>NC_086451.1:83211266-83517099 GCF_028390025.1 Pseudophryne corroboree
ATGGACGATCTCGTCCATATTTGCCTGCACTTCAATGCAGCCGCGTGACGGGGGGAGTGAAGAAACTTCACTCCCCCCGTCACTGCCCCCCCCCGCCGCCGGGTCGCTCGTCGGCCGTATCCGCCGTCGGGCAGCTCGGCGGCGGATCGGCTAGATTATAGGGCCCTTTAGACTTGCACCCACCCGCACCTGACCCTCATTTATTTTAACTAGGGTACCTAACATGACTGCACTTGTGAATATGGCACAATTCTAGGTAAGTCCAATTATTCAGAACAATAGGTCAGAAATGGGGTGGCTCCTGGGGTACGGGGCCTCCTGGACTGCCGTGGCTGGGCGACAACAGGGCATCGCAGCATTACATTTAATTTGGCACTTTCACCGTTTGTTTATTATACATGTTACACATTTTTTTCACTTATATTAATTCACCCCATAACACCCTTTTTTTCTCACCTATCCCTTAATCCTTCTCACTACACATAATTATTCCCTGCGATGCCCTGGGGTTGCTTGGCTGTGGTTGTTTGGGGGGTCCCGTGCCCTAGGTTTGAACCCCTATAGTGTTAGGTACTGCAGCAGAGTGGGGCCCCCCTGAAGCTCGGGGCCCGGGAGGGTTGTCCCCTTTGACCCCCCCTGTCGCCGGGCCTGCATATGTGTATCTAGCACTATAGGGGGCATAGTGCAGTGCCAGATACACATATTTGGGGCATATGTATATCACGCCCCCATTTTCATTGGCCACACCCTTCAGCGCGCGCACACAGTACCACTAAGAATTTCTCTTACGTCCTAGAGGATGCTTGGGACTCCATAAGGACCATGGGGTATAGACGGGCTCTGCAGGAGACATGGGCACTCTAAGACTTTAGATGGGTGTGAACTGGCTCCTCCCTCTATGCCCCTCCTCCAGACCTCAGTTAGATCCTGTGCCCAGAGGAGACTGGACGCACTGCAGGGGAGCTCTACTGAGTTTCTCTGAAAAGACTTTTGTTAGGTTTTTTATTTTCAGGGAGCACTGCTGGCAACAGGATCCCTGCTTCATGGGACTGAGGGGAGAGAAGCAGACCTACTTTACTGATAGACTCTGCTTCTTAGGCTACTGGACACCATTAGCTCCAGAGGGTCGGAACACAGGTGTCGTCCTCGCTGTTCGTCCCGGAGCCGCGCCGCCGTCCTCCTCACAGAGCCGGAAGATAGAAGCCGGGTAAGTATATGAAGTAAGAAGACAACAAAGGCGGCAGAAGACTTCAGTTCTTCAGAGAGGTACCGCACAGCGGTCGCGCTGCGCGCTATTGCTCCCACACACACACAGACACAGCAATGGTGCAGGGCGCCCTGGGTAGCAATAATTACCTCACATAACACTGGCACCATTGTTAGATACTGCGGAGGCAGTATATTATAAAACCCCCGCCAGTATAAAAAAATTAGCGGGACCGAAGCCCGCCGTCGAGGGGGTGGGGCTTGATCCTCCAGCACTAACTAGAACCATTTTCTCCACAGCATGCTGCAGAGAAGCTGCTCCCGGACTCTCCCCTGCTGAACCAAGTAACGGGACAAAAAACGAGGGGAGGGGGGTGGGGGGCACAAATCATATATATAAAAAAGCGCTGTATAGGCTGGAACTGTGTTTTCAGTGTCTAGTGGCACTGGGTGTGTGCTGGCATACTCTCTCTCTGTCTCTCCAAAGGGCCTTATTGGGGGGATGTCCCCATATTCATATATCCCAGTGTGTGTGGGGTTGTCAGTACGTGTGTGTCGACATGTCTGAAGCGGAAGGCTTGTCTAGGGAGGATGCAGAGCAGATGGTGGTGGTGTCTCCGTCAGCACAGCCGACACCTGATTGGTTGGACATGTGGAATGTGTTAAATGCTAATGTGACTTTATTACATAAGAGATTGGACAAACCAGAGTCCAAGGACAAAGCAGGGAGTCAATCCATGGCTTTGACTGTGTCACAAGACCCTTCAGGGTCCTATAAACGTCCCTTTTCCCAGGTAGCAGACACTGATACCGACATGGATTCTGACTCCAGTGTCGACTATGATGATGCGAGGTTGCACCCAAGACTGCAGGTTCCCAAGAGAATTATTATGGCGTATCCTTTCCCCTCAAAGGACAGGTTATGGTGGGAATCCTCGCCCACAGTGGACAAGGCCTTGACGCGCTTATCCAAAAATGTGGCGCTACCGTCCCCGGACACGGTGGCCCTAAAGGATCCTGCGGATCGCAGGCAGGAACCTACCTTCAAATCAATTTATGCGCATACGGGAGCCCTACTCAGGCCTGCAGTAGCGTCGGCATGGGTTGGTAGCGCAATTGCTGCGTGGGTAGATAACTTGTCATCTGACATTGACACCTTAGATAAGGATAGTATTTTGTTGACCTTGGGTCACATTAAGGACACAGCGTTATATATGAGAGAGGCTGCGAGAGATATTGGGCTGTTGGGTTCAAGAGCCAATGCCATGGCAGTTTCTGCTAGAAGGTCCCTGTGGACCTGTCAATGGACAGGTGATGCTGATTCAAAGAGACATATGGAGGCTTTGCCTTACAAGGGTGAAGTTTTATTTGGGGAGGGCCTTGCGGACCTGGTTTCCACAGCTACCGCGGGTAAGTCTTCTTTTTTACCTTATGTTCCCCCACAGCAAAAGAAAACACCTCAATACCAGATGCAGTCCTTTCGGTCGCATAAGTTCAGAAAGGGTCGGGGCTCTTCCTTCCTCGTCAGAGGTAGAGGGAAAAGAACACCAGCTACAGCTAGTTCCCAGGAACAAAAATCCTCCCCGGCTTCTGCAAAATCCACCGCATGACGCTGGGGCTCCGCTGCGGGAGTCCGCACCGGTGGGGGCACGTCTTCGTCTCTTCAGCCAGGTCAGGGTTCAGTCGGATTTGGATCCTTGGGTGATCGAAATTGTATCCCAAGGCTACAAACTGGGGTTCGAAGATGTGCCTCCACACCGATTTTTCAAATCGGCCTTGCCAGCTTCTCCCCCAGAGAGGGAAACAGTTTCAGCTGCCATACAAAAACTGTGTCAACAGCAGGTGATTATCAAGGTTCCCCTAGGGCAACAGGGGAAAGGGTTTTATTCAACCCTGTTTGTGGGCCCGAAGCCGGATGGCTCGGTCAGACCAATTCTGAATCTAAAATCCCTAAACCTATGTTTGAAAAGATTCAAATTCAAGATGGAATCTCTCCGGGCAGTGATCTCCAGACTCGAAGGGGGGGGATTTTATGGTGTCACTAGACATAAAGGATGCTTACCTTCATGTCCCCATATATCCTCCTCATCAGGCGTACCTGAGATTCGCTGTACAGGATTGTCATTACCAGTTTCAGACGTTACCGTTTGGGCTTTCCACGGCCCCGAGAATTTTCACCAAGGTGATGGCAGAAATGATGGTGATCCAGCGCAAGCAGGGGGTCACAATTATCCCACACTTGGACGATCTCCTGATAAAGGCAAGAACGAGAGATCAGTTACTAAAGAGCGTGTCTCTCTTCCTGAGAGTACTACAACAACACGGCTGGATTCTAAATCTACCGAAGTCGCAGTTGGTTCCGACAACTCGGCTGTCATTTTTGGGCATGGTTCTGGACACGGAAAAAAAGAGGGTTTTTCTCCCAATGGAAAAAGCCCAGGAACTCCAGAGCATGGTCAAGGACCTGCTGAAACCAAAAAGAGTGTCAGTTCATCAATGCACTCGAGTATTGGGAAAAATGGTGGCGGCTTACGAGGCCATTCTGTTCGGCAGGTTCCATGCAAGAACTTTTCAGTGGGACCTTCTGGACAAGTGGTCAGGGTCCTATCTACAGATACATCAGAGGATAAGCCTGTCCCCCAAGGCCAAGGTCTCTCTCCTGTGGTGGCTCCAGAGTGCTCACCTTCTAGAGGGTCGCAGGTTCGGCATTCAAGATTGGGTTCTTGTGACCACGGACGCGAGCCTCCGAGGATGGGGAGCTGTCACACAAGGAAGAAATTTTCAGGGAATATGGTCAAGCCAGGAGGTATGTCTACACATCAATGTGCTGGAATTAAGGGCCATATACAACGGCCTGCAACAGGCGGAGAGTTTTCTTCGCAACCTACCCATTCTGATCCAATCAGACAACGTCACAGCCGTGGCGCATGTAAACCTCCAGGGCGGGACAAGGAGCAGAGCAGCAATGGCAGAAGCCACCAGGATTCTTCGCTGGGCGGAAAATCATGTAAGCGCTCTGTCAGCTGTCTTCATTCCGGGAGTGGACAACTGGGAAGCAGACTTCCTCAGCAGACACGATCTCCATCCAGGAGAGTGGGGACTTCATCAAGAGGTCTTTGCAGAGATAACAAGTCGTTGGGGACTTCCTCAAATAGACATGATGGCATCACGCCTCAACAAAAAGCTTCGGACGTATTGTTCCAGGTCAAGGGACCCTCAGGCAGTGGCGGTGGACGCATTAGTGACACCGTGGATGTTTCATTGGGTCTATGTGTTCCCTCCACTTCCACTCATCTCAAAAATATTGAGAATCATAAGACGAACAAGATTGCAGACAATACTCATTGTTCCAGATTGGCCTCGGAGGGCCTGGTATTCAAATCTTCAGGAAATGATCGAGGGGCCATGCGTGTTCCAAGACTTACCGCGGTTACGTTTGACGGCATGGCGGTTGAACACCAAATCCTAGCTAGGAAAGGTATTCCGGGGGAAGTCATCCCTACTTTAATCAAAGCTAGGAAGGAGGTAACGGTGAAGCATTATCAACGTATCTGGAGGAAATATATTTCTTGGTGTGAGGCCAAGCATGCTCCTACGGAAGATTTTCGGCTGGGGCGTTTTCTCCACTTTCTACAGACAGGAGTGGATATGGGCCTTAAGTTAGGCTCCATTAAGGTGCAGATTTCGGCCTGATCTATATTCTTTCAGAAGGAATTGGCTTCTCTCCCAGAAGTCCAGACTTTTGTAAAGGGAGTGCTGCACATCCAACCTCCTTTTGTGCCCCCAGTGGCACTGTGGGACCTTAACGTGGTGTTACGGTTCCTTAAATCACACTGGTTTGAACCTCTTCAAACAGTGGAGTTAAAATTTCTCACTTGGAAAGTGGTCATGTTGCTGGCCTTGGCATCTGCGAGGCGGGTGTCCGAATTGGCGGCTTTGTCTCACAAGAGCCCCTATCTGATTTTCCATGTGGATCGAGCGGAGTTGAGAACTCGTCCTCAATTTCTACCTAAGGTGGTTTCGTCGTTCCATATGAACCAACCTATTGTGGTGCCTGTGGCTACGGGTGACTTGGAGGATTCCAAGTCCCTTGCTGTAGTCAGGGGCTTAAAAATGTATGTAGCCAGGACGGCTCGAGTTAGGAAAACAGAGGCACTGTTTGTCCTGTATGCGGCCAACAAGGTTGGCGCTCCTGCTTCTAAGCAGACTATTGCTCGCTGGATCTGTAACACGATTCAGCAGGCTCATTCTACGGCGGGATTGCCGTTACCAAATTCGGTAAAGGCCCATTCCACTAGGAAGGTGGGCTCTTCTTGGGCGGCTGCCCGAGGCGTCTCGGCATTACAGCTGTGCCGAGCAGCTACTTGGTCGGTTTCAAACACTTTTGCAAAATTCTACAAGTTTGATACCCTGGCTGATGAGGACCTCATGTTTGCTCAATCGGTGCTGCAGAGTCATCCGCACTCTCCCGCCCGGTCTGGAGCTTTGGTATAATCCCCATGGTCCTTACGGAGTCCCCAGCATCCTCTAGGACGTAAGAGAAAATAAGATTTTAAACCTACCAGTAAATCTTTTTCTCCTAGTCCATAGAGGATGCTGGGCGCCCGTCCCAGTGCGGACAATTTCTGCAAGGCTTGTATATAGTTGTTGCTTACATAAGGGTTATGTTACAGTTGTGATCAGTCTCTGGCAGATGCTGTTTTATTCATACTGTTAACTGGTTTGATATATTCCATGTTGTACGGTGTGTATGGTGTGGGTTGGTATGTATCTCGCCCTTAGATTAACAAAAAATCCTTTCCTCGTACTGTCCGTCTCCTCTGGGTACAGTTTTTTAACTGAGGTCTGGAGGAGGAGCATAGAGGGAGGAGCCAGTTCACACCCATCTAAAGTCTTAGAGTGCCCATGTCGTCTATACCTTATGGTCCTTACGGAGTCCCCAGCATCCTCTACGGACTAGGAGAAAAAGATTTACCGGTAGATTTAAAATCTTATTTTTTTTTCTACTTGCACCACTGATTGGGCCAGATGGTATCAGACATTTGGTGGAAAAGTGATGAGCATTCCTGTGCAGTGACTAGGACATGGCTAGTAGTGCAGGCAAACATTGTCCATGGTGGCATATACGGATGCACCAATCAATATCACAGCATGCACAGGGATTTAAGTCATTACTATGGAAGTATTGTGGAGCAGTGTAGAAACAGGAATTTGGTTTGCAGAGCAACATTACTGTAATAAGGTCCAGATGACTGGTATTGGTGCCTAGATGGCTTATTTTCGATACATTACTTGCCATGCAGAGGGGTCACAAAGTCCCTCCCATACCTACCCAACTGTCTCGAATACAGCGGGACAGTCCCGCTAACTGGACACTGTCCCGCTGTCCCTCCCGTGGGTTGCAGAGTCCCGCGGGCAGAGGGGAAGGGGGGGGGGGGAGTAGATTGGGAGAGCTAGTGATCACCACTGCTCTATAAAGCAGCCGGTGATCACTTAATAGATGCCGTGCGTATCTATTAGTGGAGGGAAGGATAGACGGGGACTGCCCAGCTGCTCGGGGAGCGCTGGACATGCTCCCACAATTACGGAAAAGGGGGTTTCGGCACTAGGCCACGCACTCCACCGAGGCCATGCCCACTCTTTCTGAGGCCATGCCCCCTTGTCTGCTGCGGTCGTGGCTTTGGCCCAGCAAGTCCCGCTTCAACTTCATAAAAAGTTGGGAGGTATGCTCTCCCAATCTGCAAAAGGAGTTATTTGCACCAGTTCAGAGATGGCAGTCTCTCCGTCCCACTTTTTAATGGGACCTGTTTTTCACCTCTGTGCAGGGAGCAAAAATCCTAGGCGCGCTCTGAGCAATATAGTAAAATGTTGAACACACACTGACAATAGTCACATGTAACTAATCCAGCTCCCGTGTTCCTTCACGCTCATGATCAATGTCAGCTGTTAATGAGAACAGTGTTCTAGTAAAAAAAAAAAAATAGAAATAAAAGTTTTTTCTTTGCAATGGCTAGTTATATTCTAATCCCAAACAGTTACTACTGAGTATGCTGGAGCTATTACCTATCCAGCAAGGGGCAGCATGAGCTCCTAAATGACAGTAAAATATAAAACTTTTACATAGAACAGAGATTTCACAGAAAATATATAATTATTACGTTCCAAAAAAAAGAACATAATCGCAATGAAAAAATATGAGATTTCCAATAATTCTATTATTGTATGTCAACACTAGTCAACCGCTTTGTTCGAAATCGAGCAAATAAAAATTGTGTGTTCTACAATGCATTCATCTAATGTTTACTGTATCCCAACAGTTTTCATGTTTCCCGAAATTCGACTGTGTCCCTAAAGTGGGTGCAGTAAACCTTTGGGATATGTAGAGCAAATTCATTATATCAACCGAATTTAGGGCAGAAGAAGAATTGCCAAGGACTTTGCTGCAATTTACATCCCAAAAGAAAAAGTGCCGCCCCCCCACTCAATGCTTTTCCTATGGGAAAAATTCATGAATTTGATGCGTTATTTTTCAACAATCTGACTACTTGCACATCTACATCACACACTCAATCAAAATTGGTTTCATTGCGGAGTAGTTGCTCTCACAAAAAATTTGCTTAGCGGATTAAATATATATATGCAAATATTCAGATAGAAAGTGACGATAGATAGATGATGATGTCGTAACCCTTAGCGTGACCACTTCGCCTTCTCATGCACTTACCGCCTCATGTATGTTGTCCCGATGGCACACATTAAAAAGCTGGACGGTACATATAAATAGATAGCAAAATCCTACTGCCTACAGGGAAAGTGTGGTGTAAATAGTATGTGTGGGGACATGATAACATCATTCGAGTCATCACAGATCTGCTCCCAACTGCAGTGGCACAAAACAGAAAGGAGGGATCCAGGAGGATGGCCGTCACTGATGGGAGCCGCCCAGACTTTCTGTTCTAGTAGGCACGGGTATGAGGTAGATTTGAGCAGTGCAGCCCACCCAGTAATATCAATAACCACCAGTGGCTGCCCAACAGGGTCTGTGGCTTCACATTGGAAGCACTGTCTGGTAAACAAACACCTACATCCAGGGGGAGGTGTTTTCAAACCCTGCAGCCTATGCAGTCCCAAGAGGTCATCTTGTGGATTTATGCCAATGTGCAGGTCCATAATCCGGCGCACGTGCAGATAAATAGATAAACAGGGCTAGACAGATATATATGAGACATAGGCGTGCACATGGGGTGTGCATAGTGTGCACAGGCACACCTTAATGTAGAGAGCCACAGCTGCCAGTGGTGCAAGTATGCAGGTACCACCCGACACACACTACACAAACAGGTATCCTCCGGATCATGTGATATCCTACATGAATAGTGAATACCGACTAAAGACGCTGTCTGCCCAGGAAGGACATTTCTTCAGACGTTCCCCATTGTGAGACACTACGATATAGGTAAGGCGCATATGGAATGGAAAGGGATGCTAATAGGTGGTGCTACACATGCCCCTCTGATGGTGCATCCCCTAATAAAATGTGATGCACACTCCTATAGAGAGAGAGAGGATAGATAGATAGATAGATAGATAGATAGATAGATAGATAGATAGATAGATAGATAGATAGGTGGTCCCGGCGTTATTCAACTCAGCGTGCTGCTTTGGCCGACAAGTGGCTGAGTAGTGGAAATCCAACAAAACTAGTGCCGCGATGTTGCTTTGAGTCCTTGCATGGTGCAAACAGCATGGCAGCAGCGGGGCACTTATGTCGGAGAATGCCTATTCTCGCGCCTAAAAACTCTGCTTAAGGCGCAAGTAGGGACATTATCGGACAAAGCAGCGTGCTGAATTAGATAGCGATAGGACCTCCTTCACAGCGCTATTCAGTTCGCAATCAGTTGAATCAACCCGATAGATAGATAGATAGATAGATAGATAGATAGATAGATAGATAGATAGATAGATAGATATAGATAGATAGATAGATAGATGTGGGTAATATATAAAAGCGCTTTTACACTGGATGATGTGTCCCATTTTAAGTAGAGGGAAGCAGTGGCAGATTTTACCTATAGGCTGCAGGACTGCAGTCCCATCCCCCCCCCCCTATCATACGCGCACGCAGGGGGGGGGGGGGGGGGTCTGAGTACCTGGAAACCCCCCTGGCCGCTGATCTATCGCATAGCAGGTGACAGATTTGTTTGTTTATATCATACTTACCTAATCTCCCGGAAGCTGCGGGAGGCTCCCGTTTTTTGGGGTAGCCCCCCGCACCCCCGGAAGAGTGGGCAGGTCTCCCGCATCCTGCTCGCACCCTAGTGATGCGAGCAGGATGGAGAGATAACCTCCCACATTCGCGGGTCCGTTGGGTGGAGAAGGGGTTAAAATGACGCTAATCGCGTAATTTTAGCCCCGCCCCCTTCCCGCGGACCCGTGAATCACGGCATTTCCTGATGCGGGGGCGGTACTTAGTGATGTCACAGCCGGCCCCGCCCCCCGAAGGCACCTGCAGCGTCTCCTCTCCGGGCTTCTCCCGGAGAGGAGAAAAACAATGTAGGTAAGTATGATTTATATACAGTAGTCTATGCAGTCCCGAACGCCGGAGGTCAGCCGTGGCTGCAGCAGCTCCATTTGAGTCAGACTGAGGGGCTGGCCGCTGGCATGTGAGGGAGCAGCTCCTCTCAGGCTGTCCTTGCGTGCCCGGCTTGTGTGGTAGCTGGGCTATTCTTAACCCAAGGGCGGGGGACTGCGTGCACGTATGCAATCCCCACTGCAGAAAGCAGATATCTCTGTATGCCAGGTGCGAGCGGGTAAGTGTGTAGGCTATAATACATTATGCTATGAGTGGGAAGCGGGAGCCAGGGGGTGGGGTGGGTTAGGGTGAAGCATGATGGTGTTTGTGCTGCTGTCTATAGAGGGGCTGTGGGTGCTGGGGTGGGAATGATCATGGTGGCTCAGGTATACTGTCTATGGAGGGGAAGGGGGTGGTTCTTGGGTGGAAATAATCTCCATTTAGCTCTCTCTCTCTCTCTCTCTCTCTCTCTCTCTCTCTCTCATGTAGCTCTCACTCTCTCCATGTAGCGCTGTCTCTCTTCTCATGTAGCTCTCTGTATGTACCGTAGCTCTCTCTCTCTCCATGCAGCACTCTCTATCTCCTCTTGTAGCACTCTCTATCCATGTAGCTCTCTCTCTCTCTCCATGTAGCACTCTATCCATGTAGCTCTCTCTCTCCATGTAGCCCTCTCTCTCTCTCTCTCTCCATTTAGCTTTCTATTTCTCTCTCCTTTCCATCTCTCTCTCTTGCCATGTCTGTCTCGCCATGTGTCTCTTGCTCTCACCATATCTCTCTTACTCTCGCCATCTCTCTCTCTCTCTCTCTCTCTCTCTCTCTCTCCCTTCCCATGTATCTCTCTAGCTTTCACCATGTCTCTTTCTCCCTCTTGCTCTCTCACACCCTTCATATTTACACATATCTGGAAACCCTCCCTTAAAAGTCCTGCGTTTGCCCCTGCCCACCAGGTAAAATCCACCACCGTGCTCAGTGTCAATGAGCCAGATGCAGACTGCACTGGCTTCACTGTGACTGGCAGTGACTTCCTATTGGAAGTCCTACCTGTCAGTCACAGACAGTACAGGCAGTCCATTGAGAGGTGTTACCTGCCTCTGGGACTGCCAGACCAGGCTGCAATAAGCAGTGAGCTGGCTTCCTGAAGCTGGCCACTCCCTGCCTTCAATGCAGTCCAATCTGACTTCTATGGGCTGTATCTGATAGTCCATAGAAGCAGGGGGTTTGCGCAATAACAGTCGCACCCCAGGATGCCAGATCCATTGTTCAGTTGCCGGGATTCAGGGCTGGCTGTCTCCTTTCCTACCAAGGGTAGCGGCAGCACCCATACTAAAAGTAAGTAGGAGCCGCTGCTGGAAGGCAGTGAGGTGCGGTGAGGCAGGCGAGGCACCGGCTAGTATCAGTGCCAGATTTACACACAAATATATGATTTGGTGGTGAGTTTTGTCTATAAAAAGGAAAAACAAATAACACAAAGATGGTATGCGTAATGCAAAGATGATATTTATAAGTTATAAGTATCTTCTTTATATTCTTTTATACATTTTTAAAAAACATATATTAGTGTGCGCCGGATACCGTGCTTCATGCACCTATGTATCACCAAAGTCCGGTGGGATAAAGGGCCTAATTCAGACCTGATCCGTGCTGTGCATTTTCGCACAGCAGCGATCAGGTCTGAACTGCACATGCGCCAACACTGCAGTGCGCCGACGCATGCCAGACACCAGACGGCTGTCTTAGCCTTGCGATCGCCTTTGCCTGATTGACAGGAAGAGGCAGTCGCTGGGCGGGATGGGGGCGCGGTCCGGGCAACGCAGGCATGCTCAGACCATTGGGGGGGCGGGCCACGGCGGCTGCGTGACGTCACATGCAGCCGCTGCAAACCTCACAGCAACGAGTAGCTCCCTGCCAGCATGCAGGAGCTGTGCTGGTGGGGAGCTACTATTCAAGTACAAAAGTGGTGATGCTTTTGTACTTGTGCGACGGAGCAGGGACTGACATGTGGGGCGTCCCCCCACATGTCTGAGTAACTGATCGTAGATGTGCTAAATTTAGGTCTGAATTAGCCCCATAGTCCTTCCACCTTTAGCAATTTAACCGCACCAATGTCCATCCAATAATTCAAATAAACAGGTGGACCGCAGCTGAACCTCTTCAATACCCGAAGTCCAATAGGTCACAATTTCTGTCAAAAGACAAAGCGGCAGCGCTCCATAGTGCATTAAAAGATTTATTAATAGAACACAGGTAAAGTATCATAAAATCAAACTCTGTGGACTGATTACCACATGGTTTTATAACAATACTGCAGCGGGCAATGCTCCAAATGCTCCCAGCTCCAGTCCTCCAGGATCCCTGCACCACGCTGCCGGATCTCTCACCGCTGGCTCAGACACGTCAGGATCACAGACGGATTGTGCCGGGTGAGGACACTGCTCCGCTTTTCATATACACTTTGTCAGAGTGCGCATTGCCTGGTGCAGTATATTATAAAACCATGTGGTAATCAGTCCACAGAGTTTGATTTTATGGTATGAAAAACCCCAGGCAGAGGCAGGAGGGGGTGTGCCAGTGGTGTTTGAATGCTGTTGGGTGGGCGTGGTCCGGACAAAGCAGGCGTGCCCGGACCGTTGCTGGGGTGAGCTGCGCCAGCTGCGCGACCCAAAACATGGCGGGGAACTACCGTGTGATGCTTTCGCACCTGTGCGGGGGGGGGGGGGTGGTGCAACCTGTGCTGGGCATCCCCCTGCATGTCATTGATTGTATATGTGCTATTTTTAGTACATATACGATCAGCACTGAATCACCCACCATGTGCACTGCAGGGGGGAAGATACAGATATAACATGTGCAGAGAGCGTTAGATTTGGGTGGGATGTGTTCGCACTGAAATCTAAATGACAGTATAAAAATAAATCAGCCAGTATTTACTCTGCACAGAAACAAAATAACCCACCCAAATCTAACTCTCTCAGCACATGTTATATCTGCCTCCCCTGCAGTGCACATGGTTTTGCCCAATTGCTAACTTTTTTGGTTTGCTAACAAACATGAAGAACCCCCAAAGTCAGGAGCAGATGCGCAAAAGTAGTCGTATGGCGTCACAAAAGAGCATTGGTGCTGCAGCTGTCCGCTTCCGCAGTGTCCTTACTGATAACAGATAACGCTATACTTTCAGTTAGATTTTTCCTTTGACATTAAGGCGCTGGCCACTGCTAGATACCGCAATGTGCAAGAGAGCACACAGCCAAGTTTTTCTTTTTATCTGGTACCCCGTTATGTTACATTTATCTTCAGAACCTGCACCATTACCTTAAAACATCCGTCGCACACATCCTGTTTGTTGTCTTTTGTAAAAGTACTGGGAAATTTTTATGCATCAATAATATATAGAGAAAGCATCTCTGTGCCAGCATCAGCCCTCAGGCTGCTCTGGAATTATGCAAGGCCTGTCAGTAACCCCTTGTTTAGTGGGAGGCAGGAGAGGGAAGGGGGGCTGTAGAAAGAAAGGCGGCTGGGAAAATGATCATTAATTTTTTTTTTTGTAATTTGCATTCTTCATGTTGAATAATGGATTGGCAAAGGCTATTTTTTCTCTTCTCCGATGTCTCAGATAGGACTCCGCAGCAGAGTAAGTGACACAGTATATCTGCACATTCAGATGGACCGGCCACGGGCAGGCTACAAGTAGTACAACTGTACCTCTTATACCCCTTTTAGACAAGCTCCAAATTCCCAGGATTTTGCACATGAAAGCGCGTAATCCTGGGAATTTGGCATGTGTGAAAGGTCCCAACCGGGTTGCCGACCCTGCAGTTGACCACGGTTTAGGTCTGAAAGGTGCGACCCGGGAATTTGCTCCTGGCTCACACCTACATGGCTCTGATTGGCACTGGACTGCAAGGGGCGGGGCTGCCTGGAGGGGCCGTGCACCGGCTGCTGTAGTCCGTGCTGCAGCGTAGTTGTAGAAGCAGCCGGCGCAGCTAACAGAGAGGCGACCTGTTGTGGTGAGTGACTGTTTATGTGTATGAATTTGGCGTGTGTGTGTGTGACATGTGAGTAGCCTGGTCTGCCCTGGTTGTCAGGACAGACCAGGCTTATGTCTGAAAGGGGTAGACCCGGGAATATCCCAGGTCTCAGGTTTAGTGTGAAAGGGGTCTCCAGCAAAAACCCGGGATTTTTAAAAGTTGAAAAACCCGGGACTGAGCAGGGAAATTCCCGGGTCGCATGTCTGAAAGGGGAATAAAGCTGCTGGAGAAGGGGCCTAATTCAGAGATGATCGCAGCAGCAAATTTGTTGGCAGTTGGGCAAAACCATGTGCACTGCAGGGGGGACAGATATAAAATGTGCAGAGAGAGTTAGATTTGGGTGGGGTGTGTTCAACTGAAATCTAAATTGCAGTGTAAAAATAAAGCAGCCAGTATTTACCCTGCACAGAAACAATATAACCTACCCAAATCCATACCTCCCAACTGTCCCGATTTTCGCGGGACAGTCCCGGTTTTTTGGGACTGTCCCGCTGTCCCACCCCCGGGCCGCAGTGTCCTGCGTTGGGCGGGGGGGGGGGGGGGGGGGGGCAGTCAGGAGACTCCTGTCATCGCTGCCCTGCTTAGCAGAGCAGCAGTGAATAGACGCTCTGCGTGTCTATTCACTGGAGACAGGAGGATAGGGGGCATGCCAGCAGCTCACAGAGAGTGGCTCTCAATCGCGGGTCCTCCCACGAAGCCACGCCCCTTTTAAATAAGCCACATCCCTCTTTAAGTATTTAGAAAGTTGGGAGGTATGCAAATCTAACTCTCTCTGCACGTTATATCTGCCACACCTGCAGTGCACATGGTTTTGCCCAACCGCTAACAAATTTGCTGCTGCGATCAACTCTGAATTACCCCCAGTATTGGACTACAACTCCCGGTGTGTTCTGTTACTGCATGATGTTTCTAATGACCTGTTGTCCGGAGTGCTTGGCTGCATGATGATGTTATCATAACCAACTTCTGACAGTATCTCCCAGTATCTGAAAGAGGGATGCTAAGCATTTGCATAAATGGACAATTTGGGGTTTACCATGCAGGGAAAGCTCAGAGTTTTATGCCCAGAGCTATTTAGTTACTCTGCCTTTCCCTGCTCGGTAAACCTGAGGGTAGCATGCATTAACCCATAGATTCTACTCTGGATCTATGTGTTTCCCCGCACGTTACAACCAAGCGGATGCATTCACCGCAGATTTATCCTTGCAGCTCCTGAGGGCGCGAGCAAAAATCCTTGCTAAACGCAGGGCTTCTGGGGGTCATTCCGAGTTGTTCGCTCGCAAGCTGCTTTTAGCAGCTTTGCACACGCTAAGACGCCGCCTACTGGGAGTGAATCTTAGCTTCTTAAAATTGCGAACGAAAGATTCTCTAAATTGCGATTACACACCTCTTAGCAGTTTCTGAGTAGCTTCAACCTTACTCGGCATCTGCGATCAGTTCAGTGCTTGTCGTTCCTGGTTTGACGTCACAAATACACCCAGCGTTCGCCCAGACACTCCTCCGTTTCTCCAGCCACTCCCGCGTTTTTCCCTGAAACGGTAGCGTTTTTTCACACACTCCCATAAAACGGCCAGTTTCCGCCCAGAAACACCCACTTCCTGTCAATCACATTACGATCACCAGAACGATGAAAAAACCGTGAGTAAAATTCCTAACTGCATAGCGAATTTACTTTGCGCAGTCGCAGTGCGAACATTGCGCATGCGCACTAAGCGGAAAATCGCTGCGATGCGAAGAAATTTACCGAGCGAACAACTCGGAATGACCCCCACTGTACATAACTGAACAGTTCAGAGCTGACAATCAGCTAGGACACAGAGCCGTAACTAGACTTTTTGGTGCCCTGTGCAAAAAAAGATAATTAGTGCCCCCCTCCCCATATTTTTCCATTAGGGACATAAGGCACATGTCTCGTGGGGAAGGGGCATGACAAAATTGATCCCAGAGAAGCCCATGCTATGATGCACCTTCCCACATATATATTATACTCACACATTTATAGACCACTGCGAGAAAATAAGATTTTACTTACCGGTAAATCTATTTCTCGTAGTCCGTAGTGGATGCTGGGGACTCCGTAAGGACCATGGGGAATAGACGGGCTCCGCAGGAGACATGGGCACTTTAAGAAAGAATTTAGATTCTGGGGTACTCTGGCTCCTCCCTCTATGTCCCTCCTCCAGACCTCAGTTAGAGAAACTGTGCCCGGAAGAGCTGACAGTACAAGGAAAGGATTTTGGTAATCCAGGGCAAGATGCATACCAGCCACACCAATCACACCGTAAAACTTGTGATAAACTTACCCAGTCAACAGTATGAACAACAACAGAGCATCAGGTCAAACCCTGATGCAACAATAACATAGCCCTTATTGCAGCAATAACTATATACAAGTATTGCAGAAGAAGTCCGCACTTGGGACGGGCGCCCAGCATCCACTACGGACTACGAGAAATAGATTTACCGGTAAGTAAAATCTTATTTTCTCTAACGTCCTAGTGGATGCTGGGGACTCCGTAAGGACCATGGGGATTATACCAAAGCTCCCAAAACGGGCGGGAGAGTGCGGATGACTCTGCAGCACCGATTGAGCAACAATAGGTACTCATCAGCCAGGGTATCAAACTTGTAAAAGTGTTTGAACCTTGACCAAGTAACAGCTCGGCATAGTTGTAATGCCGAGACCCCTCGGGCAGCCGCCCAAGAAGAGCCCACGTTCCTAGTGGAATGGGCTTTAACTGATTTTGGCAGCGGCAATCCAGCCGCAGAATGAGCCTGCTGAATCGTGTTACAGATCCAGCGAGCAATAGTTTGCTTTGAAGCAGAAGCACCCAGCTTGTTGGATGCATACAGGATAAACAGCGACTCCGTTTTCCTGACTCTAGCCGTTCTGGCTACATAAACCTTCAAAGCCCTGACCACATCCAGTAACTCGGAATCCTCCAAGTCACGAGTAGCCACAGGCACCACAATAGGTTGGTTCATATGAAAAGATGACACCAGTTTTGGCATAAATTGTGGACGGGTCCGCAATTCTGCTCCATCCATATGGAAAACCAGATAGGGGCTTTTATGTGACAAAGCCGCTAATTCTGACACACACCTAGCCGAAGCCAAGGCTAATAGCATGACCACCTTCCACGTGAGATATTTTAACTCCACCGTTTTAAGTGGTTCAAACCAGTGTGATTTCAGGAAACTTAACACCACGTTAAGATCCCAAGGTGCCACTGGAGGCACAAAAGGAGGCTGAATATGCAGCACTCCCTTTACAAACGTCTGAACTTCTGGTAGAGAAGCCAACTCTTTTTGAAAGAAAATGGATAAGGCCGAAATCTGGACCTTAATGGAGCCCAATTTCAGGCCCAAATTCACTCCCGACTGTAGGAAGTGGAGGAAACGGCCCAGCTGGAATTCCTCTGTAGGAGCATTCCTGGCCTCACACCAAGAAACATATTTTCGCCATATACGGTGATAATGTTTAGCTGACACTTCCTTCCTAGCCTTTATCAGCGTAGGAATGACCTCGTCCGGAATGCCCTTTTCTGCTAGGATCCGGCGTTCAACCGCCATGCCGTCAAACGCAGCCGCGGTAAGTCTTGGAACAGACAGGGCCCCTGTTGCAACAGGTCATGTCTTAGAGGGAGAGGCCACGGGTCCTCTGTGAGCATTTCTTGCAGATCTGGATACTAGGTCCTTCGTGGCCAATCTGGAACAATGAGGATTGTTCTCACTCCTCTTTTTCTTATTAGCCTCAGCACCTTGGTATGAGAGGAAGAGGAGGAAATACATAGACCGACTGGAACACCCACGGTGTCACCAGGGCGTCTACCGCTATTGCTTGAGGGTCTCTTGACCTGGCGCAATACCTCTGTAGTTTTTTGTTGAGGCGGGATGCCATCATGTCCACCTGTGGCAGTTCCCACCGATATGTGATCTGTGTGAAGACTTCCTGATGAAGTCCCCACTCTCCCGGGTGGAGGTCGTGTCTGCTGAGGAAGTCTGCTTCCCAGTTGTCCACTCCCAGGATGAACACTGCTGACAGAGCGCTTACGTGATTCTCCGCCCAGCGAAGAATTCTGGTGGCTTCTGCCATCGCCACTCTGCTCCTTGTGCCGCCTTGGCGGTTCACATGAGCCACTGCAGTGATGTTGTCTGACTGAATCAGAACAGGTTGGTTGCGAAGCAAGTGCTCCGCTTGACGTAGGGCGCTGTATACAGCCCTTAGTTCCAGGATGTTGATGTGAAGGCAAGTCTCTTGACTTGACCACAGACCTTGGAAATTTCTTCCCTGTGTGACTGCTCCCCACCCTCGGAGGCTAGCATCCGTGGTCACTAGGACCCAGTCCTGAATTCCGAATCTGCATCCCTCTAGAAGGTGAGAACTCTGCAGCCACCACAGGAGTGACACCCTGGCCCTGGGGGACAGGGTGATTAACCGATGCATCTGAAGATGTGATCCGGACCACTTGTCCAGTAAGTCCCATTGGAAGGTCCTCGCATGGAACCTGCCGAAGGGAATGGCCTCGTATGATGCCACCATCCTTCCCAGGACTCGAGTGCAGTGATGCACTGACACCTGTTTTGGTTTTAATAGATTCCTGACCAGTGTCATGAGCTCCTGAGCTCTCTCTATCGGGAGATAAACCCTTTTCTGGTCTGTGTCTAGGATCATGCCTAGGAGAGGCAGATGAGCTGTAGGAACCAACTGCGACTTTGGAATATATAGAATCCAGCCGTGTTGCCGTAACACTTCCAGAGAAAGTGATACGCTGTTCAGCAACTGCTCTCTTGATCTCGCTTTTATGAGGAGATCCTCCAAGTATGGGATAATTGTGACACCTTGCTTCCGCAGGAGCACCATCATTTCCGCCATTACCTTGGTGAATATTCTCGGGGCCGTGGAGAGACCAAACGGCAACGTCTGAAATTGGTAATGACAATCCTGTACCGCAATTCTGAGGTACGCCTGATGAGGTGGATAAATGGGGACATGAAGGTATGCATCCTTTATGTCCAGAGACCCATAAAATCTCCCCCTTTCAGGCTTGCGATGACCGCTCTTAGCGATTCCATCTTGAACTTGAACCTTTCCAGGTATATGTTCAGGGATTTTAAATTCAATATGGGTCTGACCGAACCGTCCAGTTTTCGGGACTACAACATGGTCGAATAATAACCCCCTCCTTGTTGAAGCAGGGGAACCTTGACCACCACCTGTTGAAGATACAATTTGTGAATTGCAGTTAACACTATTTCCCTCTCGTGGGGGGAAGCCGGCAGGGCCGTCGGTGAGGGGGCATCTCCTCAAAGTCCAGCTTGTATCCCTGAGACACAATATCTATTGCCCAGGGATCCAACAGGGAGTGAACCCACTTGTGGCTGAACTTACGAAGACGTGCCCCTACCGGGCCTAGCTCCGCCTGTGGAGCCCCAGCGACATGCGGTGGATTTTGTAGAGGCCGGGGAAGACTTCTGTTCCTGGGAACTAACTGTGTTGTGCAGCTTCTTTCCTCTGCCCCTGCCTCTGGCAAGAAAGGACGTACCTCGGACTTTCTTGTTTCTTTGTGTTCGAAAGGCTGCATTTGATAATGTCGTGCTTTCCTAGGCTGTGCAGGAATATAAGGCAAAATATCAGAATTACCAGCTATAGCTGTGGAGACCAGGTCCGAGATCCCTTCTCCACACAATCCTCAGCCTTCCATATGCCTCTTAAGTCGGCATCATCTGTCCATTGCATATTCTACAGGACACGTCAAGCAGAAATCGACATAGCGTTGACTCTAGAACCCAGTAGACTAATGTCTCTTTGGGCATGTTTTATATATATATATCTCTTAAGACAGCATCTTTAATATATATATATCTCTATATATACATATATATATATATATATATATACATACTAGGGTCTCAATCTCTGCTGATAAGGTACCTGTCCACGCTGCTACAGCGCTATAAACCCATGCCAACACAATCGCCGGTCTGAGTAGTGTACCATAATGTGCACGCTATCTGCAGGATCCCTGAGGATAGCTGTTAAGTCAGGGCTACCTTTTGGGCAAACGTGACACCCTAGGGGAAGATTCCCATCGTATCATGGCCCTAGTAGGGAAAGGATACTCCCTGAGAATTCTTTGTGGGAAACTGCAGTCTCTTGTCTGGAGATTCCCGCTCTTTTTCATCATGAGAGGAGGGAAATTTACATCAGCTTTCTTCCCCTTAAACATGTGTACCCTTGTGTCAGGGACAGATGAGTCATCAGTGATATGCAAATCATCTTTTATTACAATAATCATATATTGAATACTTTTCTGCCATTTTGGCTGTAACTTTGCATTATCGTAGTCGACACTGGAGTCAGACTCCGTGTTGATATCAGTGTCTATTATTTTGGATAGTGATCATTGAGAGACTCTGAAGGTCTCTGCGACATAGGGACAGACATGTGTAGATTCCCTGTCTGTTCTCTAATCCTTTGTGCAATAAATTCACCTTAGCACTTAATTACACATATCCAAACAGGTGTCGGCGTTGTCGACGGAGACACCCTCACACACACATTTGCTCCATCTCCTCCTTAGGGGAGCCTTTTACCTCAGACATGTCGACACACACGTACCGACACACCACACACTCAGGGAATGCTCATCTGAAGACAATTCCCCCATAAGGCCCTTTGGAGAGACAGAGAGAGAGTATGCCAGCACACACCCCAGCGCTATTAACCCAGGAATAACTCAGTAACTTAATGTTAACCCAGTAGCTGCTGTTTATATTGATTTTTGCGCCTAATTATGTGCCCCCCCTCTCTTTTTACCCTCTTCTACCGTGTAACTGCAGGGGAGAGACTGGGGAGCTTCCTCTCAGCGGTGCTGTGGAGAAAAAACATGGCGCTGGTGAGTGTTGAGGAAGAAGCCCCGCCCCCTCGACGGCGGGCTTATGTCCCTCTTTAATGTACAATTTTTGGCGGGGGCTCATGCATATATACAGTGCCCAACTGTATATATGCAAACTTTTGCCAAAGAGGTCTCTAATTGCTGCCCAGGGCGCCCCCCCCCCCCCCCTGCGCCCTGCACCCTTACAGTGACCGGAGTATGTGGGTGTAGTGTGGGAGCAATGGCGCACAGCTGCAGTGCTGTGCGCTACCTCAGTGAAGACTGGAGTCTTCTGCCGCCGATTTCGAAGTCTTCTTGCTTCTTTCACCCGGCTTCTGTCTTCCGGCTCTGCGAGGGGGACGGCGGTGCGGCTCCGGGATCGGACGACGAGGGTGAGATCCTGTGTACGATCCCTCTGGAGCTAATGGTGTCCAGTAGCCTAAGAAGCAGGACCTATCTGCAGAGAGTAGGGTTGCTTCTCTCCCCTCAGTCCCACGATGCAGGGAGTCTGTTGCCAGCAGAGCTCCCTGAAAATAAAAAAACCTAACAAAATACTTTCTTACAGCAAGTTCAGGAGAGCTCACTGAACAGCACCCAGCTCGTCCGGGCACAGATTCAAACTGAGGTCTGGAGGAGGGACATAGAGGGAGGAGCCAGAGCACACCAGAATCTAAATTCTTTCTTAAAGTGTCCATGTCTCCTGCGGAGCCCGTCTATTCCCCATGGTCCTTACGGAGTCCCCAGCATCCACTAGGACATTAGAGAAAATGGATTTGGACACAAATCTTCTTTATACCACATTCATGCACTCAATCCGAGAGGTCGCCGCCATTCAGCCACAATACCCCTCATTAACACATTTAGCAGCCAGGTCGGCTTAACAGAGAGTAGGGCTCTAGGATTTGGGGGCGTGGAGACGCATCATTGCGGGCCACCCTCTTCTATGCAATGCACACATTACCGGCATTGCAGAGTGGGGGAGTGGTTATGATGACGCGATTCAGTGCAAACCACGTCATCACCTGGCCACTGTTCCTCCCATAGAGGGAGAGCAGGGGGGTGAGGGGGGACGCCACGCCATTTTCCCAGTGATTTGTGCAGCATTGGAGCTAATGATGCAGTACTCTGGAGAGCCGAGTAATGAATAAGTGGGTGCAGGAAGTGCGATGTGGGTCCCCCTGGACTCAGGCACGTGCGGTTGATCATTAATGAGATAATCACCACCACATTCATTCACCAATGTCACTGTGTTTTGTCCATAAGAGAATTTTGAGTTTATGGGCCTGATTCAGAGGTGGAGGCAGTGACGGTATCAGACTCAGTGGCGATGTCACACACAGTGACAGAGGCAGTGGTAGTCAGATGCAGGGGCAATATCGGATGCAGTGACGATGGCAGATGCAGTGACAGAGGCAGTGGTGATGTTGGAAGCAGTGACAATGGCAGACGCAGTGACGGGCGCAGTGTTGATGTTGGAAGCAGTGACAATGACAGAGGCAGTGGTGATGTCGGACGCAGTAATGGAGGCAGTGGCAGTGTTGGAGGTAGTGCCAATGTCAGATGCAGTGATGGAGGCAGTACTGATGTCGAATGCAGTGATGGAGGCAGTGGCAATGCCGGACACAGTGGTGATGTCGGAAGAAATGGCGTTATCAGATGCAGTGGCCATGTCGGATGCAGTGACGATGTCAGGCGCTGCGACGGAGGCAGTGGTGATGTCGGACACAGTGACAGAGGCAGTGGCGATGTTGGATGCAGTTGCGTTGTCAGATGCAGTGGCGATGTTGGATGCAGTGACGATGTTAGACGCTATGACGGAGGCAGTGGTGATGTCAGACAGTGACGGAGGCAGTGGTGATGTCGGACACAGTAATGGAGGTAGTGGTTCTTGGGTGCTTTTAGCTGTGTGTTTTGGGCCATTATCCCATTGGAGAATTCATGACCAGCAACTGAGCTTTCTGACAATTGGGGTAATTTCGACCCGATCGCTCGCTGCAGTTTGTCGCAGCGTAGCGATCGGGTCGGAACTGCACATGCGCCAGCACCGCAGTGCGCCGGCACATTGCAGCCGGCGTTGCCTAGCGATCGCCTCTGAGACAGAGGCAGTCGCTGGGCGGGAGGGGGCTGGATAGCGGCGTTAAGCCATCGTTTAGGGGGAGTGGTCCGGACAACGCAGGCATGGCCGGACCGTTAGGGGGGGCAGGTTGCGGCGGCTGCATGACGTAACACGCAGCCGCTGTGGGCCGGGGAGCGACGAGTAGCTCCCGGCCAGCACTCTAAAGCTGCGCTGGTCGGGAGCTACTCTTGAAGTACAAAGGCATCGCCGCTGTACAATGCCTTTGCACTTCTGGGGGGGGGGGGGGGCGGCATCGGAATGACCCCCAATGGGCAGAATGCCTTTACAGTCTTGAGATTTCATTGTGCCCTTCACAGATTAAAGGCACTCCGTGCCAGATGCAGCAAAGCAGCCCCTAAATATAACCAAGCCTTGTCCATGTGTCACAGTAGGTATGGTGTTCTTCTTTTCTTTTACAACTTCAGTTCTTCATCTGTGAACATAGAGCTAATGTGACTTGCCAGAATGCTCCAGTTTTGAGTCATCTGCCCAAAATACATTTTCCAAGAAGAATTGTGTCAATATGCATTTTTAGAAAACTACAGTTTAGATTTTTTTTAGGTTTTAGTCCTCCTGGGTCTTCCATGGAGACCATTGTCACTCAAAAAGCATTGGATGGTGCTATCAGACACTGATGTATCTTGTCCTTAGAGTTCAGCTTGTAGCTTTTTGGAAGTGTTACTTTTTTTTTTTTTAAATGACTATTTCCACTAGTCTTCTGCTTAATCTGGGGTTGATTTCCCTCTTGCAGCTGCATGCAAAGAAGTTGGCTACAGTCCCATTGACTTTAGACTTCTTAATAATATTTGCAACTGCAGTCACAAGAACATCAAGCTGCTTGGACATGGTCTTATAGCCTTTACAATTAAGGTGCTAGTCTATCATTTTCATTCTGATTTCCTCAGGAAACTCTCTCCCTTGCTTTCTCTCGTCCATGGTAAGTGTGGTGCAGACAATGATACCAAATAGCAGAGTGACTAGTTTTCTCCATTTAAATAAGCTGAATGACTGGTTAAAAGAATAAATACATGGATAATGCTAATTAAAGAAAGCATTATTTTGAAATACCACTGTAATACAATTATTTATTATCTTTCTAAGGGGTAATAACAAATCTGTCCAAGCCATTATAGAATATATATGGCGAATAAGCAATAATTTATCTATTTTCACAGTTTGTTTTATTCTATGAAATAGCAAAGGCATGCAGCTATACATGAGACAATAGATTTGAATTGCTTCACTTATCAGGAGGAATAAAGCATTGTTTCACTAAGCTGTAAGGGTACCAATGGATTTGTCCACGATTGTAGGTATTCCTGGCACCTTATAAGTATGTCATAAGCAGTGATTAGACAACTGTTGCCCCATCCAATCAGCGCTCTCAGTATGAGAACCTGTGATTGACATTTTCCATGTGAATCGTGAGTTTTTCTGTATAGTCAATACACCAAATATAAATTTGTTTAGGCATGGGCTCAATAAGGTGCTGGCCCATGTCTATTCATACTCCTAATAGTTTCTTCCATGTCATCTCTCAGAATCAGCTATTTCGCATATCCTTGGCTTTGAAATGTTGCTCCTATCAAATGTGCGCTACCAAACCAACCTCCTACCGCATTCATGATTATACAGTGGGGGTTGTGATATTAAAATGACTTGCACCGGCCATGCCTAAGCTGCCCCCAGCCAATCAGCTAGGAGCACAGTGCAACAGATCTATTGTCCCATGTGACTATATACATAGGCGCAGGGGCATATTAAGAGAAAAGGGGGCCCGTATGCAGTCTCCGTCCTAGCCCCCTTCTCTCAGAAGCCAGTAGTGCATTAGCTTAAGTGTGCATGTGCAGTTCTCTCCGGCGACCATTTTCCTGTGATTTGTGCAGCATTGGAGCTAACGATGCAGAACTTTGCAGAGGTGAGTAATGAATAAATAAATGGGTGCAAGGTGTGCGATGTGGGCCCACCTGGATATTGGCGTTTCTATAATGGGTCCAGGGGGGGCCTCATGTTGTTTTAATACTTACCTTTCCGGAGTCCCACAATGAGCGCTGCAGCCACAGGAGCCGCGGCAATAATCTCACCCAAAATGGCCGCAGCGCAGGCACAGTACAAAATTCGTCTCTGGACCATGACAGCGCCATGTTTCCGGAGAACTGCGCATGCGTACTAGACTCTGGCACAATGCCGTCGCCTACGGCGCTGTGGAGAGGAAAAGGCCCACATGGAGTCTGCACACGGGCCCCCTCCTCTTTTAAACGCCCCTGCTCCTGAACTCAGCGGGCACCACACACCCTGTACCCATTATAGATACGCCAGTGTACAGGGGGCTACATTGGGTGAAACTAACTCTAGCTGTATTGGAGTTTCTTGAGGAAGGGGGGGAAGAGTTTCAAGCATTGGAGTGAGATAAAGAACCAACCAATCAGCTCCTAACATTCAGCATATCTATGAGACCTAATAATATTCCTGTATGTATGAAGCGCATATTACATGATCTACACATCAATGTTATTATTGGTATTATCTTTAATTTTTATGATGATTAAGTGTCTGTAGCGCTGCAAAGGGATCATTACAATATAACACACAAACAAAACAATATATTCAAATAGATAGTATTAAAGGGGAAAAAACATAAATACAGTGAGACATCTATACAACTATACAACTAAGGCTACACATTAGATGATCCCGCGGAAAGGGAACGACATATCGTACACATCGTCTGATATGTACCCGCGATAGCGCGCTCCCACCCACCGACATCGGGGTCGTCACATTTGATGTGCTGCACAACAGATGGGATGACACGGTGTGCAACAGCATGCTGCCGAATGCAGCTAATGAACGATATATCACGCGGTAATGCAATATATCGCTCAGTGTGTACGGGCGATGTATCGTTACATCAGTTGTTCCGTCAGCCACAATAAAGAGCTTTGTGAATGTGTACCCAGCCTAAGTGACAGATACTAAGATTAGCACTTGATTACCCAGTGATCTGGGAGGGCAGGCAGAAAGAATCAGAGCCAATGACTGTGAGGGCATTGGAATGATGAGAGTGTAGGTTGAGAACCAAGAGGGTGGAGGGCCCTGCCCGTCATAGCTTACAGTCTAAGGGAACTACAGTTGGAG
Source organism: Pseudophryne corroboree (assembly GCF_028390025.1). Classification (NCBI taxonomy): domain Eukaryota; kingdom Metazoa; phylum Chordata; class Amphibia; order Anura; family Myobatrachidae; genus Pseudophryne; species Pseudophryne corroboree. Next base: position 83,237,202 of record NC_086451.1, read on the forward strand.
GGAACTACTACCTATTACAGTGTTTCTCAAATCCGGCTCTAACAGTGCATGTTTTCCAGATCATCTGGATCACAAGTGCAGTGGCGGAACTAGCGAGCGGTGGGCCCAGGTGCGACAGAATGCTTTGGGTCCCCCCCCATCCCATCCAAGTCCACCCCCTCACCCCTGGAGAGGATCTGGTGAGGGGGACCTGCTCAGTGAAATGGATACCTAGCAACAGTGCCGCAACTAGACATTTTGGTACTGTGTGCAAGAAATGGCATTGGAGCTTCACCCCCACATGCGAAACAGGGGCAGTGCGCGCCGTAGGCGCGCATAAAAAATATAGGGGCATATCTTCGTGGGGAAGGTGTGTGGCCACAAAATAATACCAATTCATATAATGGTGCACAGTAGTCTCCATTATTCAAATTATGCCGCATAGTAGCACCACTACACCAGGTAGAGACCCTTTTACACCTTATGGCGGACAGATTCCCCTTTTTACACATTGCAGCAGACAGCGTCTCCTTTTTACACATTACGGCAGACAGCGTCCCCCTTTTTACACATTAAGGAAAGAAAGAAAGAAAGAAAGAAAGAAAGAAAGAAAGAAAGAAAGAAAGAAAGAAAGAAAGAAAGAAAGAAAGAAAGAAAGAAAGAAAGAAAGAAAGAAAGAAAGAAAGAAAGAAAAATAATGAATTATACTTACTCTCTCCGCTGGCTCAGGCTCCTCGGTGCAGCTTCTGCAGAGATCCCGGGCAGGGGAGAAGGAGGAGGAGAGAGGTGGAGGAAGGAGCCGCAGCAGCGCTGTGTAATTGGTGGAGGTGCTGCTGCTGCTCCCTCCTCCACCTCCTCCCTCTTCCCTGTGCCGCTGCACTCCTCTCCTCGGCGGGCGGCTGTGTGCTGTGGGCGGCGGTTGCCCACAGCGGCATGTAATGAGTCAGTTTGACTCATTACATGCTTTGGGCCCCTGGACAGTAGCGGGCCCCAGTGCAAGGCACGGTTCCGCCACTGCACAGGTGTGTTTCTTGACAAAGACAATAGATCTACAGGTGGTACTAAGGGTGTAGTAGTGTATGCCGGCGGCTGGGCTCCCGGTGACCAGCATACCGGCGCCGGAATCCCACCCACCGGCATACCGACAGCGCATACTTGCCTACCTGACCCTCTCCATGAGGGAGAAAATGCTCTGTTCCTGGACTTTCCTGGTAATGTATGATTGCCATCACCTGTGGTGAAACACCTTTCTTATCAATTAACTAGCTCACCACAGGTGATGGCAATCATACATTACCAGGAAAGTCCAGGGACAGAGCATTTTCTCCCTCATGGAGAGGGTCAGGTAGGCAAGTATGCGACAGCGTGGTGAGCACAAATGAGCCCCTTGTGGGCACGCTGCGGGCACGGTGGCGTGCGTAGCTATTTATTCTCCCTCCAGGGGGGTCGGTATGCCGGCTGTCGGGATTCCGGCGCCGGTATACTGTGCGCTGGGATCCCGACAGCCAGCAAACTGAAGACCACCCGGTACTAATTATTCCTTGGGATACATTGATAAAATACATCATTCTGAAGTTATCTTAACCATGATTTGGACAGATAACGCTCCTGTACATTTACACAATTAATTCTTTGCTTAGGATCATTAACTCTTTCAGACACCCCTGTTGTCACAGCAGAAGGCTATAACTGACTCTGGCTGGATGAGCAGGACTCCATGGTTACAGCACCTGACATACACTTGTAATATGAAGCAGTTTATATTACCAGAAGCTTAGATGGGCATCTTACAGTTCTGCAAAGCAATGGGCACAGGTGGACCAGGGATGGGTGATCAGGGAGCGTTTTGCACTTAATATTATTGCCCCTTTAAGCACTCACTGTTTTAATTGCCTTGTAAAAAGAAGAAATGTTGTTTCAATAACAACTCCAGTCAATTTCTGTTGTAGTAAATGGGGTGGGGAGGGGGGGAGGGGGGGGTGTCAGGTGAGAGCTCAGTTTACTACACTTTCAATCTGAAGTAATACAGGTCAGCTGACATCTCGCCACCTGACGATCAGGAAGGCAGTGGGAGAAGTAATAACAATTATTTGAAGATAATCTTATTGTCTGAGGGACCGCATAGTAAAAAGTAAATACATGTAAACTAGGTTTCAAAGCTGAATGGTAATGGTATCAAGCCTCTTTGCATAACTTCAAAGCCCCAATGGTGAAACATTCTAAGCACCCAATTGGTATTCATGTAGTTCGTCATCTTGCTGATTGCTGAGTTAGAAGAATTGTCCGCCCCTCCCTTAGAGGCCTCCTCCCTAGTTCTGCAGCCTTATGATTAATTTCTGCCCATAAGCCTGCGAGGAGCTGGGTCTGTGTGACAGGCAATCCTCCAGGAGACGAGATTAGCTCACAAAGCAAATTTCTCATCTTCAGCTCCCATCCATCAGACTCTCATTATAATCAGTGGGACAGTTCATTGGATCCCACCCTTTACTGCTGTGCCCAGCACTCTGCATGCAGCTCGGCTCTATGTACAGTTCTCTCTACAGTGTATTTCTCCTTAGCGCGGCCATGCTGGCTGCATACCTCACAGAGTCCCTTTATTGGATCCAAACCCCTGCCCCTCACTCTCTGTAAACAGATCCTCTTTTCAAATATGATGTATACAGTAGGTCACTATAGGGGTCATTCCGAGTTGTTCGCTCGGTAAAAATCTTCGCATCGCAGCGATTTTCTGCTTAATGCGCATGCGCAATGTCCGCACTGCGACTGCGCCAAGTAAATTTGCTATGCAGTTAGGAATTTTACTCACGGCTTTTTCATCGTTCTGGCGATCGTAATGTGATTGACAGGAAATGGGTGTTACTGGGCGGAAACAGGCCGTTTTATGGGCGTGTGGGAAAAAACGCTACCGTTTCCGGAAAAAACGCAGGAGTGGCTGGAGAAACGGGGGAGTGTCTGGGCGAACGCTGGGTGTGTTTGTGACGTCAAACCAGGAACGACAAGCACTGAACTGATCGCAGATGCCGAGTAAGTCTGGAGCTACTCAGAAACTGCTACGAGGTGTGTAATCGCAATATTGCGAATACATCGTTCGCAATTTTAAGATGCTAAGATTCACTCCCAGTAGGCGGCGGCTTAGCATGAGCAAATCTGCTAAAATCCGCTTGCGAGCGAACAACTCGGAATGACCCCCTATATATACGCTCCTAGATTAATTGCCCAAACTGTGGGGTTGATGCAGAGTTTAATATACGTCTCTTTGCAGAATGTACCCTGCCTGACTTCGTAGTGTGCATGTACCAAACTGGGTGCTGACAAGAACAGGTGACTCAGATGTACACATAGGGGGTCATTCCGAGTTGATCGCTAGCTGCATTCGTTCGCTGTCCAGAGATGAGGAAAAAACGGCAGTTCTACGCATGCGTATGCGGCGCAATGTGCACGCGCGACGTACTATTACAACAAACGATGTAGTTTCACACAGAGTCTAATGAAGCTTTTCAGTCACACTGGTGGCCGCAAAGTGATTGACATGAAGTGGGCGTTTTTGGGTGTCAACTGACCGTTTTCAGGGAGTGTTTGGAAAAATGCAGGCGTGGCAGAAAAAACACAGGAGTGGCTGGGAGAACGCAGGGCGTGTTCGTGATGTCTAAACAGTCTGAAGTGATCGCAAGCGCTGAGTAGGTTTTGAGCTACTCAGAAACTGCACAAAAAAAAATTGTAGCCGTTCTGCGATCCTCTCGTTCGCACTTCTGCTAAGCTAAAATACACTCCCAGTGGGAGGCGGCATAGAAGAAGTGCCTTTTTATTGCCTCATCGCTGCACAGCGAACGAATGCAGCTAGCAATCAACTCGGAATGACCCCCAATGTGCAGTGCAGGTGGGGCAGCTATAACATGTGCAGAGAGAGTTAGATTTGGGTGGGGTGTGTTCAAACTGAAATCTAAATTGCAGTGTAAAAATAAAGCAGCCAGTATTTACTCTGCACAGAAACAAAATAACCCACCCAAATCTATTGTCACCCTCCCTGCTAACAAATTCGCTGCTGCAATCAGATCTGAATTACCCCTATTATATTAGCTAGCCCCCAAATTCTGATTTCAATGAAACAAAACAGAGCTGCAGAAAGAGAAAAAACAAAAAATGTTTTTGTTATTTGCATATTTTAATGCATAATCACACCCATCAATAAGCAATTTCTGTATATATACACACATATATATATATATATATATATATATATATATACATACACACACACACACTCACATATACAAACAAATCCGTGCTACTTTTAGCACTTACTTTTTCTTAAAATTGTACCCTAAAGCAACAATGTTATGTTTCTTAAAATAAGCTTTAAACATTGGGTTCAGCTTCTGATATTTAGAATAACTTAAATGAAGCCTACAATTAGGAGTAGACCTGACCCAAAAGGAGACGAATGTAAAGATAGGTTCACACTATAAGGTTGCAAGATAATGGTAACGAGTAGACCCATTTTTACCGACCAAAATGACCCTGAAAACGGCCTATATACAGAGTACACGCTACTCATGAATAATTTTATTTCAAGTGATCCCTTCGATTCCAGTTCGTTTAGCTGATCAGTGTCTCCATACAGCTATAAGCAGAATTCGGGCAGAGGGCCATACACCCCGCAATTAAATGTCTACATGGGTCTACTTCATGTTTGTATGTAATGCCAATGTTCACGCAACCGTGCATGTACCGCGAACGGCAGAGTGATTGACAGGAAGTGATCATTTGAGGGACGTAGGGGGAGTGGCAGGAAACGCAGGCAGTCATGGTTGTTTTCAGGGCATGTATAGGCTGTTAGCTGTGATCATGTATGTACAAATACATAGCACTTTTCCGGGCGACAGCTTTAAAAATGCGCAGCTGCGTAGGCATGTGTGTACAAACATGAATTAGGCCCTATGACCAAAGAATGGGCCTGATTCAGATTTGGAAGCAAGGCAGAAAAAGCACGTAACTTTGTATCTGGAACAAACCTTATTGTTATGTAAGGGGAGGAAATACCTTGATATTTTTTTCTGTGCAGGGTAAATATTGGCTGCTTTTGCATGTACCCCACAAAAAAGCTACGTTTTTTACACTGCAATTTAGATTTCAGTTTGAACACGCCCCACCCTAACTCTCTCTGCACATGTTACATCTGCCCCCCCTGCAGTGCAACATGGGGCCTAATTCAGACCTGATCGCTCTCTAGGGTTTTTTGCACTGCTGCAAACAGATAGTCTCCGCCCATAGGGGAGTGTATTTTCGCTTTGCTAGTGTACGAACGCATGTGTAGCAGAGCTGTATAAATAGATTTTGTGCAGTCTCTGAGTAGCCCAGGATTACTCAGCCGCTGCGAACACTTCAGCCTGTCCGGGACCGGAATTGACATCAGGAACCCTCTCTGCAAACACTTGGACACGCCTGCGTTTTTCCAACCACTCACAGGAAACGGTCAGTTACCACCCACAAACGCCTTCTTCCTGTCAATCTCCTTGCGATAGCCCGTGCGAATGGATTGTTCGCACAAACCCATCGCTGAGCGGCGATTCGCTTTGTACCTGTGCAACGCGCTTGCGCATCGCGGTGCATATGCATGCGCAGTTCTGACCTGATCGCAGCGCTGCAAAAAATGCTAGCGAGTGATCAGGTCTGAATTACTCCCATGGTTTTGCTCTGTTACTTGCTTTTTTGCTTTGCTTCCAAAACCAAATCAGGCCCAATATGTGTGTGAGAGCAGCCAGGTTGGCTCAGCAGGGGGGTGGGCCAGAGGCAGAACGGGGGCATGGCTGCGGGAACGGGGGCATGGCTGAGGGATCGCGTCATGTAAGCCCCCCCCCCCCCCCCCCCGCTGTGTAATATCGCTATTACTGGCATTATAAAGCAGGGGGCGCGTTTCAACAATAATCGCATCATCGCCTGCCCGGACCACCCACTTTACTCGCTAAGTGGGCAGCCGGGCAGGGGGGACCCCTGAAATCATGAGGCTTGCCTGCTCTTCCGGGGGGCCGGGAGGGTCACCAAATTTTCGGGAGCCTCCCGGCCATTCCGAAAGAGTAGGCAAGTATGGCCGGATTCAGGTGCGGTTGTAGTAAGCAGAGTTGCTGCTTCCTGTGTCAGTGATAACAGCTCTGCAGCAAGCTCCAGTCAGTCACAGCTCACTGCTGGAAGTGGCCAGTTTAGCTTTGTACACACCGGTGAATGAACAATGCAAGGACAAATACCAGTGTAACAGTATATTTATATATGAAACACATCATATTTGACATAGGGTTAATTTGATGTTTTACTCCTGTCAGAGAGGTCAGCGGAGGTGACTCCAGTGACTCAATGCGCTTTGCTTGCATCAAACACAGTGAATGGAGCAGGCAGCATTAGGAAAACCACTGGCACACTAGTAATACCACAAGTGGTTATGTGGTCATTGGAAACAATTGGTTGCATTTTTTTATATTGCTAGCGCTATGCAAATTCTGGGCAGCTCACACCACATAATGCGGGGGGAGGGGGGGCGGAGCCGGTTATCACATATAAACATACATGTAGAGATGTATGTAATATATGTGCTGGCCAGAGGTTAAAGTGAGCCGGAACGGGGCGGAACTGCGTTCCATCAGTTCCATTTGGAGACGGAACCAGTTCCACCTTCTCCGGCTCATTTAACCCAGGAGGGAGATGCCAGGCGCCTGCTGATATTGTTTTATCAGCGGGCGCCCGGCTCCTTCCCCTCAGTTGCTGCCGAAGGCCGGAGCTCAATCCTGAGCTTACAGCTCAGGCAGCGTGCGGCTGGGCGGCGCTATGGGAGAGACGTCATGGCCTCTCTCTCATAGTTCCGAGGAGCGGGCGGTCCGGAAGCAGGAGCGGGGCTGGTGAGTATAGTGGGTTTTTTTTGTGTGTGTATGTGTATGTTTAAGCGGCGCTACTATGGGGCACATCTGCTGGGGCTGGGGGCATAACTAATGGGGGCACATCTACTGGGGGCATAACTAATGGGGGCACATCTACTGGGGCATAACTAATGGGGGTACATCTACTGGGGCATAACTACAGGGGGCACATCTACTGGGGCACTTCTGACTGGGGGCATAACTACAGGGACATTACTGCTGGGGGCAATACTACACTGGGGCATTACCACTGGGGGCACTACTAATAAGGGCATTGCATAGGGGGCACTTAATAGGGGCATCACTCCTGGGGACATAAGGGGCACTACTACTGGGGCACTGTGTAAGGGGGACCAATACTATGGGCACTACCACTACAGTGGACATTGCATAAGGGGCACTACTACTGTGGGCATTGTATAAAGAGCACTGCTGCTGTGGGCATTATGTGCATTTGGGGTGCTACTACTGTGGGCTTTGTATATAAGGGGCACTAATGTGTGTTATAACATGAATAAGGGACACTACTATGTGGTGTTATGTAAATAAGATTGTGCTACTGTGCGGCATAATTTGAATTGGGGGTACTATTGGGTGACCACGCCCCTTTTGTCTGAGGTCACACCCCTTTTGTTTTCAGCCCACTTCCCCTTTTTATGGCACACGCACTCCCTTTATTTCACAGGCGTGTGAGGGGGGGGAGTTCCATGAAATCTCTAGGACCACTTTAAGCACTGGTGCTGGCTCCCCGGGGATCGGCAGCACTGTGTCTATCACAGCGGCCGCTGCACCCAGGACACACTCGGCTTCACTGTCCTTCAAAGCCCACCCCCAGACTCCTGTAAAAACGATACAATGCGAGACTGGGCTTAGAAGAAGAGTGATCGATGCCTAATCCTGGGTACGCACGGTGGCTTTTATACACAGTGCTCCCATCCCAGGATAAAACAAGCCAGGAAATATATTACATACATCCAGGGCTGCCATTAGAAATTGTGGGGCCCGGGACTGATAAAATAGACAGGGCCTCTCCCCCCCAAAAAAAATAAAGATTCTACCGCACTGCTCCACCCCTATGTGATGTCATACAGTATATTGTGACGTTACATATAGGTGGAGCGATGCGGCCCTACAGTAACGGTTCACAGAGAGTTGATGCACAGATAAGGCTTGTTTTAAGAAGTCCTCCCTGCACATCAGCCTGCTGTTAGTTTACAGACTGGTACAGCTCTACAGGTACTGGCGGTAGGAGCCAGGGGTGGGCCCCCCTCTCTTTAAGGGCCTGGGACACCAGTCCCCACAGCCCCCCCCCTGATGGCTGCCCTGCATAGATCTTAACATGTATGTTTATAAGTGATAAGCAGCCCTCTCCACCCCATACCATGTAGTTGGCGCTACAGGCAGGACCGGCTCTACCATTAGGGAGCTTTAGGCGGCTGCCAAGGGGCGCCGGCCACTGGAGGGCACCACTGAATTCATCTAGCAAAAAACTGAAGGATGTTTCTGAATGAGGGTAATTTCATTTAAAATGTCGGTATTATGGTGGTCGGGATGCCGATGTTGGTATTCTGACTGGTGGCATCCCATACCCAACCCCACTTAAATATGGTTCCGGTATGAATGGTCGACAATGTTAAGGTCGACACTCATTTGGTCGACCACTATTAGTCGACATTGACATGGTCGACATGGACTAATGGTCGACACATGAAAAGGTCACTAACTACAGTGCACGAGCAGTGGGCTAGAAATCACTAGATGGCTGTATACAAACTGGCATGTGACTCAGATTCAGGTCCTACGTAGGGTATATAAAATGGCAATACATAGCTGGCAAATTTGGTTTCCTATATATGATACTTTTTCTACATTCCTTGTATTACTGTATGCTGTGATGTAGCAGCGGCACAGTGCCAGAGTCTACTGCACATGGGCGGGTCTCCGGGACAATTGTGGGTGTGACTTTTTACAGTTATTTGTGCAGCGCCCACTCGGGACTCTGGAGAGATAAGTATATTAAATGCATGCAGGGTGTGAGGAGTGGGTACCCCAGGCAGGGGCCCATGTGCACTCCACACCGGGAACCTCTTATAGATACATCACTGCACTAAGCTCAAATGGACCATTAAGATCCAGATCCTCCCACAACCTCTGAAAATTGTCGATCAACCATAGCTCCTCCCACTTGACAACAAACACTGCAAAATGGCACAAGCTCCTCCCACTTGATATTACTGCCAATCAGCAGTCTCCTCCTCTATCCACAAAGCAGGAAGTCCAAACTTTAATACAGTTACTGCATTCTCTTACCTTACTTTTGTTTAAACTGCAAGTGAATTTATACTTCTCTGCACACAGATGTAACCTACAGTATAAACTTTGATAAAACTCATGTGCTTATTGTAGTTGCCACCAATAGTCAGCTACTTTCCTTTACATTATAGACACCGCTGGTTGATACACAGTTAAAGTCCAGTGTATATAAACAGCCTAGGATGTATATTATCCGCCCCCATCTCTATTTTCCAAATGTATTTCATTACAAGCACTTTCCCCGCTGTCACATCCGAGACTCAGGTCATTTTTTAAGATGCTGGTTAATACTTCGCCTCCCTGGGTCTGTTTGCAGCCCTGGCGGAGCAGCTCGGAGATGTGATTGAATGATCAGAAGTGTGTGTGTTCCCGTCCTGATTAACTCGCTCACATTGATTCAGGGTCGGGGTTTCTGATTAAGGGACAGCTATTTGCACCGTGAGTTCTCATTTGCTTCTGTCAGGGAAAACCTGCAGAAAGAAAAAGAGGCTGCAGAGAATTAACCTCTTTGGAGGGAGCTGAAATACTGTACTTTGCAGGTCACAGAGGGTTAATTACAATTGCGTTCTTTGTTTAATTTGGATTCAATGTTAATGTAGCTTTTCTATTAAACATTGTTAATATATGGAAGCATAACTATTTAAAAATAAATAAATATATATATATATATATATAGTAGTGTGGTGTGCGGCATTCCCGGCTGTTCAATGAGGCTCAACATCGGCCAGGTACGATATCGTACCTGCCCGGTGTTGAGCCTTATTGAACAGCCGGGAATGCTGCACACCACACTACTACATTGATTCTAATGGGATGGTGCAGGCACCAGGCACAGTTACAGCTGATTACAGGGAGTGCTGGACCATTTGTTGAACACATATATATATGTATATGTGTGACAATAGATGAATTGGCGCCAGGAGGTCGTATCAACACCCAATAGTAAAAAGAACCCTTAGTCGATTTCACAATTAACACGTTAAAACAAAATGGTAACATGTTCCATCATAAAATTTATTCTGAAAACACAATGACAAATTCAATGTCCGTAATAATACAAAGGAGGTGTGGTGTGTTGTTCCACACGTCATACAATTCTACTTTAGGTGTTGAGGAAAAATATAGGTGAATCTCTACAGTCTCCTCCTTCTCCTTAATGTAGATTCGGAGGTAACATCACAAAAAAGATAATCAACGCGTTTTGTCTTATTCCAAGACTTCATCAGGGTTACATCTACAATTATAGGAGAACTTATCAAATCTTTATACTTATAAAACTTCTAACACTCTCAAATTTTTAATTTTAAAAGAGGAACATATCACAATAAAGGAACGTTCAAGACATAGCATAACAGAGCAACGAAAAAAGGGAAAAAAGATAACAAGAAAACATCAGGAAGTATCATGATTTCATCCTAGAATATACCTCAACTGACTGGTAAGTATTGTAATTGAACGGATAAAATAACCCAACAAATTGTTCATGAATGCTTGATGAAAGACCCCATATGTCACTGGGACTTTCTGTTGGACAGTCAGTTAAGCCTAATTAGAAAATATTTAATTTTAATTGTTAACTATATAGTGTTACACACTTAATTAATACATCGGGGTACTACAACACATACCTCGTAAAACGACTACTTGAATGTGAAATTCAGATACTCAGGTACAGAAGAAAATAGGATTTTAGTACCTACCGGTAAATCCTTTTCTCTTAGTCCATAGAGGATGCTGGGGACTCCAAAAGGACCATGGGGTATAGATGGATCCGCAGGAGCTTGGGCACACTATAAAGACTTAAACTGGGTGTGAACTGGCTCCTCCATCTATGCCCCTCCTCCAGACCTCAGTTAGAAAACTGTGCCCAGGAGAGATGGACATTTCGAGGAAAGAATTTATTGTTATAAACACGGTGAGTGTCCTACCAGCTCACACCTCAAACACACCGTAGAATGTGGCATTCAGTAGAATACCAGCCCACGGCATGAACAAAACACAGCCACATGCTGAGAGATGACAATGCTAAATTCCTTTGTCGTATAAACAACCCTTTATGAAGCTAAGAACACTGTACGCTGTTTACTTAAGAAGTACCGTAATGGTACGCTAGTTGCGTAACGATCGCTCAGCCGTAGGCGAGACGCTCAGGCGTCACGTTCGCTCACGGCCCAGGGATCACAGGACACGTTATTGGTTATGTCTAGGGGAAAGATTCGCTGTAACGTAGCGTACGCTAGAGACCACGAGGAGGTCACCAGCGATGCAGACGCTCACAACACTATACCTTTATGTTAAACCTTATACCGATGAAACACACAGAATACCTTAATGTGAGTACAGGGTGTAAATGCAACCTTGTGTAACCTGACTAACTACAAAGCTGATTGAGCGTCACCGACGCTCAAGTGAACACTTAACACTATAGTAAATACACTGATACTGGTTTAGGTTTCCAAAGCCTATTAACTGTATTATATCTAATATACTTGTAAAAGGGGATAACAGTACATATGATACGCTACAATATAACAGAGACCTCCTAACCACAGAACTAAACAATAAATACAATAAGACAATACTACGCTGACCTAAATGAAATACAATACAATACTATAATACTATAAGGTATTTAAGAGAAAAGAGGAGAGAGAGAGATAGAGAGAGAGAGAGAGAGAGAGAGAGAGAGAGAGAGAGAGAGAGAGAGAGAGATTGGCTCGCAGAAAGACAATGATTATGGAGAGAACTTACGCACAAAGGGTATGATCGCCAGCGCCTCGATATCCAGCTCCCGATTATCAGCAGATAACCGTTGATGAGAGAGTGAGTTTGGATATGGTCGGCCTGCCTATTTATGCCCCACACACAATGCAATCTCCTAGTCCCTACAATCCCATTGTCCATTGGCCGAAGGAATTCGGCCCTGCATCATAACAAAAGGTCATAGGGTGATTCATACAGGTGGGCTGTGACGATTTCCAACAGCTCAGGTGGGTGGGAAACTGGGTTTCCCGCCGCATACCTGAGTATGTGTAAATCATAGAAATGGACATAAACTTCTTATGTCCATAACTATTCGCACGAGCGATTAATACGCTCCAAACCAACACCGGAATATTGCTATTTAAATACTCTTCCGATGGGTACCAAACACTGCAGTATGATTCCTGTTAGACCCTTCGTACGATGCAAAGAGGGACTCCTCAGCTCTGGGACATTGTACTTTACCCAAACTTACAGAAACTATCAAAGGGATCATGATCTATAAACTACATTAATTGTGAACATTTGTAACTAATGAGTCGCACGCTACGATCACATAAACTCTACCGTAAATGCGCATACTGCGCGTGCGAGTGCACGCTATTGCGGGTATGCGCTTCCACGGGAGAGCGTACGCATGCGCAGCACGGACCAGTGTGCGGTGCAAATATGGCAACGTGCATTGAGACATTTTTCTGACTTTGACAGTCCACCCTTTGGCAGTCAATAATAACTGCCACAAAACATTTAAGGAGAAAAATGTAAGTCAGGGGTTAATTGATTTCCATGGTTGGGTAGGGGAGGAGAGAGGAGAAGGTGTGAAGAGGGTATGACCTAGTGAGAAAGCAGAAGCATGTGTGTATGAGTCCATGTTTGGAGGGTCATGTATCATCGTGCCGTACGTGTGATAAATCAAGCTTCGAGGTATTGCGAAGTATACATTTGAATTCCTTCTTATCCTGTGGTACAGGTCTGTGGATGGGCTGTCAAACTTTACCGAGCTCATTTCGGCTGTAGTTGTAACAAAATGGGGATGCACATTTTAGTTGATGATACATGAATGGGGGAGGTATGTGGTTGCTGATATCTGTGCCTGAATTCCCTATCGTCTATGTGTGTCATTACCTGAGGGTTGTAGAGATGAAGATAAAGAACACTTATGGAAAATGCAATGGTATTCTATGTCAGGGAAATGTACATTCGTCGATTGAGGTCTTGATTGGTGTCGGTTGATTGGAGTCTTCTTCTTTGTGCTTTTGCTCATAAATCGTGAGTAAAGCAAACAACGTCCATGGATTTACAAAAAATGTTGGGCTAGCGTGATTTTAAAGTTCCTAGGGAAACTGGGGTACCCATGGCATTGTCCATCAAAATCTTGTATATCAGGTCGTCTGCTCTTCTTCTTTCCATCTTTCCGTTGTCGGCCCCTTGGCTCATCAAATCCTTCGTCTACGTGGGTCTTTGTACCTCGGAGGAAAACATAGAAATGGGTGAAAGACGGACCGTATACTCATTACATCATTACGTCATGGTTTCTAGCATTGGGTCATAAATCAAATCCAGGTTAATTACAGTTTCCTCACTCCTCAAGCTCATCACTTTCGTACTTTGTTTACACCTCATCAAAGCCTGCCCGCATCTAAATATCAATCCAAACGATATAACGACACCCAAAATACACAGTAGAAACTTTCCAACATCCATTATGACTCCTTGAGCCCACTCTCCCAAACCGGAGAACCAATTTCGCGGGTTCAACCATGACACCCAACCAGTCAGCTCATTACCTACAGCAGCAAGGGTGAGATTGTGTTTTCGACGAAATTCCCACTTTAATTGCAGAATATCATCCATCTTTTGGTCTATGACCTCTACCGGATCCTCGGTGCTATTGGTGATATACGTGCAACACTTTATGCCGTACTGTGTTGCCAATGTAACACAATATCCGCCTGTTACTGCTGTAAGATAATTAAGAACCATCCTATGCTGAACTAGTTCTGTTTTGTAAGCTTGAAGTTCTCTTCCAGTGTATCTAAACGTGTCATCATACATTTCAGTGATATTATCTAACAAATTGGCGAGTGCGGAAATGTATCTATAATTCATCACTCCTCGAGCGGTACGAGTGAAATCTAACGCTACCAGAACCTGAATCCCGGTGGATTCATGGATAAGATCAGAGGCCGGATGCTCTAACCTTTCTGACAGTTGTCTTTTAACTCGGTGTTCGTAATGAGTGTGAGTATAAGGAGCTTGGGCACCACGGTGTATGTCCTTCATTTTGTCATGTGTTACAGTCATCACTTCAGGCAATACTTTTCCAATATAACACAATCCTTCAGAGTTTGGGGCAAGCCACTTGTACGCCTTTCTCCCGCATATGAAATATGCATCATCGGGGAGAACATATGGGACGGAGAAGGACATGACCATGTTACAAACCTTCCAGGTGAAATCTCCTGACCCTAATTCTTCCATCTGCCTAATGCACGTATCGGTTTGTACGATATGTGCACAGTATCCTGGTGATACCTCTCCAACTTTAGTAATCCTATTTCCTAAGGTATATCGATACCGGAAAGATTTTCCTCTACTGGCTATGTGGCGTACGAGCTCTGTATCTGTAGGCATTCTATCTGCTCTGTGTGAAAAGGTCATGGTAAGGTTGCTCCATGACACTTCCCAATTTCCCGGTTTTCTGGGATTGGAGATGTTAAAACATATGAGGGACCTATCCACATGGTATTGGTGGAGCTTCAAACTAGGAGGGCTGGAGATGTTAAACCTCCGGTCCACCGGTCTCCCACCACTTAGCTCAAGTACCTCCCCTAACGTTAAAGGAAATGGTACTAGCCCTGATTTACTGTGACCCTGAGGTACTTGAGAGCATACCCAACAATCTGTTTGGTTTAACACGTTACCCACTAAGGAGTGATAGTCACTCAATGGATGCCGGTCTATATGGATATTAAAACTAGATTGGCATTTCTTTATGCATCCATCTTCAACCAGATTATCACAGAGCCTACAGATACAATTTTCTTCAGCTAACAATCCATCACAATTTCTTCTATCGGATCGTTTTCTGATACTCGCCTTTGCTTGTTGGTTTGGTTGATCTTGGAAAACTACGCCTCCATCATCATAATCGGAACCCATTCCAGAACCTCTCTCGACCTCTATGGTACTCTCGCCGGAATAGACTGCTCTGGTCAACATCATGGTCAACATCAAAATCCGGATCACAGTCTCTTTGGGCAAGTCCATCTTTGAGGAGGAAATGGAGAAGATTGAGAAGGGGGAAACAGAAATTTTAAGGGAGAGGGGATGGGAAGTGGAGAAAAACAATAAAAGGGAGAGGGGAGTCGACAACTGCTTCCGGTCTTCAAGGCTCAGGTGCCGCCTCAGTCCTCCTGGAACAGACACTCCAGTGATACAACCTCTACCGTCTGTTCCTTATCACGGGACTTCTCTGGATCAGCAACCTTCTTGCAGTGGGATGAATGGACCCAAGTCTCTCTCTCAGCAACCTTCAATGCTGTGGTGCTAGTCAATAAGACCTGGTATGGTCCTTCCCATCTATCAATAAGACAACCTGAGCGTAGAAAATTTCGTATCATTACATAATCCCCAGGTTCAATGTCATGACAATTACTATCTGGTAAATCAGGAATCACCAACTTCAGATTATCATTTTGATTCCTCAACTGCTTACTCATATTAATCAAGTACTTTACAGTTACTTCATTGTTACATTTCAAATCATCCTGAGGGTTAATCATGACATGCGGTTGTCGACCAAACAAGATTTCAAAAGGGGACAGATTAAGAGGGGACCTGGGAGTGGTTCTGATGCTATACAAAACAATGGGTAAAGCTTCTGGCCACGTCAATCCTGTCTCTGCCATTACTTTACTCAATTTATTTTTAATAGTGCTGTTCACTCTTTCGACCTTCGCACTCGCCTGTGGACGGTACGGAGTGTGCAGCTTGCTATCAATACCCATCAATTTACACATTCCTTGGAAGACATCACCTGTAAAATGGGTACCCCTATCGCTTTCAATGATTCTAGGGATACCATATCTACATACAAATTCCTGCACAATTTTCTTAGCTGTAAACATAGCGGTATTTGTAGCTGCTGGAAAAGCTTCGACCCAATTTGAGAAAACATCTATACAGACAAGTACATACTTTAAATTTCTACATGGGGGCAATTGAATGAAGTCAATTTGTATTACTTGGAAAGGGCCGCCGGCAGGTGGGATATGGGATGGTTCTGTAGGTATTGCCTTTCCAATATTCTTTCTCAGACAGGTAAGGCATGACATTGCTCTTTTACTAGCATGAGAGGAGAATCCTGGGGCGCACCAGTATGCTCTTACCAATTTGCACATCCCCTCCTTGCCTAGATGAGTCAGCCCGTGAGCTGCTTCAGCCAGACACGGAAGGTATGCCCTGGGGGCCACTGGTTTACCATGTCCATCCGTCCAGAGCCCTGAGGACTCCTGGCCATATCCCTTTGCCTTCCAGACTGCTCTCTCCTGAGTGGAACACAAATTCTGCATTTCACACAACTTTCGTGTGTTGATGGTATTAAATACCATCAGTTGTGTGGTGTCTGTCCGTATGGGGGTAGCAGCTGCAAGCTTTGCAGCTTCGTCTGCTCGGCTGTTACCAAGGGATACTGGGTCTTGGCTATATGTATGTGCTTTACATTTGATAACAGCCACTCTGTCGGGTTCCTGTATCGCTGTTAGAAGCCTTTTTATATGAGCTGCATGCGCTATCGGTGTGCCAGCTGCTGTCATGAAATTTCTGAGCCGCCATAGGGCTCCGAAATCATGGACTACCCCGAACGCGTATCTGGAATCGGTGTAGATATTGGCTGACTTTCCCTTAGCCAATTCACATGCTCTGGTTAGGGCGACCAGTTCAGCAACCTGGGCTGAGTGAGGTGGGCCTAGTGGTTCCGCTTCTATGGTGTCTTGGTCATCTACGACTGCGTATCCAGTACACAAGTCTCCCGAGTCTGACTGTCTGTGACAACTACCGTCCGTGTAGAACGTGAGTTCTGCATCTTCTAGTGGATTGTCACTGATGTCAGGCCTTGCGGTAAAATTTTGGGTCAAATATTCCATACAATCATGTGTATCTTCCTTTGCATTAAATCCTCCTTCCCCATCACTCTCACCTCCCACCCTTTGTGCCTGTCCAGGCACACCTGGGAGAAATGTTGCAGGGTTTAATGCACTGCATCTCCTTATGGTGATGTTTACGGGGGCCATTAATGCCAATTCCCATCTCGTAAACCTTGCTGATGAGACGTGTCTGGTTTGGGCAGAATTCAATAAGGCAGATACCGCATGCGGTGTATGGATTGTGAGGTTGTGGCCTAGCACGACATCTTCGCTTTTTGTCACTAGCAATGCTATCGCTGCAACGCTACGCAAGCATGTGGGGAGGGACCGCGCTACCGTATCTAGCTGAGCGCTGTAGTATGCAACTGGCCTGCTGGCATCACCGTGTTTTTGTGTTAGTACACCTGCTGCGCACCCAGCACTTTCTGTTCCGTATAGTTCAAAGGATTTCCCATAGTCTGGCATACCTAGTGCAGGTGCCTGCGTTAGACACTGTTTGAGTCTCTCAAATGCTGTTTCAGATTCGTCTGTATGCGAAATCCGATCAGGTTTGTTTGAGGAGACCATTTCCTGCAAAGGTAGCGCCAATATGGAAAACCCTGGGATCCAATTACGGCAATACCCACACATTCCTAAAAACGTCCTGATCTGTTGCTGGGTTTGTGGCAGTGTCATGTCTCTAATGGCTTGGATTCTATCAGCGGTCAAGTGTCTCAGTCCTTGTGTTAGACAGTGTCCCAAATATTTTACCTTAGTCTGGCATAATTGCAACTTGTCTTTGGAAACCTTGTGACCTGTGTCTGAAAGATGAAACAGGAGCTGTTTCGTATCCTTCAGGGATGCTTCCAGTGAATCTGAACACAGTAATAAATCGTCCACATACTGTATCAATACTGATCCACTGTCTGGTTGGAAAGACTGTAAACAATCATGCAAAGCCTGAGAAAATATACTTGGACTATCTATGAAACCTTGGGGTAACCGAGTCCACGTGTATTGGACTCCTCTGTATGTGAATGCAAACAAATATTGGCTGTCAGGGTGCAGAGGTACCGAAAAGAAAGCGGAGCAGAGGTCAATAACAGTGAAAAATTTGGCAGTGGGAGGAATTTGCATTAGGATGACAGCTGGATTAGGCACTACGGGGAACTGACTCTCAACTATTTTGTTAATCCCCCTTAGATCCTGCACTAGCCTGTAACCCCTCCCCCCACTCTTTTTAACAGGGAAGATGGGACTATTTGCTGTGCTGGACGTTCTTACTAGAATGCCCTGTTGTAGCAAGCGCTCTATTACGGGAAAAACTCCTAACTCCACCTCTGGCTTCAGAGGATACTGTGGGATTTTTGGAGCTATCCTACCTTCTTTTACTTGTACTACTACTGGAGCTACGTTTGCCATTAATCCAGTGTCCTGTCCATCTTTTGTCCAAAGTGACTCTGGTATCTGAGATGTCATCTCTTCTACCTGGGATGGGTTCCTATTTGTCATAATGGTGTGTGACATTAATTTTGATGGGGAGTCTAACATGTCTCGTACTTCCTGAGCGTGATTCTCAGGGATGTCCAAGAATACACCTTCAGGAGTACAATAAATGACGCAACCCATTTTACATAGTAAGTCTCTTCCCAGGAGATTAGTTGGTGCAGATGCAGCCAGCAAAAAGGAATGCTTGGTATGCAAAGGCCCTATTGTAATCTCGGCTGGTTTGCTAACAGGGTAGTGCTGGACTACTCCTGTTACTCCCATGGCTGGAATTGTCCTACCAGTGGTTCTCATGCCCACTGTCGAATTTATCACTGACTTGGCCGCCCCTGTGTCTACAAGAAAGTTTAAAGTTTTACCAGCTACATTGATTGCAATTTCTGGTTCGTTTCCAAGACTAGCAATCAACTTAACTGGCTGCAGATTACAGGTATGGCCACACCCCTATTGGGTATGCTGACCTCCCTGAATCCCGCTGGCAGCAACTACTTGTGAGGGAGTTAGCTGGGAACTACCAGAGGCATGCCAGTCTCTGTTTGGGGGATATCTTTTTGTTTCCCCTGTATGTGGCTCAAAACTCCGCCTCTGTGGACCCTGCTCCCAATGTCGTGTGTTGTGTTGTTGTCTAGGGGGTTGAAAAGATCTTTGTACATTCTTTGTTCTACATTCTCGTGCAAAGTGTCCCGGTCTGTTACAAGAAAAACATGTTATTACACTTGCCTTACCCACAGGATTCGGTGGTACATACGCAGGCTGCCTTGTGGTCAGCGCCTGTATACTTACGGACATCAACTTATCACTTTGCGACTCCCTGTGCCTAGTGATATTTCTGTCGTGATCAATAGCAGCCTCTCTCAAGGTGGACACTGACAGACCTCGCCAACATGGCTGCATGGTCTGTACCCTAGCTTTTAATGTTTCTTTCAAACCATCCATCAGTACAGATACTGCTACTTCTCGATGGTTTGGGTTGGTCTTAATGTCTTCTATACCAGTGTACTTTGCCATTTCTAATAGTGCCCGGTGAAAATATTCTGTTGCCGTTTCGGACTCCTTTTGCTTAATGGAAAATATTTTATTCCATTTAACAACGGCTGGGAAATACTCTTTTAGCTGTAAATTTATCCTTTTTACATTATCCTTGTTGTACACGTCTGTAAGCGGTACATCTTTATCCAATGCACAATCAGCTAAAAACTGAGTTGCATCAACATTGGAAGGTAAACAAGCTCTTAGCAGTATCTGCCAATCCTTGTTGTTGGGTTCTACCGTGTTACCTAAATCCCTGATGTATTTTTGGCTAGCAACTAAATCCTTCCTGGGGTCAGGAAATTCGGACACTATTGTTCTTAATTCCATTCTGGAAAATGGAGTGTACATGGCAATGTTCCTTATGGGAGTGGCTCCAGAGACATCTGTTTTTCCATTGGGGACTGCTATTACCCTTACAGGAGCAATTCTAACAGCCTCTTCCTGTGTAGATTCTACAGCTTGTTGTGGTACAATTGTTTCAGTGTAGTGCATGGTGCCGTACTTACCCGTTGACACGACCTCACCTATCCCTCCGCTAGGGGCTTTCACTAATCTCGTGGGTGTCGCTGTGCCTACTGTGGTCTCTGCTATGGTGGCTGCAAGAGAGAGAGCTGAAATTGTTGCTGAATCGTCTTCTTGATCACACTCCTGAGGAAGGTTCAAAACAGGGTACATCTTGCACGGGTTAATACTTGCATGAGTTATTTGGTTAACATCATTAACATTTACAGTGTTACTAAGAGTTTGTGTTTTACAACCCAGTGCGTTTCTCTCCGCAATCAACTTTTCTCCTGCAATGTATGGTGGGGGAGGAGCTGTGGCAATCAACTTCCTGACTGCCCCAGATCCTGCCGCCAGAGCCAAACCTCTCTGTATCTCACCTTCCTGGTGCCATAACTGTAAATAATCATGATGCTGAATTCGTCTCTTTGCTGATTTTACGAGACATATCCTCCTCCTTAAATTTTGTAACACTTCTGGACTGAAGCTACCTATTCTTGGGAATTTGTCCCTGTCTTGTACAGTCATTCTCTCCCATTCATCACATAAAGATTCGGTGTGAATTCCATATTTTTCACACATTACATATCGTGCCGACCCAACTGGTCGGTTCACAGAATCAACCTGAACCAGGGTTGATCGCCCCCTACCTGAGCAACTGGCCCCCATAGTCTGCAGGTGTTGCTTAGTCCTCCTTGGATCTCTGTATCAAGGTTTTCAGCAAGCCTTTTCAGACAACCAAATTACTCCACAGTAGGCCGGCGGTGGCGGTTTACCGAGTACCCCACTCACTCGCCCACCTCGACCAATACGACCTGATCACACCGACGTGGTGCTGGCGTACTCGATACAGGGCCCCTATGGAACCTTCAGTTTACTGGAACATATGAGGGTTACCCGCAGGACACTTACTCTTTCCAGTAAAGGTGGGGTTGTTAGATAGTTCCTGAGTGACCAGCGAACTTCCCTTCCAAAAATAAAAAATTACACAAATCACGTCAGAATGTACAAATAGCGTTTGTGACCACTTTACTCTAATGGTATTAGGTCAGATCACTAACTACTGCACACAATTACGTGCGGTCCAATCGTTCAGTACACGAGCACTACTTGTCATGTACTGAAAGATCAATGGAATCGATGTTTCCGGCCGCGATTCCTTCAGCAAGAGCTTATGGCCTATATGGGTTCTGCACCAACACCCCAGGCGTTGTGCCACTGGACTTTTATAGCGGACCTTTTTACCTTATGACCTCCTGGTCTTGTTACCTTATGACCTCCTGGTCTTGTTACCTTTACTTTATGGTCCGCTATACTCTAATGCTCAAATATTATTTAACCAGGGATGCCTCCCTGGCCACCGTATATGTCACTTACACGTATGTCCCTTGACGGGTACCCGGCTTTCCTTTTGGTTCCACCTTAAAGTTATATAAACTTTTGTATACAAAACACACTCACTCAACACATGTACACTTTGTTTCTATATCTATTTCTGCGCAGAAATTGTCTTCAGGCCAAGAGTGTTACCAATTAGGAGCAGGATCTGTTAAACTAAATTTCAGATTTTTCCAAAAATAGATTTGCGTTATTTTCCGCTTCGCGTTATCTACCGCTGTGCGTTAATTATCGCCTTGCGCTAATTATCGCTTTGCGCTAATTCAACTTTTTTCGTGACTTGAGCTACGTGAGCGTAACCGGACGCTACGTTGCGTAATGAACGCTGCGTGCGTCTGCCTTTTGGATTGCGTACGCTAGTCTTTGTTAGCGACACGTGTACGCAATGCAAAGGATCCACCGTAACACAATATATTTATTTATCAATGTAGGTGATCCCTGATCATCTACCGCAATCCACACTGACTGCCTTGTATCTCAGACAAACCGTGTGTTTGTTCTATACTTTAACTATCACCTCTACTATTAAATAACAGCAAATCTCTTTTTAGCACTTTCTATCAACTATAAAATTTGGCAAACAGGAATAGTGATATACGAAAAAATGAAATACACAAGTGAAAAGAAATGCAGGTATGTATGCGTACGCAAGACAAAAGAAAAATAAACAGTTTTAAAAAGACACAAGCGTTTTGTTCTTACTTCCGGTTACCGGGTTCCTTCAGCACTCTTTATCTAAGCGAAGCAGACGCTTATCCCGTCAGCAACTGCGAGACAACCTCCCACCCTTTTGCTGGGGGATAATGTCTGCTGATCTACCTAGTGCAGATGTGAAAAGGACCGGACGAGCCCGCAATTGACAATGCTAAATTCCTTTGTCGTATAAACAACCCTTTATGAAGCTAAGAACACTGTACGCTGTTTACTTAAGAAGTACCGTAATGGTACGCTAGTTGCGTAACGATCGCTCAGCCGTAGGCGAGACGCTCAGGCGTCACGTTCGCTCACGGCCCAGGGATCACAGGACACGTTATTGGTTATGTCTAGGGGAAAGATTCGCTGTAACGTAGCGTACGCTAGAGACCACGAGGAGGTCACCAGCGATGCAGACGCTCACAACACTATACCTTTATGTTAAACCTTATACCGATGAAACACACAGAATACCTTAATGTGAGTACAGGGTGTAAATGCAACCTTGTGTAACCTGACTAACTACAAAGCTGATTGAGCGTCACCGACGCTCAAGTGAACACTTAACACTATAGTAAATACACTGATACTGGTTTAGGTTTCCAAAGCCTATTAACTGTATTATATCTAATATACTTGTAAAAGGGGATAACAGTACATATGATACGCTACAATATAACAGAGACCTCCTAACCACAGAACTAAACAATAAATACAATAAGACAATACTACGCTGACCTAAATGAAATACAATACAATACTATAATACTATAAGGTATTTAAGAGAAAAGAGGAGAGAGAGAGATAGAGAGAGAGAGAGAGAGAGAGAGAGAGAGAGAGAGAGAGAGAGAGATTGGCTCGCAGAAAGACAATGATTATGGAGAGAACTTACGCACAAAGGGTATGATCGCCAGCGCCTCGATATCCAGCTCCCGATTATCAGCAGATAACCGTTGATGAGAGAGTGAGTTTGGATATGGTCGGCCTGCCTATTTATGCCCCACACACAATGCAATCTCCTAGTCCCTACAATCCCATTGTCCATTGGCCGAAGGAATTCGGCCCTGCATCATAACAAAAGGTCATAGGGTGATTCATACAGGTGGGCTGTGACGATTTCCAACAGCTCAGGTGGGTGGGAAACTGGGTTTCCCGCCGCATACCTGAGTATGTGTAAATCATAGAAATGGACATAAACTTCTTATGTCCATAACTATTCGCACGAGCGATTAATACGCTCCAAACCAACACCGGAATATTGCTATTTAAATACTCTTCCGATGGGTACCAAACACTGCAGTATGATTCCTGTTAGACCCTTCGTACGATGCAAAGAGGGACTCCTCAGCTCTGGGACATTGTACTTTACCCAAACTTACAGAAACTATCAAAGGGATCATGATCTATAAACTACATTAATTGTGAACATTTGTAACTAATGAGTCGCACGCTACGATCACATAAACTCTACCGTAAATGCGCATACTGCGCGTGCGAGTGCACGCTATTGCGGGTATGCGCTTCCACGGGAGAGCGTACGCATGCGCAGCACGGACCAGTGTGCGGTGCAAATATGGCAACGTGCATTGAGACATTTTTCTGACTTTGACAGAGAATATGTAACACAACCCGTGTGTCCACATAAGCAAAAATAAGACCCCGCATTCCATGCATAGGCACATGCAGGGGGGGGGGGGGGTTTCTGGTTGCCCAGAAACCCCCCTCCCCTTGGCAAGTGGCAAACTAAAACAACAATAGCAATGGTATAGAATACGATTACTAGAGCTGCCGCCACATCATGCAGAGCTGCTGCACATACCCAGTAGCAGCTTTTTCTACAAAGTTTGCTGTGCGTGTGGTTCTGGGCCCTCATTCAGTGCACTGGACCAAAGAGTAGCTACCAGAAAGAAGAGACAGGAGCCTTACCATGAGGTGGGAGAATGTGTGCTTAGAAAGTGAGGTACTAGTTCCATGATGTTTGTGCCTTTATTATAGTATGTTTAACCTTTTCCAGACCACTTATATTATTTATATAATATAAATATGTTTCTTACAGCCTATACTATAGATCAGTGGTTCTCAACCTCGATCCTCAAGTACCCCCAACAGTTCATGTTTTCCAGGTCACCTAGCAGTTGAACAGGTGTATTTATTACTCACTGACACATTATAAAAGACCCACAGGTGGTGCTAATTATTTCACTTGCAGTCCTGTGAAGAGACCTGGAAAACATAACTGTAGGAGGTACTTGAGGACCGAGGTTGTGAACCACTGCTATAGATCATCTATAATGTTCCGCAGAGTGGAATATATGGAGATTGCATTTGGAAACCCCCCTCTAGAAATCCTGCGTTTGCCACTGCCATGGCATGAAAAACGGTAGCAACCGCCTGATAGAGAAGACACACCACCAGGGTGTAACCAAAAACACTAACTGCAGGCACCGTACGCACTGGGACGGGCGCCCAGCATCCTCTACGGACTAAGAGAAAAGGATTTACCGGCAGGTACTAAAATCCTATTTTCTCATACGTCCTAGAGGATGCTGGGGACTCCAAAAGGACCATGGGGTTTATACCAAAGCTCCAAAACGGGCGGGAGAGTGCGGACGACTCTGCAGCACCGAATGAGCAAACAAAAGGTCCCCAACAATCATGGTATCAAACTCGTAGAGCATAGCAAAAGCGTTTGATCCTGACCAATAATCCGCTCGGCAAAGTTGAACCGCCTAGACTCCTCGGGCATCCGCCCAAGAAGAGCTCATCTTTCCATTAGAATGGGCTTCCACCGACTTCGGTCACGGCAATCCAACAGTAGAACAAACATTCCAAATCGTATCACAGATTCAGCGTGTAACAGACTGCATACTGCAGTCGTCCCAAGCATGTTGGGAGCATACCGGACAAACAGAGTCTCTGTTTCTCCAAACTGGGCCAAATTGGTGACCTAAATATTCAAATCCCCGGTAACACCAAACGACTTTGAATCAGCTAATGCCTAAGTAACCACCGGCATCAAAAATAGCCAGAAACCACTCTTTGGCAGAACTACAATCCGAGTTCACAATTCCTCTCCATCCACCTGGAAGATCAAACAAGGCTCTTGTGAGACAAAACCACCACTTCCGACACCCGCCTTGCGGACGCCAAAGCCAATAGCATGACCACTTTCCAAGAGAGAATTTTTTTTTTTTTTTAAAGAAAATAATAAGGCCATACTGTACCGAAATGGAGCCTAACTGTAGGCCTGCATCCACACCGGCTTGTAAGTATGGATTAGAACGACCTAGCTGAAAGTCTTCCGTAGGAACCATCCTGGATTCACACCAAGACACAGAATTACGCCAACCACGGCGGTAAGGCTTTGCCGTTACTTCTGTCCTAGCCTGAAACATTGAGGAAATGGCTTCACTGAGAACATCCTTCCGGCTTAGGATATGGCATTCAACCGCCACGCCGTCAGACGCAGTCGCGGTAAGTCTTGATACACGCCCTGATCTAGTTGTAACAGTTCCTCACGTAAAGGAAGAGGGCAGGAATCTCCCATGAGCAAATCATGAAAAACTGGATAGCAAAACCTCCTTGGCTAGATCAGATCCGAGAGGATCGCCTGAACCTTTGTTCTTCTTATGTTTATCACCTTCAGAAAAAATGAAAGCGGAGAGGCCACATAGACCGACTAAAAACACCCACGGTGTCACGAGGGTGTCCCTTGACCTGAAACAATATCCCTGAGGCCTCTCGTTGAAGCGAGACGCCAACATGACCAATTGCGACCCTCCACAAAAAGTTGTCACGTCTGTGAAAACTTCTCGACGATGACTGAATTTTTCCCGGATGGAGATCGCGTCAGCAGAGGAAATCTATTTCTCCTTCGCTTACCACTGGAACGAATACCAGACTTTTTGCCCCACGGCAAAACTGTGCATCTTCTGCCATTGCCGCTTTGCTCCTTGTTCCGTCATAGCGACTTACTTACGCCACTGCTGACAAGTGGTCTGGCAGAACTAACATGGGTCCTCATTCCGAGTTGTTCGCTCTGTAATTTTCTTCGCATCGCAGCGATTTTCCGCTAATTGCGCATGCGCAATGTTCGCACTGCGACTGCGCCAAGTAAATTTGCTAAGCAGTTTGGTATTTTACTCACGGCATTACAAGGTTTTTTCTTCGTTCTGGTGATCGGAGTGTGATTGACAGGAAGTGGGTGTTTCTGGGCGGAAACTGGCCGTTTTATGGGTGTGTGTGAAAAAACGCTACCGTTTCTGGGAAAAACGCGGGAGTGGCTGGAGAAACGGGGGAGTGTCTGGGCGAACGCTGGGTGTGTTTGTGACGTCAAACCAGGAACGACAAGCACTGAACTGATCGCACTGGAAGAGTAAGTCTCGAGCTACTCAGAAACTGCACAGATAAATCTTTTCGCAATATTGCGAATCTTTCGTTCGCAATTTTGCTAAGCTAAGATTCACTCCCAGTAGGCGGCGGCTTAGCGTGTGCAATGCTGCTAAAAGCAGCTTGTGAGCGAACAACTCGGAATGAGGGCCATGGGCCGAACACGAAGAATACGTTCGTCGAAAATATCTCTTAAATCAAGAAAGCTTATTGCAGACAAGCTTTCCAACTTAACCTTAACCTCTGGAAATACGTCCCTTGCAAGGACTGCTCCCCAGCCTCGGAGATCTGTATGCACGGATACCAGGATCTAAACCTGGATCCCGAACCTTCATCCCTCTAGAAGGAGAGAACCGAGCAGACACCACAGGAGTGATGTCCTGGCCTTTAGGATTATATTCCGGTGCATGTGCAGGTGAAACCCGGACCACAATTCCAACTGGCCCCTTGAAAGCCACTCTGGTAGTAGACCTGCTCACCAAAACAGGCCTCGTAGGCCACACCCAGGGCCGTAACTACGTGTGTGCCAAGTGGGCTTGGCACACAGCGCAGTTGCCCTGAGGGCGCACGGCCAGCGGCGTGTAATGAGTCAAATTTACTCATTACATGCCGCCTCTGCTGTGTGCGCCGTGCTGGAGGGAGAAGAGACCAGCGCCGGGCAGCGGACAAGGAGGAGGAGGGAGGGGGAGCAGGGAGCCGCAGCAGCGCTATTTCATTGGTAGTAAGCGCCGCTGCAGCATGCCCCTCTCCTTCTGTATTGGCTGCCCAGCGCTGCTATGGATGCTGGGATGCGGTTCCTTCATCCCAGCATCCACAGCAGCGCCAGGCAGCCAATACGGAAGAAGAGGGGGATGCTGCAGCGGCGCTTACTACCAATTAAATAGCGCTGCTGCGGCTCCCTGCTCCCCCTCCCTCCTCCTCCTCCTCACCTCACACAGCCTGCACCGAGAGGGAGATGCCAGCACGAAGAGCCTGTCAGCGGGGATAAGGTAAGTATATCCCTCTCTCTCTCTCTCTCTCTCTCTCTCTTTCTCTCTCTCTCTCTCTCTCTCAGGGGGACACCGTCTGCCGCAATGTGTAAAAAGGGGGCCTGGCTGCCGCAATGGGGGACTGGCTGCCGCAATGTGTAAAAAGGGGTCCTGGCTGCCGCAATGTGTAAAGCGGGGCCTGGCTGCCGCAATGTGTAAAAAGGGGGACTGGCTGCCGCAATGTGTAAAAAGGGGGACTGGCTGCCGCAATGTGTAAAAAGGGGGACTGGCTGCCGCAATGTGTAAAGAGGGGGCCTGGCTGCCGCAATGTGTAAAAAGGGGGACTGGCTGCCGCAATGTGTAAAAAGGGGGCCTGGCTGCCGCAATGTGTAAAAAGGGGGACTGGCTGCCGCAATGTGTAAAAAGGGGGACTGTCTGCTGTAATGTGTAAAAAGGGGGACGCTGTCTGCTGTAATGTATAAAAGGGGCTCTACCAGGTGTAGTGGCGCTACTGTGCAGCGTAATTTGAATAATGTAGACTACTGTGCACCGTAGTATGAATTGCTATTATTTTGTGGCCACGCCCCTTCCCCGTGAAGCCACGCCCTATAAATTTTTCGCGCGCCTACGGCGCGCACTGCCCCTGTCTTGCATGTCATTTCTTGCACACAGCGCTAAAATGCCTAGTTACGGCACTGGCTACACCCATCTGTTTTAGTAACAGAACTTATTGATGAAGTGTCCCAGCAAAGCTGATCCAACTATGAATCCTCAGACCTCTTTCCACAGGAAAAACACTGAACATTAACCGGTCAGTATCTACTCTGAAACCCACCTCCGACAACTATGTCGGTGGGAACAACAGCCAATCCCTGTGTCGAAGAACAGCCCCCTCCCGGCGCTTAAGCCCGCTCAATTATATAAATATATAATACCCTAAAAACTAGCTGGGACCCTATATACAGGAGCTAACCCCCTGTATAACTTACTTTTTGTCCCAACGCAGCCCAGGGCGCCCCCCCCTGCGCCCTGCACCCACGGAAGCCGTTGGTGTGTGGGAGCTATGGACCGCAGCGTGCACGCTGCGGTCTCCCGGCGGGGCGAAGACACCCAGTGTCCGGGTATGCTTCCCCGCCCGGGATCATTTTATAAATGCCGCCCAGGGCGCTCCCCCCCAGCGCCCTGCACCCTGCAGGCCGACGGGGAGCGGGAGCAGAGAGCACTGGCGGGGTGGGCGCCGAAGCATGTCCCCCCCCGCCAGTGATTACATCTGTTAAATGCTGCCCAGGGCGCTCCCCCCCCAGCGCCCTGCACCCTGCAGGCCCGGTGGAGTGCGGGAGCCGGGAGCGCAGCGCTACCGCTGCTGCTCCCTCCCGTTTACGGCGCACTGGCGGGGCAGGCACCAAAGTATGTCCCCCCGCCAGTAAAGTACAGAATTTATGCTATATGCTGCCCAGGGCGCTCCGCCCCCCCCCCCCCACCCCAGCGCCCTGCACCCTGCAGGTGATGGTAAGCGCGGGAGCAGGGAGTCAGCGCTACCGCTGTCTCTCCCCCCTGCAGCATCCTGGCGGGGGGAACATACGCTGTGCCCAGGCACCGTAATATGTCCCCCGACAGCATTGTAGACCGTCAGCAACATGCCCCCAGGGCGCTCCCCCCCAGCGCCCTGCACCCTGCCAGAGACGTTGGTGTGTGGGAGCCTGGAGCGCAGCCCTACCGCTGCTGTTACCTCCGTTACTGAAGTCTTCTGCCGTCACTGAAGTCTTCTTTTCTTCCAATACTCACCCGGCTTCTTTCTTCCGGCTTTTGTGAGGGGATAGACGGCGTGGCTCCGGGAACAAGCAGCTAGGCGCACCAAGTGATCGAACCCTCTGGAGCTAATGGTGTCCAGTAGCCGAGAAGCAGAGCCTTTAAACTAAGAAGAAGTAGGTCCTGCTTCTCTTCCCTCAGTCCCACGATGCAGGGAGCCTGTAGCCAGCAGGTTTGCCTGAAAATAAAAAACCTAACATAAAGTCTTTCAGAGAAACTCAGGAGAGCTCCCCTAGTGTGTGACCCATCACTCCTGGGCACAAAGTCTAACTGAGGTCTGGAGGAGGGGCATAGAGGGAGGAGCCAGTTCACACCCAGTTTAAGTCTTATAGTGTGCCCAAGCTCCTGCGGATCCATCTATACCCCATGGTCCTTTTGGAGTCCCCAGCATCCTCTAGGACGTATGAGAAAATCGCTTAGGTAAGGAACCTGGCAAATTCATGTTAGGCAAATCAATTAATTAGTATTTATTATTTAACTAATTGATTTGCTTAACATGAATTTGCCAGGTTCCTTACCTAGACAGTGCAGGGTGCCGCAGCTCAACCGCAGCTCAATTCCACCAGGACCTCCGTCTGGCCGCACGGAGCTCGCAGCTGTCAGTCACTGACAGCTGCGAGCCGGAGCAGTGTCACCTCTCTACCTCCCTCCCCTGCTCCGTGCTTTGCGATGCACGGGTGGCTGATGTCAGACGCCCGACTGGTGGAGATGCGCCGCAGCCAGATGGGACAGGACTGCGGAGACGGAGCAGCAGCAATGTCAAGCAGGAGCGGGGCAGGTGAGTATTGTTTTTTTTTTTGTGTGTGTGTAAGCGGCGCTGCCAGGGGGTACAACTACTGGGGGCACAACTACTGTGGGCAAATATACAGGGGGCACAACTAATGGGGGCAAATATACAGGGGGCACTACTACTGTGGGCAAATCTACAGGGGGAACAACTGCTGGAGGCAAATATACAGGGGGCACTACTACTGTGGGCAAATCAGGGGGCACAACTACTGGGGGCAAATCTACAGGGGGCACAACTACTGGGGGCAAATCTACAGGGGGCTCAACTACAGGGGGCACAACTACTGGGGGCAAATCTACAGGGGGCTCAACTACAGGGGGAACAACTACTGGGGGCAAATCTACAGGAAGCAAATCTACAGGGGGCCCAGCTACAGGGGGCACAACTACAGGTGGCAACTGTACTGAGGGCACAACTACAGGGGGCAAATCTACCGCTGTCACAGCTACAGGGGGCACAACTACTGTGTCCATAACTACAGGCGGCATAACTGTGGCGATGCCCCTTCCCTATGAAGCCATGCTCCTTATTTTTGCCACGCGCCTTCGGCGTGCACTATGTTTGGCCTGCGGGTGTGTGTGTGGGGGGGGGGAGGTGGGGGGGGGGGCGCCAAAGGAAACTTTCGCTCTGAGTGCCACAAGGTCTAGAACCGGCCCAGGTGGCCACGCCCCCAATTCAGTACAGGGGAGGGGGGCGCCGAAACATACCTTGCTCCTGGCATCATGACACCTTGCTACACCTCTGGCCACGCGCTGCTGACATCAAATGTAGGAGGTCATAATAATGTGACCGTTTGTAATGTCCATTTGAAACCATCAGTTTCATATGTGTGTGTGTGTAAATCTAGCTCTGATATTAGCCAGTGCCTCCCCAGCCACTGACCTAGGCACTCACTGGTGTTCATGTGCAAAAATCCGGGATATTAGAGGCAGTGCAAAAGGGGTACCAGGAACCATCCTTTGCTTGCCTAGCCTAACAATTCTATCACTGATCCTGCTCTAAATACTTGGCAATAGACGTTATGGAGATACTGGATATAAATGAAAAATATACTTTTGTAGTCTTGTATCTTCCTTCTCTGAGGTGAAGAGACTTAGGGGTCTATTCATGAAGCAGTGAAAAGAGTGGAGAAGTGATCTAATGGAGAAGTTGCCCATAGCAACCAATCAGCTGCTCTGTAAAATGTTATAATATGCAAATTATAAATGTTATTTCAATGCTGATCGGTTGCCATAGGTTCACTTATCCACACTTTTCACTGCTTCATGAATAGACCACTTAGGAGCCTATTTATCACCATCCGCATCTTAGATGCGGATGTCGTGATAAAATCGCCCAAATTCGCACTGCGATAATTGATTACATCGCAGGGATGTATCAATTATCGACATATATAAACACAATTTAGTAGCGCTGGACAATATAAAAAAAAATATATATGGATAGATTGCTTTAGCTGTAAAAATAGTTTTTATTAATACACCATGAATATAAGAGTATAAAAATGAATAAAAGTTTAAACACATAAAAAATTAATGTATTATGCACCTCTGCTCCTAGGATTAAATGTAAAAGTCCGGTCCTATAAGGGCTTTGCACTTAAATTTAAGCTCTATTCTCAGGCGGGCTGTTGTAAAATGAGCAATGATATTTACCAATCCACCATTAGCATAGGTGTCCACTTGTATATTAACGTGGTGATGAATGTAAATCTGCATATACTGTACAACCTATTTTTACAGCTAAAGCAATCTATCCATATATTATTTTTTTTTAATATTGTCCAGCGCTGCTAAATTGTGTTATACAGTGGGGCAAAAAAGTATTTGGACAGCCACTGATTGTGCAAGTTGACCCACTTAAAAAGATGAGAGAGGTCTGTAATTTCCATCATAGGTACACTTACACTGTGAGAGATGGAATCTGAAAAAAAAAAAAAAGGAAATCACATTGTATGATTTTTAAACAATTTACTTGTATATTCTTGTGGAAAATAAATATTTGGACACCTACCAAGAAGCAAGATTTCTGTCTCTCACAGACCTGTTACTTCTTCTTTAAGAAGCTCTTCTATCCTTCACTCGTTATCTGTATTAATGGCACCTGTTTGAACTGGTTATCTGTATAAAAGACACCTGTCTACACCCTCGCACAGTCAGACTGCTACCTCTCTAAGGACACCGGGGACAAAATTGTAGAGCTGCACAAGGCTGGGATGAGCTACTCGACAATAGGCAAGCAGCTTGGTAAGAAGAGATCAACTGTTGGCGCAATTATTAAAAAATGGAAGAAATACAAGATCACTGACAATCTCCCTCGACCTGGGGCTCTATGCAAGATCTCACCTCGTGGGGTATCAATGATGTTGAGAACGGTGAGGAATCAGCCCAGAACTACATGGGGGGACCTGGTCAAGGACCTCAAAAGAGCTGGGACCACATTTACAAAGGTTACCATTAGTAACACACTACGTTGTCATGGATTAAAATCCTGCAGGGCCCGAAAGGTCCCCCTGCTTAAGCCAGCACATGTCCAGGTCCGTCTACAGTTTGCCAGTGACCATCTGGATGATCCAGGGGAGGATTGGGAGAATGTAATGTGGTCAGATGAGAGCAAAATCAAAGTTTTTGGTATAAACTCCACTCGCCGTATTTGGAAGGAGAAGAATGATGAATGGCATCCCAAGAACACCATACCCACTGTGAATCATGGGGGTGGAAACATCATGCTTTGGGGCTGCTTTTCTGCAAAGGGGGCAGGACGACTGATCCATATTAAGGAAAGGATGAATGGGGCCATGTATCGTGAGATTTTGGGCAAAAACTTCCTTCCCTCAGTAAGAGCATTGAAGATGGAACGTGGCTGGGTCTTCCAGCATGACAATGACCCCAAACACACAGCCCGGCAACTAAGGAGTGGCTCTGTAAGAAGCATTTCAAGGTCCTGGAGTGGCCTAGCCAGTCTCCAGACCTCAACCCAATAGAAAATCTGTGGAGGGAGTTGGAAGTCCGTGTTGCCCGGCGACAGCCCCAAAACATGACAGATCTAGAGAAGATCTGCATGGAAGAGTGGGCCAAAATACCTGCTACAGTGTGTGCAAACCTGGTCAAGAACTACAGGAAACGTTTGACCTCTGTAATTGCCAACCGAGGTTATATTACAAAGTATTGAGTTAAACTTTTTGATTGTCCAAATATTTATTTTCCACAAGAATATACAAATAAATTGTTTAAAAATCATACAATGTGATTTCCTAGTTTTTTTTTCTAGATTCTGTCTCTCACAGTTAAAGTGTACCTATGATGGAAATTACAGACCTCTCTCATCTTTTTAAGTGGGTCAGCTTGCACAATCGGTGGCTGTCCAAATACTTTTTTGCCCCACTGTATATGTCGATGTATAAGGAGTGACTCTCCTTGTAGCAGCTGCTCTTAGTGGATTACTCATTTCTAGCGTCCATCCCATTTGTTTCCTTTTTTGACCCATGTATCAATTATCGCATGCAGGGACAGAGCTTGCAGTCAAGCTCTGTCCCTGCGATGACTCTCCGCAGCATCATCGGGGTATTTTTCATAAAAAAATACCATGATGTCCTGCTGAGCATGTGTCGCCCCCGCCGCTACCACTGCCACCCGGTCAACACCCTCCCATCATGACTAACCTGGCGCGCCGTGGACCCTCCCAGCAAGATAATAGACTCACCTGTCCAGGGAGCCAGTCCGCGCTGCTTCTGCTGGGCTGCCGGATCCTGTGTGCTGCAGTGACCCCCGGTGCTGTAAAGTGCACTGCCGCTTTGCAGCATCACTTTACTGCACTGGGGTCACAGCGCAGGATATGGGGGACCCGGCGCCCAGCAGCGCTCAGCGGACACCGGCTCCCTGGACAGGAGAGTATGATTTTTTTTGTTTTTACTTTTTTATTTCTTTTTTTTTACACTTTGATCAGCTTGTGTGTCCATCGGATACACATAGTTGATCACTGGAGCCGGGTCCCACTCAGCTTTCTCTGCCAGGGGAAGAGAAAGCTGGGCAAATGCCTCCCTATCACCTGAGCTGGCGAGATTATCACAGGGCACACTGCGGTATTTTTTCATATTATTGTTTTTAGTAAATCTGGTCAGATCGCATTTCCCATTATAAGTATGGGGACTGTGATGTGGCTTACTAAACAATAATTCACATTATTTTAGTAAAAATAATGTTAATAAATAGACCTCTTAACCTTTCTCACATGAGACCCAGATAAGATGACTGTAGCCACTTTCAGACATAGAGCCGGGATTTTACCCTTCTAGTACCCGGAAAAATTCCCGGGTCTCTGCCTTGACCTTGGTACAGAGCACAGTCGGGGACCCGGGACTTAGTTTGCTTTTGCACTAACCAAAATACCGGTTGCTGTGCATGCATGTGCAATGACCCAGGATTTTGCTGTTAGTGTGAAAGGGGTATACGTCACCTTCCGGATCCTTAATTCACTTCCAAATTAATAATTATTGTACTCAAATAATTTTACTGTTATTTACCTTTGAAGTTTGTTGTTGCCATTATAATAGGAATTAGACACAAAATAGGGAGGTACAATCATGTACAGATCAGCACTATTTTCTGTACACTCAGGGTTGTTAATCTGCGGTGTCACAGACGGTGGGCGTTTAAATGGCAAGCAACACACCCGCATATTCTCTACTTTTCTATTGGGGAATGATGCCCACTTTCCGCATTAAAAGATTGTGAAACATGAAAACGAATGCTCCTAGTATGAAAAGTGTCAGGCGGTGAAAGAGTTGAGCAGCCGCAGGTTTCTGGGTCTGACACCTGGCTCAGCTATAACTGCAGATTTACATGTGGGCAAACAGAGTGCAGCTGTCCTCTGCTCTGCTGATGAAGTGTAATTACGAGATGGTATAATTGGGGACAGTGCAGACCTCACCTCTCTGTGCTGCGTCTCCATTAATGTACTCACAGCCTATTAACCCTGTCAACCCAAAAGAATATAGACTACTGGAAAAATATACATACTCTTATTCACACTTGCCTACTTTGCTGCCCCCTCCTCCGGGAGGTGCATGGGGGCGTGGCTGGCAGCAAGATCGGCAGTCCGGGGGCGGGACAAGAGGCAATGCCTGCTGTCCCGGGCGTGACCGACAGGGAAGTGGGCAGTCCAGGGGCGTGACATCAGGATTGTGTCATTGTGGCTCCGCCCCCCGCTATACAGTGCCGAGAAAATAGGCACTGTATAGCAGGGCGGAGCTACGATGACGCGATTCAGCGCAAATCACGTCATTTAATCCCTCGAACCGCCCACTTGTTCTCTGCTGTGGGCGGCCGCGGAGGGGTGTTGAGGGGCTGCAGGGAAACAGGGAGGCTTGCCCACCTTTCCAGGGGGCCGGGAGGGCCACTCAATTTTCGGGAGCCTCCTGGCCATTCCGGGAGGGTAGGCAAGTATGCTCTTATTATTATTATGGTATGCAATTAGCATACCGCTCATCAAGATCACGGCTGTCACAATACCGACGCCCCTAACAATGCTGAAAATGGATTTTAGTTTTAGGGTGAATTGAACTAGCCATAGGCTTTGCTGCACTCCTTCAGCTCTCGGATAAAGTCAATCAATGGCCTGAGATCAGCCCTGAGGCAACACCTAACGCGGATGTCTGCTCTCACTTTGGGGATCATTCCGACCCAATCGCAGCGTGCTTTCGTTCGCACAGCTGCGGCCGGGTCACTACTGCACACGCACAGGGGGGCGTAATGCGCATGGAAGTCGCCAGGTAACGACGAAGGGAAAGTAGAAAGCGATCGCAGCGGCGATCGCTTGAAGATTGACTGGCGGTGGGCGTCCTGGACGGCAACACAGCGTCCGGAGCCGTTTTCAGGGAGTGGTAAGAAAAACGCAGGCATGTTTGAAGAAACGCAGGCGTGTCCAGGGCGGGTGTTTGACGTCAGAGCCAGGATCGAACAGGCTGAAAACGTCGTAGCTGGTAAGTAAGTCTAGCCCTACTTACAAACTGCACAAATTTATTCCCCATGGCAGGGCTGCACAAGCGAACGCAGCCTTGCTATGGGGAAAAACCCACCCCCATAGGTGGAGTATAGTTGATCGCACGGGCTGCAAAAAGCAGCTTCGTGCGATCAACTTGGAATGATGGCCTTTACCCGGGAGACGTGTGGTATATCCTGTGGCTGGTTGAATTTTTCCCAAGGGTTTGATCTTGAGTTGCATGCAAGATGGAAAGATCAGACTGCTCATGCGTCACGCGCTGCATACGCATCTATGGTAGGCGCAGAATGTGCACATTGGCATTCCGTTTGCAGTGGGTGTCTGGGATTGCGCTCAAATTGCAAGCTACTCGGAATAAGGCCCAAAGTTTTTAAGTTTATGTTCGATTTAACTCCTTTTCTCCCACATTATTACAACAGTGGGTCTCTATCCCTGATGTTAGCTCAATAAAGCAGGGTCTATATTTACTGTAAATGGGTAAATAATAATTGAATTGATTGGAAAAAAATCCAACCGCACAAGTTGTTTAGTTACAATAATTTATTATATATTCAATAATTCATCTAGAGATCTCAACCTCTATTAGATATTGTCACAGGGGGGTGCTGTAGTCCACAGTCACCGCAATCTAAACACAAATGTAACTTGTGACCCTTGTTCATTTCAGTTCAGATATTATTTTCTTTTACTACTGCAAGATCCGTGAAGTTCAAAAATAAGTTAAATATTTTCTAAAATTAAGAGAAGCGTAATATAGGTGCAGAAAGTGATTCACTGGGGTATATACTATTAGTTATAATCATTTGGTTCCTATTCCCATTTCAAATTATTGCTGCACTGAATTGAATATACCAAAGTGAAAGAATATTTCACTCACTTTTTTTTTTATAGGTGCATTATGTAAACTACCCCAGTACAGGCAGGTGCATTATGTAAACTACCCCATACAGGCAGGTGCATTATGTAAACTACCCCGGTACAGGCAGGTGCATTATGTAAACTACCCCATATAGGCAGGTGCATTATGTAAACTACCCCGGTACAGGCAGGTGCATTATGTAAACTACCCCATACAGGCAGGTGCATTATGTAAACTACCCCATACAGGCAGGTGCATTATGTAAACTACCCCATACAGGCAGGTGCATTATGTAAACTACCCCGGTACAGGCAGGTGCATTATGTAAACTACCCCATACAGGCAGGTGCATTATGTAAACTACCCCGGTACAGGCAGGTGCATTATGTAAACTACCCCATATAGGCAGGTGCATTATGTAAACTACCCCATACAGGCAGGTGCATTATGTAAACTACCCCGGTACAGGCAGGTGCATTATGTAAACTACCCCGGTACAGGCAGGTGCATTATGTAAACTACCCCATATAGGCAGGTGCATTATGTAAACTACCCCCATACAGGCAGGTGCATTATGTAAACTATCCCCATGCAGGCAGGTGCATTATGTAAACTATCCCCATATAGGCAGGTGCATTATGTAAACTACCCCAGTACAGGCAGGTGCATTATGTAAACTACCCCATACAGGCAGGTGCATTATGTAAACTACCCCAGTACAGGCAGGTGCATTATGTAAACTACCCCAGTACAGGCAGGTGCATTATGTAAACTACCCCATACAGGCAGGTGCATTATGTAAACTACCCCATACAGGCAGGTGCATTATGTAAACTATCCCCATATAGGCAGGTGCATTATGTAAACTACCCCCATACAGGCAGGTGCATTATGTAAACTATCCCCATACAGGCAGGTGCATTATGTAAACTATCCCCATATAGGCAGGTGCATTATGTAAACTACCCCCATACAGGCAGGTGCATTATGTAAACTACCCCGGTACAGGCAGGTGCATTATGTAAACTACCCCATACAGGCAGGTGCATTATGTAAACTACCCCATACAGGCAGGTGCATTATGTAAACTACCCCATACAGGCAGGTGCATTATGTAAACTTTCCCCATACAGGCAGGTGCATTATGTAAACTACCCCCATACAGGCAGGTGCATTATGTAAACTACCCCCATACAGGCAGGTGCATTATGTAAACTACCCCCATACAGGCAGGTGCATTATGTAAACTACCCCCATACAGGCAGGTGCATTATGTAAACTACCCCCATACAGGCAGGTGCATTATGTAAACTACCCCCGTACAGGCAGGTGCATTATGTAAACTACCCCGGTACAGGCAGGTGCATTATGTAAACTACCCCCATACAGGCAGGTGCATTATGTAAACTACCCCCATACAGGCAGGTGCATTATGTAAACTATCCCCCTACAGGCAGGTGCATTATGTAAACTACCCCCATACAGGCAGGTGCATTATGTAAACTACCCCATACAGGCAGGTGCATTATGTAAACTATCCCCATACAGGCGGGTGCACTATGTAAACTATCCCCATACAGGCAGGTGCATTATGTAAACTACCCCATATAGGCAGGTGCATTATGTAAACTACACCGGTACAGGCAGGTGCATTATGTAAACTACCCCATAAAGGCAGGTGCATTATGTAAACTACCCCATACAGGCAGGTGCATTATGTAAACTATCCCATACAGGCAGGTGCATTATGTAAACTATCCCCATACAGGCAGGTGCATTATGTAAACTATCCCCATACAGGCAGGTGCATTATGTAAACTACCCCCATACAGGCAGGTGCATTATGTAAACTACCCCATACAGGCAGGTGCATTATGTAAACTATCCCCATACAGGCAGGTGCATTATGTAAACTACCCCATACAGGCAGGTGCATTATGTAAACTATCCCCGTACAGGCAGTTGCATTATGTAAACTACCCCCGTACAGGCAGGTGCATTATGTAAACTACCCCGGTACAGGCAGGTGCATTATGTAAACTACCCCCATACAGGCAGGTGCATTATGTAAACTACCCCCATACAGGCAGGTGCATTATGTAAACTACCCCCGTACAGGCAGGTGCATTATGTAAACTACCCCGGTACAGGCAGGTGCATTATGTAAACTACCCCCATACAGGCAGGTGCATTATGTAAACTACCCCCATACAGGCAGGTGCATTATGTAAACTACCCCCATACAGGCAGGTGCATTATGTAAACTACCCCCGTACAGGCAGGTGCATTATGTAAACTACCCCGGTACAGGCAGGTGCATTATGTAAACTACCCCCATACAGGCAGGTGCATTATGTAAACTACCCCCATACAGGCAGGTGCATTATGTAAACTACCCCCGTACAGGCAGGTGCACTATGTAAACTACCCCCGTACAGGCAGGTGCATTATGTAAACTACCCCGGTACAGGCAGGTGCATTATGTAAACTACCCCCATACAGGCAGGTGCATTATGTAAACTACCCCCATACAGGCAGGTGCATTATGTAAACTACCCCCGTACAGGCAGGTGCATTATGTAAACTACCCCCGTACAGGCAGGTGCATTATGTAAACTACCCCCGTACAGGCAGGTGCATTATGTAAACTACCCCCATACAGGCAGGTGCATTATGTAAACTACCCCCGTACAGGCAGGTGCATTATGTAAACTACCCCAGTACAGGCAGGTGCATTATGTAAACTACCCCCGTACAGGCAGGTGCATTATGTAAACTACCCCCGTACAGGCAGGTGCATTATGTAAACTACCCCGGTACAGGCAGGTGCATTATGTAAACTACCCCCATACAGGCAGGTGCATTATGTAAACTACCCCCATACAGGCAGGTGCATTATGTAAACTACCCCCGTACAGGCAGGTGCATTATGTAAACTACCCCCATACAAACAGGTGCATTATGTAAACTACCTCCATACAGGCAGGTGCATTATGTAAACTACCCCCATACAGGCAGGTGCATTATGTAAACTACCCCCGTACAGGCAGGTGCATTATGTAAACTCACCCCCTGGAACGCATCCTGGAATGTAGGAGAAGTTTGACACTTCCATTGGATGACAGAACTTCCGAGATGCCAGCCTATAGTTGGGATGCGTTGGTTATGGGATCCCGGCCACTAGAATGCGCTCACCATGCTGAAGGCTCGGTGACTCACTGCGCTCGCCACAGGTTCTATTGCCGCTCTATGGGTGTTGTGGACACCCACGAGTGGGAATAGCCCGTTAGCCGGGATTCCATCTGGCGGCATTGCCAGTGGTTGAGATTCCGGCGTCGGTATCCTAACCGCCTGGATCCTGATTGCTGGCAATGTAACTACATCCCGTTGGGATAAGCAGAACTGCATTACTGTGCTATATTGTGACACGCATGGCATAGATGGGTGGTCTTCTGTTTGCCGGCGGTCGGGCTCCCGGCGCTCAGTATACCGGCGCCGGGAGCCCGACAGCCGGCATACCGACAATTATTTTCCCTCGTGGGGGTCCACGACCCCCATAGAGGGAGAATAAAATAGTGTGGCGCGCGTAGCGCGCCACCGTGCCCGTAGCGTGGCGAGCGCAGCGAGCCCGCAAGGGGCTCATTTGCGCTCGCCAAGCTGTCGGTAAGCCGGCGGTCGGGCTCCCGGCGCCGGGATGCTGGTCGCCGGGAGCCCGACCGCCGGCCAGCCGTAGTGAACCCGGCATAGATGTGTTATTTCCGGCAGAACCGGAAGTGTCGCAATTGTAATAATAACATGAATGGGACTTCGAGTTTCAGGATGGTAATTACAAAAGAAGTAATGGTCAATATGGAGTGGAGTCATATTAGATTTTCATATTGTTTTTAGCATTTAGTTGCTCCATGTCTGGAAATGGGTTTTACGTGTATTAGCTGAATTGGGGTATACAGGTAAATACCTATTTAAGGGGATTCCCACCTCATGCCTTAAGGAAGATACTCTCAGTATCAAAATGCATTGGCAAGGAGGGACTATTTGTGATGTGTTAGAACTCATCCTAGCTGATGGACGATGTTGTCCGGGGACGCCTGGTTGGCTACTTTACCACTGCTTATTCTTCATCTGGTGAAAGTCCAATACAACCCTATGTGTGGGTATGTGGCCTCTGCAGTTATGACCCCAGTAGTTTACCCCCACTTTAGTTTAGCTTCCCAGTGGTACTGACCCCAGTAGTTTAGCTCCTGTAGTTTAGTCCTCATGTAGTTTAGCCCCCAGTGGTAATGCCCCCTGTAGTTTAGCCCCAGCAGTTATGCCCCCAGTAGTTAGTCCCCCAGTAGTTCTCCCCAAGTAGTAATGCCCCCCAAGTAGTTTAGCACCCCTGTAGTTATGCCCCCAGTAGTAATGCGCCCCTGTAGTTTGCCCCCAGTAGTTAGTCCCATGTAGCTTGCCCCCAGTAGTAATGCCCCCTTGTAGTTTAGCCCCCAGTAGTAATGCCCCCTTGTAGTTTACCCCCAGTAGTAATGCTCCCAAGTAGTAATGCCCCCAGTAGTTTAGCCCCTGTAGTTCTGCCCCCTGTAGTTTGCTCCCTTGTAGTTTATCCCCCCACTTAGTTATGTCCCCAGTAGTAATGCCCCCTGTAGTTTAGCCCCCTTGTAGTTTGCCCCCTTGTAGTTTATCCCCCTGTAGTTTGCTCCATTGTAGTTTAGCCCCACTGTAGTTTGGGATCAGTACTAAATGCCGCATTCCGGCGTCGGTATTTCGACCGCCGGGATTCCGTCCGGCGGCATCTTGACCGCATTCCTGTAGTTTAGCCCCAAGTAGTAATGCCCCCAGTAGTTTAGCCCCTGTAGTTTAGTCCTCATGTAGTTTAGTTCCCAATGGTAATGCCCCCTGTAGTTTAGCCCCTGCAGTTATGCCCCCAGTAGTTTAGCCCCAAGTAGTAATGCCCCCAGTAGTTTAGCCGCTGTAGTTATGCCCCCCTGTAGTTTGCTCCCTTGTAGTTTATCCCACCTGTAGTTATGCCACCAGCAGTAAGGCACCCCAGTAGTTATGCCCCCAGTAGTAATGCGCCCCTGTAGTTTGCCCCAGTAGTTAGTCCCATGTAGCTTGCCCTAGTAGTAATGCCCCCAGTAGTTTAGCCCCCAGAAGTAATGCCCCCTTGTAGTTTAGCCCCCAGTAGTAATGCTCCCAAGTAGTAATGCCCCCAGTAGTTTAGCCCCTGTAGTTATGCCCCCAGTTGTTTGCCCCAAGTAGTAATGCACCCCTGTAGTTATGTCCCCAGTAGTAATGCGCCCCTGTAGTTTGCCCCATGTAGCTTTCCCCAAGTGATAATGCCCCCTGTAGTTTAGCCCCCTTGTAGTTTAGCCCCCTGTAGCTTGCTCCATTGTAGTTTAGCCCCCCTGTAGTTTAGCCCCCAGTAGTTTGCCCCGAGTAGTAATGCCCCCAGTAGTTTAGCCCCTGTAATTTAGTCCTCATGTAGTTTAGCCCCCAGTGGTAAAGCCCCTGTAGTTTAGCCCCTGCAGTTATGCCCCCAGTAGTTTAGCCCCAAGTAGTAATGCCCCCAGTAGTTTAGCCCTTGTATTTATGCCCCCTGTAGTTTGCTCCCTTGTAGTTTATCCCCCCTGTAGTTATGCCCGCAATAGTAAGGCCCCCCTGTAGTTATGCCCCCAGCAGTAATGCGCCCCTGTAGTTTTCCCCCAGTAGTTAGTACCATGTAGCTTGCCCCCAGTATTTTGCCCCAAGCAGTAGTAGTTCAGCCCCCCAGTAGTTTTCCCCAAGTAGTAATGCCCCCAGTAGTATAGCACCCCTGTAGTTATGCCCCCAGTAGTAATACACCCCTGTAGTTTTCCCCCAGTAGTTAGTCCCATGTAGCTTACCCCCAGTAGTAATGCCCCCAGTAGTTTAGCCCCCAATAGTAATGCTCCCAAGTAGTAATGCCCCCAGTAGTTTAGCCCCTGTAGTTATGCCCCCAGTTGTTTGCCCCAAGTAGTAATGCGCCCCTGTAGTTATGTCCCCAGTAGTAATGCGCCCCTGTAGTTTGCCTCATGTAGCTTGCCCCAAGAAATAATGCCCCCTGTAGTTTAGCCCCCTTATAGTTTGCCACCTTGTAGTAAAGCCCCCACTTTAGTTTGCTCCATTGTGGTTTGGCCCCCCTGTAGTTTAGCCCCCAAATAGTTTTGCCCCCAGTAGTTTAGCCCCTTTAGTTTTGTCCTCATGTAGTTTAGCCCCCAGTGGTAATGCCCCCTGTAGTTTAGCCCCTGCAGTTATGCCCCCAGTATTGTAGCCCCAAGTAGTAATGCCCCCAGTAGTTTAGCCCCTATAGTTATGCCCCCCTGTAGTTTGCTCCCTTGTAGTTTATCTTCCCTGTAGTTATGTCCCCAGTAGTAAGGCACCCCTATAGTTATGCACCCCTGTAGTTTCCCCCCAGTAGTTAGTCCCATGCAGCTTGCCCCCAGTAGTAATGCCCCCAAGTAGTAATGCCCCCAGTAGTTTAGCCCCTTTAGTTATGCCCCCAGTAGTTTGCCCCCTGTAGTTATGTCCCCAGTAGTAATGCGCTCCTGTAATTTGCCCCATGTAGCTTGCCCCAAGTAATAATGCCCCCTGTAGTTTAGCCCCCTTGTAGTTTGCCCCCTTGTAGTTTATCCCCCTGTAGGTTGCTCCATTGTAGTTTAGCCCCCCCTGTGGTTTAGCCCCCAGTAGTTTGCCCCAAGTAGTAATGCCCCCAGTAGTTTAGCCCCTTTAGTTTAGTCCTCATGTAGTTTAGTTCCCAATGGTAATGCCCCCTGTAGTTTAGCCCCTGCAGTTAGCCCCCAGTAGTTTAGCCCCAAGTAATAATGCCCCCAGTAGTTTAGCCGCTGTAGTTATGCCCCCCTGTAGTTTGCTCCCTTGTAGTTTATCCCCCCTGTAGTTATGCCCCCAGTAGTAAGGCACCCCTGTAGTTATGCCCCCAGTAGTAATGCGCCCCTGCAGTGTGCCCCAGTAGTTAGTCCCATGTAGCTTGCCCCCAGTAGTTTAGCCCCCTTGTAGTTTAGCCCCCAGTAGTAATGCCCCCTTGTTGTTTAGCCCCCAGTAGTAATGCCCCCAGTAGTTTAGCCCCTGTAGTTATGCCCCCAGTAGTTTGCCCCAAGTAGTAATGCGCCCCTGTAGTTATGTCCCCAGTAGTAATGCACCCCTGTAGTTTGCCCCAAGTAATAATGTCCCCTGTAGTTTAGCCCCCTTC
Organism: Pseudophryne corroboree; assembly: GCF_028390025.1. Lineage (NCBI taxonomy): Eukaryota > Metazoa > Chordata > Amphibia > Anura > Myobatrachidae > Pseudophryne > Pseudophryne corroboree. Next base: position 83,281,452 of record NC_086451.1, read on the forward strand.
TAGATTGCCCCCTTGTAGTTTAGCCCCCTGTAGTTTGCTCCATTGTAGTTTAGCCCCCCTGTAGTTTAGCCCCCAGTAGTTTGCCCCAAGTAGTAATGCCCCCAGTAGTTTAGCCCCTGTAATTTAGCCCTCATGTATTTTAGCCCCCAGTGGTAATGCCCCCTGTAGTTTAACCCCTTCAGTTATGCCCCCATTAGTTTAGCCCCAAGTAGTAATGCCCCCAGTAGTTTAGCCCCTGTAGTTATGCCCCCCTGTAGTTTGCTCCCTTGTAGTTTATCCCCCTGTAGTTATGCCCGCAATAGTAAGACACCCCTGTAGTTATGCCTCCAGTAGTAATGCGCCCCTGTAGTTTGCCCCCAGTAGTTAGTCCTATGTAGCTTGCCCCAAGTAGTAATGCCCCCAGTAGTAATGCCCCCTTGTAGTAATGCCCCCAGTAGTAATGCCCCCTTGTAGTTTACCCCCCACTAGTAATGCTCCCAAGTAGTAATGCCCCCAGTAGTTTAGCCCCTGTAGTTATGCCCCCAGTTGTTTGCCCCAAGTAGTAATGCGCCCCTGTAGTTATGTCCCCAGTAGTAATGCGCCCCTGTAGTTTGCCTCATGTAGCTTGCCCCAAGAAATAATGCCCCCTGTAGTTGAGCCCCCTTATAGTTTGCCCCCTTGTAGTTAAGCCCCCTGTAGTTTGATCCATTGTGGTTTAGCCCCCCTGTAGTTTAGCCCCCAAATAGTTTTGCCCCCAGTAGTTTAGCCCCTGTAGTTTTGTCCTCATGTAGTTTAGCCCCAGTGGTAATGCCCCCTGTAGTTTAGCCCCTGCAGTTATGCCCCCAGTAGTGTAGCCCCAAGTAGTAATGCCCCCAGTAGTTGAGCCCCAGTAGTTATGCCCCCCTTTAGTTTGCTCCCTTGTAGTTTATCTTCCCTGTAGTTATGTCCCCAGTAGTAAGGCACCCCTATAGTTATGCGCCCCTGTAGTTTAGCCCCCAGTAGTTAGTCCCATGTAGCTTGCCCCCAGTAGTTTAGCCCCCAGTAGTAATGCCCCCAAGTAGTAATGCCCCCAGTAGTTTAGCCCCTGTAGTTATGCCCCCAGTAATTTGCCCCAAGTAGTAGTGCGCCCCTGTAGTTATGTCCCCAGTAGTAATACGCTCCTGTAATTTGCCCCATGTAGCTTGCCCCAACTAATAATGCCCCCTGTAGTTTAGCCCCCTTGTAGTTTGCCCCCTTGTAGTTTATCCCCCTGTAGTTTGCTCCATTGTAGTTTAGCCCCCAGTAGTTTGCCCCAAGTAGTAATGCCCCCAGTAGTTTAGCCCCTGTAGTTTAGTCCTCATGTAGTTTAGTTCCCAATGGTAATGCCCCCTTTAGTTTAGCCCCTGCAGTTATGCCTCCAGTAGTTTAGCCCCAAGTAGTAATGCCCCCAGTAGTTTAGCCGCTGTAGTTATGTCCCCCTGTAGTTTGCTCCCTTGTAGTTTATCCCCCCTGTAGTTATGCCCCCAGTAGTAAGGCACCCCTGTAGTTATGCCCCCAGTAGCAATGCGCCCCTGTAGTGTGCCCCAGTAGTTAGTCCCATGTAGCTTGCCCCCAGTAGTAATGCCCCCTTGTAGTTTAGCCCCCAGTAGTAATGCCCCCTTGTAGTTTAGCCCCCAGTAGTAATGCTCCCAAGTAGTAATGCCCCCAGTAGTTTAGCCCCTGTAGTTATGCCCCCAGTAGTTTGCCCCAAGTAGTAATGCGCCCCTGTAGTTATGTCCCCAGTAGTAATGCACCCCTGTAGTTTTCCCCATGTAGCTTGCCCCAAGTAATAATGCCCCCTGTAGTTTAGCCCCCTTCTAGTTTGCCCCCTTGTAGTTTAGCCCCTGTAGTTTGTTCCATTGTAGTTTAGCCCCCAGTAGTTTGCCCCAAGTAGTAATGCCCCCAGTAGTTTAGCCCCTGTAATTTAGTCCTCGTGTAGTTTAGCCCCCAGTGGTAATGCCCCCTGTAGTTTAGCCCCTGCAGTTATGCCCCCAGTAGTTTAGCCCCAAGTAGTAATGCCCCTAGTAGTTTAGCCCTTGTAGTTATGCCCCCCTGTAGTTTGCTCCCTTGTAGTTTATCCCCCTGTAGTTATGCCCGCAATAGTAAGACACCCCTGTAGTTATGCCCCCAGTAGTAATTCGCCCCTGTAGTTTGCCCCCAGTATTTTGCCCCAAGTAGTAATGCCCCCAGTAGTTTAGCCCCCAATAGTAATGCCCCCAGTAATTTAGCCCCTGTAGTTATGCACCCAGTAGTTTGCCCCAAGTAGTAATGTGCCCCTGTAGTTATGTCCCCAGCAGTAATGCGCCCCTGTAGTTTGCCCCATGTAGCTTACCCCAAGTAATAATGCTCCCTGTAGTTTAGCCCCCTTGTAGTTTAGCCTCCTGTAGTTCGCTCCATTGTAGTTTATCCCCACTGTAGTTTAGCCCCACTGTAGTTTGCCCCCAGTAGTTTGCCCCAAGTAGTAATGCCCCCAATAGTTTAGCCCCTGTAGTTTAGTCCTCATGTAGTTTAATCCCCAGTGGTAATGCCCCCTGTAGTTTAACCCCTGCAGTTATGCCCCCAGTTTTTTAGCCCCAAGTAGTAATGCCCCCAGTAGTTTAGACTTCAATAGTTTTTATTGAGGAAAAAACAAGTTTTATGGGGTACAAAAAGAAAGAGGGGAAGGGCAATACAACACACTGTAGTGGGAGGTGGGGTACATGGGGGGGGGGGGGGGGTTACGGGAGCATCCATTAAATCAATGGTACAGGCACTTTGGTAACAAGGGGAGAAGATAGAAGAAATAGCTAGAAAGAGAGAAGAAAGGGGACAAACTTCATATGGCGGCCAAACAGGTATTATTAAGAATCAAAAATCTTTGGTACAAGGATCTATGAAAGTGTATCAGTCATGCTGCATTGAAAGACACACATTTTAGCTCAATAGTCAGATACATTTACATAGGAAGAGAGAGGAGACAGGGATATATATAAAACCAGGCGATGACAATATTTAGGAGGGAAAAAAACCAAATATCGATAATATTGTAAGAGAGTTATCCAGTAAGCAGAAATTTCAGATTATTACTCACTAACAGGGTGTTCAATTAGACTATAATGAGATGGGCCACTGTAAGATGAGACATGGAAGTGCTGGGTTCCTTCGCCAGTGGTAACAAAGTCATGCCATAGGGACCAACGTGTCATAGGAGAGGAAGCGGTGCTGGAGGAAGGGATATATTCCATTTCCATAAGGAAGTGGTGGTTCGTTTTATAGATAACTTTTAGCAGAGTAGGGGATGTAGATTGTTTCCACAACTGAGCTAGGTTGGCGCGAGCAGCTATTAAGATGTGGCCTAAGACGTATCTGCTGGGAGGAGTGACGGAGGAGGGAACAATATGAAATAACGCTAAGATCGGATCAGGGATAAGTTGAGTACTTAGCACTTTATTGATCAAATCAAACACTACGGACCAGTATTTGGCAATTACTGGGCAAGACCAAAATATGTGGTAGATGTGACCTATAGATCCACATAATCTCCAACACTTATTGCTACAGGTGGGCCAAAATCTGTGCAGTCGGTCGGGGGACAGATATAATCTGTGGATTAGTTTTATGTGCATTTCCGTGTGGTTCAAACATTGGGACATGGAGTATGAGGCTAGAAAGATATTTTGCCATTCGTTCGATGATAGCGTCCTACCTAAATCTAATTCCCATTTTAGTTGAGCACTAGATTTTGCAGGGGAAACAGGGGTAATCAATAGCTTATACCAGAATGAGATATCGCCTCTAGATTAATTTAAGGAAGAAAAAGCAATTGTGAGGTCGTGTCCGGTGTCAGCGAGGCTGTAGGGATCGATTTCCACCAGTGCGCTACTTGGAAATAATGGAAAAGTTTTTAAGCAGAGAGGGAGAATTTCTGTTGGAGAGCTGGGAAGCAATAGGAAAAGACCGTCCAGTTGATCACCTAGACACAATATACCTACTTGACTCCATTTAGAAAGATTTAGGTGGGGTATCATCACTGCGAGTGAGGTAATGGAGATCTGAGTGATACAGCAGATAGGTGACAGTAGAGTGGTGGATAGTTTGTCCCAGGTTTTCAGCGAGTCTTGTGTGGATGGAAGTAGGTTTGGGTGGACAGGTCGGAACGCCTTAGGGATGCGGAATAGATCTGCAAGAGGGAGCGAGCGAGCGAGCGAGCTTGAAATTGTTCAAGCTCCACCCATCCTGTCTGGGCATTAGCATTAAAATAATTTTTAAGGGAAGCCAGAAGAGAAGCTTCTTGGTATAAGGGGATGTTAGGTAAATATAAGCCTCCTAAAGCCCTCGGCAATACCATTTTGGAATGTGCCAACGAGGGAGGTTTTGAAGACCAGACATATCTAGTCAATATAGAAGAACAAGTCTGCAGGGCCTTTTTAGGAAAGTTATATGGGATCGTGCGGAACAGGTACATTAGTTTGGGTAGTAGAGACATTTTGAATGCAGCCATATGTCCTAGCCAGGAGACCTCATATGACACCCAGGATTTCGTTAGGGCCTCTAGTGTCACTATCAGAGGGGAAAGATTGGAAGTGAAGACATCAGGAGTATGGATAGGGATGTTGATACCCAGATATTTTATCGAGTTTTTCCGCCAATTATATGGGAAGGAGGCTTGGAGGGCTGGTAAGGAGTGGGATAAGTTGATAGGCAAGGCGTCATTCTTTGTGGTGCTGAGCTTATAGTAGGAAGCGAAGCTATAGGCATCTAAAGTAGAGTTCAAGACAGGAAGAGTAGTGGTGGGGTCACAGATAAAAAGGAGAACGTCATCGGCAAAAATACTTAACTTGTGGCGGGATGAACCAAATTGTAAAGCCGGAAATTTGGGATTGTCGCGAATTGTAATAGCCAGGGGTTCAATTGACAGAACGAATATTAGGGGGGATAGGGGGCAACCTTGTCTGGTACCATTTGTAATTGGAAAAGAGTCGGATAGGAAGCCATTGCTGAACACTCGGGCTGTAGAACTATATAGTGCTAAAATAGAGGATAGGATACGATCTCTAAAGCCAAAGCGGAGAAGAACTCCACGCATATATGACCAATTCAGCCTATCAAAGGCCTTCTCAGCATCCAGGGATAGCAGGAGAAGGTCTTGATCTTTAGAGAGTGAATCAATCAAGTTAAAGACCCTGCGCGTATTGTCTGACGCTTGTCTTCCTGGCACAAAGCCAGTTTGGTCCGGGTGCACCAGCAATGGCAGAAATTGGTTGATAAGTGTTGCAATCAGTTTGGCGTAAAGTTTGATATCACAATTGAGCAGTGCGATAGGGCAGTAGTGGTGTACATAGGCAGGATCTTTGCCGGGTTTGGGTATAGTGACTATACGCGCTTCTAGTAGTTCTGATGGGAGGGTACCATGATCAGAGAATTTATTAAAAAGGCCAGTCAAATGGGGAGAAAGGATATCATGAAATGTGGCATAAAAATCAGTAACAAATCCGTTCGGGCCTGGGGTCTTGTTTCGGGGAGAGGTCTTAATAGCTGCGGAGACTTCAGCAGTAGTCCATGGTATGCCCCCAATAGTTTAGCTGCTGTAGTTATGCCCCCCTGTAGTTTTCTCCCTTGTAGTTTATCCCCCCTGTAGTTATGCCCCCAGTAGTAAGGCACCCCTGTAGTTATGCCCCAAGTAGTAATGCGCCCCTGTAGTTTGCCCCCAGTAGTTCGTCCCATGTAGCTTGCCCCCAGTAGTTTAGCCCCCTTGTAGTTTAGCCCCCAGTAGTAATGCCCCCCCTGTAGTTTAGCCCCCAGTAGTAATGCTCCCAAGTAGTAATGCCCTCAGTAGTTTAGCCCCTGTAGTTATGCCCCCAGTTGTTTGCCCCAAGTAGTCTTGCGCCCCTGTAGTTATGTCCCCAGTAGTAATGCGCCCCTGTAGTTTGCCCCATGTAGCTTGCCCTAAGTAATAATGCCCCCTGTAGTTTAGCCCCCTTGTAGTTTGCCCCCTTGTAGTTTGCTCCATTGTAGTTTAGCCCCCCTGTAGTTTAGCCCCCAGTAGTTTGTCCCAAGTAGTAATGCTCCAAGTAGTGTAGCCCCTGTAATTTAGTCCTCATGTAGTTTAGCCCCCAGTGGTAATGCGCCCCTGTAGTTATGTCCCCAGCAGTAATGCGCCCCTGTAGTTTGCCCCATGTAGCTTGCCCTAAGTAATAATGCCCCCTGTAGTTTAGCCCCCTTGTAGTTTGCCCCCTTGTAGTTTGCTCCATTGTAGTTTAGCCCCCCTGTAGTTTAGCCCCCAGTAGTTTGCCCCAAGTAGTAATGCTCCAAGTAGTGTAGCCCCTGTAATTTAGTCCTCATGTAGTTTAGCCCCCAGTGGTAATGCCCCCTGTAGTTTAGCCCCTGCAGTTATGCCCCCAGTAGTTTAGCCCCAAGTAGTAATGCCCCCAGTAGTTTAGCCGCTGTAGTTATGCCCCCCTGTAGTTTGCTTCCTTGTAGTTTATCCCCCCTGTAGTTATGTCCCCAATAGTAAGGCACCCCTGTAGTTATGCCCCCAGTAGTAATGCGCCCCTGTAGTTTGCCCCCAGTAGTTAGTCCCATGTAGCTTGCCCCCAGTATTTTGCCCCAAGTAGTAATGCCCCCCAGTAGTTTAGCCCCCAGTAGTAATGCCCCCAAGTAGTAATGCCCCCAGTAGTTTAGCCCCTGTAGTTATGCCCCCAGTAGTTTGCCCCAAGTAGTAATGCGCCCCTGTAGTTATGTCCCCAGCAGTAATGCGCCCCTGTAGTTTGCCCCATGTAGCTTGCCCCAAGTAATAATGCCCCCTGTGGTTTAGCCCCCAGTAGTTTGCCCCAAGTAGTTTAGCCCCTGTAGTTTAGCCCCTGCAGTTTAGTCCTCATGTAGTTTAGTCCCGAGTGGTAATGCCCCCTGTAGTTTAGCCCCTGCAGTTATGCCCCCAGTAGTTTGCCCCAAGTAGTAATGCGCCCCTGTAGTTTGCCCCATGTAGCTTTCCCCAAGTAATAATGCCCCCTGTAGTTTAGCCCCCTTGTAGTTTGCCCCCTTTGTAGTTTAGCCCCCAGTAGTAATGCCCTCTGTAGTTTGCTCCATTGTAGTTTAGCCCCCCTGTAGTTTTGCCCCCAGTAGGTTGCCCCAAGTAGTAATGCCCCCAGTAGTAATGCGCCCCAGTATTTTGCTCCCAGTAGTATACCCTTTGTAGTTTGCCCCCCGAAGCTTTTCCCCAGTACACGTACCGCTAACACACTAAACAACAACACCATACTTACCAAGCCCCACTCCCGCGTCCGACCGCTGTGAGCCTCCTGGCGTTCGGACTCCGTTTCCCCAGCACTATGAGAGAGACGTCATGACGTCTCTCTCATAGCGCGCGCACTAACTGAGCCGGGAGCCGGAAAACCGGAGCTCAGTACTGAGCCCTGCCGCCGGCTTCTGCTTTGCAGGGAGAGCCAGGCGCCGCTGATAACACGATCTCAGCGGGCGCCCGGCATCTCCCTGCGGCGCCGGCACACATCGGGTTAGGTGAGCCGGAGGAGGCAGAACTGCGTTCCGTCTCCAAGTGGAACTGACGGAACGCAGTTCCGCCCATTCCGGCTCACTTTAACCCCTGTTTGTATGTTTAACTTGTACTTTATTGGAATAATAACACTATTTGGAGCACTCTCCATTTGTTTCACATGTATATGCTGGAGGTGAAGTCGTGATCATGATCCTTTGATTCCGAAGTGGGTGTGGCCCTCCCCCCTATTGTGCATGTGTCTACTGTAAAATGTAGACCACTCTCTCTGCTAGGAGACTCTTCTAAAGGGGGGTACACACATACAGATTTCTCCCAGAGATGTGTGCTGAGCGATCTAGCACAGATCACTCAGCACACATCTCTGGACGCTCAGCACACATCGCAATGTGTGCTGAGCGAGGGGAACACCCCCCCCCCAAAAAAATAAATAAATAAATGCTCACTTCACCCGGGTGAAGTGAGCGATCTGACTAGAGTCAGCGATAGCGATAAATAGGGCAGTGCATCGCTATCGTTATGGGCTATACAAATGGAGCGATGTGTGCTTAATTTCTAAACAATCTAGTCAGATTGCTTAGAATTTAAGCACACATCTCTACGTGTGTACCCCCTTAAGTCGTGTACCATTACATTATGTATGTCATCTGTATATTTGTACTACCCAGCAGAACTTGAGGTCCATAAAGAAGTATATGATTATGTATTTCTGGTTGAGTATCCGATACACAGAATATTCCGAAATACGGATTTTTTTGAGTGGGAGTGAGATAGTGAAACCTTGTTTTCTGATGGCTCAATGTACACAAACTTTGTTTAATACACAAAGGGCCTAATTCAGAGATGATCGTAGCAGCAAATTTGTTAGCAGTTGGGCAAAACCATGGCCCTCATTCCGAGTTGATCGGTCGCAAGGCGAATTTAGCAGAGTTACACACGCTAAGCCGCCGCCTACTGGGAGTGAATCTTAGCTTCTTAAAATTGCGACCGATGTATTCGCAATATTGCGATTACTAACTACTTAGCAGTTTCAGAGTAGCTTCAGACTTACTCTGCCTGTGCGATCAGTTCAGTGCTTGTCGTTCCTGTTTGACGTCACAAACACACCCAGCGTTCGCCCAGGCACTCCCACCGTTTCTCCGGCCACTCCTGCGTTTTTTCCGGAAACGGTAGCGTTTTCAGCCACACGCCCCTGAAACGCCGTGTTTCCGCCCAGTAACACCCATTTCCTGTCAATCACATTACGATCGCCGGAGCGATGAAAAAGCCGTGAGTAAAATTACTTTCTACATAGCAAAGTTACTTGGCGCAGTCGCAGTGCGAACATTGCGCATGCGTACTAAGCGGATTTTCATTGCGATGCGATGAAAAATACCGAGCGAACAACTCGGAATGAGGGCCCATGTGCACTGCAGGGGAGGCAGATATAACATGTGCAGAGAGAGTTAGATTTGGGTGGGGTGTGTTCAACTGAAATCTAAATTGCAGTGTAAAAATAAAGCAGCCAGTATTTACCCTGCACAGAAACAATATAACCCACCCAAATCGGACTCTCTCTGCAAATGTTATATCTGCCCCCCCTGCAGTGCACATGGCTTTGCCCAACTACTAACAGATTTGCTGCTGCGATCAACTCTGAATTACCCCCAAAGTTATTAACATTATTGTATTAAATGACCTTCAGGTTGTGTGTATAAGGTGTATATGAAACATAAATGAATTGTGTGAATGTAGACACACATTGTTTACTGCACAAAGTTGTTAAAAATATAGGCTAAAATGACCTTCAGGCTGTGTGTATAAGGTGTATATGAAACATAAATGCATTCTGTGCTTAGACTTAGGTCCCATCGCCATGATATCTCATTATGGTATGTCATTATTCCAAAATACAGAAAAACGAGATTTATGGTAAGAACATACCTTTGTTAAATCTCTTTCTGCGAGGTACACTGGGCTCCACAAGGATAGACATTGGGGTGTAGAGTAGGATCTTGATCCGAGGCACCAACAGGCTCAAAGCTTTGACTGTTCCCAGAATGCACAGCGCCGCCTCCTCTATAATCCCGCCTCCCTGAACAGGAGCTCAGTTTTTAGTTAACCAGCCCAATGCAGTAGCAGGAAAAGAGACAACAACGGTTTGTAGCCACATACACCACACTCTCACAACAGGAGAAGTGTCAGCGGCTAATGCCATATCAACCCAAAGAAGCTAAGTGCGTCAGGGTGGGCGCCCTGTGGAGCCCAGTGTACCTCGCAGAAAGAGATTTAACAAAGGTAAGTTCTTACCATATATCTCGTTTTCTGCTGCGGGGTACACTGGGCTCCACAAGTATAGACATTGGGGATGTCCTAAAGCAGTTCCTTATGGGAAGGAACGCACTGCAGCGGGCACAAGAACCCGGAGTCCAAAGGAAGCATCCTGGGAAGCGACAGTATCGAAGGCATAGAACCTTATGAACGTGTTCACTGAAGACCACGGAGCCGCCTTGCACAATTGTTCAAGGGTCGCACCACGATGGGCCACCCAAGAAGATCCAACAGACCGAGTAGAATGGGCCGTAATGTGAGCAGGAGCCGACAAACCAGCCCTCACATAAGCATGTGCAATCACCATTCTAATCCATCTGGCCAAAGTCTGCTTGTGAGCAGGCCAGCCCCGTTTGTGAAATCCAAACAGTACAAAGAGAGAATCAGATTTCCTAATGGAAGCAGTTCTCTTCACATAGATACGGAGAGCCCGTACCACATCCAAAAACTTCTCTTTGGGAGACAGATCAGGAGAAACAAGTGCCGGAACCACAATCTCCTAGTTAAGGTGGAACAAGGAAACCACCTTAGGTAAACATCCGGGACGAGTCCTAAGAACTGCCCGGTCCCGGTGAAATATCAGATATGGGGAACTACAGGACAAGGCACCCAAATCCGACACTCTTCTAGCTGAAGCAATAGCCAGCAGAAACACCACCTTAAAGGAAAGCCACTTAAGATCAGCTGAACCAAGAGGTTCAAACGGAGACTCTTGTAACGCCTCCAAAACCACCGACAAGTCCCAAGGAGCCACAGGCGGGACATAGGGAGGTTGGATACGCAACACACCCTGAGTAAAGGTATGCACATCAGGTAAGGTCGCAATTTTTCTCTGAAACCACACCGACAAGGCAGAAATATGAACCTTGAGGGAGGCCAGACGTAGGCCTAAGTCCAGGCCCTGCTGAAGAAAAGCCAACAACTTGGCTATACCAAACTTGGAAGCGTCATAATCGTTAGATGTGCACCAAACAAAGTAAGAATGCCAGACCCTATAGTAAATCCGAGCCGAAGCCGGTTTCTGGGCCCGCAACATAGTTTGAATGACCGCCTCAGAAAACCCTTTAGCCCTTAAGACGGAAGCTTCAAGAGCCACGCCGTCAAAGACAGCCGGGCTAGGTCCTGGTAGACACAGGGGCCCTGAACGAGGAGGTCTGGGCGTTGTGGAAGTAGAATTGGATGCTCTGACGATAGGCCTTGCAGGTCTGAGAACCAGTGCCGTCTGGGCCACGCTGGAGCTATGAGAAGCAGAATTCCTTTTTCTTGCTTGAACTTCCGAAATTACCCTGGGCAGGAGTGACACCGGAGGGAACACGTACGGCAGCCGAAACCTCCACAGCACCGCCAGCGCATCCACGAATGCTGCTTGAGGATCCCTTGTCCTTGCTCCGAAGACCGGAACCTTGTGATTGTGTCGAGACGCCATCAGATCTACATCTGGAAGACCCCACTTTTCCACTAGGAGTTGAAACACTTCTGGATGGAGGCCCCACTCGCCGGCATGTACGTCCTGAGGACTGAGAAAGTCCGCTTCCCAATTCAGGACTCCCGGAATGAAGATTGCCGATATGGCCGGTAGATGGCGTTCCGCCCAATGTAGAATCCGTGAGACTTCCTTCATTGCCCGACGGCTTTGAGTGCCGCCGTGATAATTTATGTAAGCCACTGTGGTGGCGTTGTCCGACTGCACTTGAACAAGACGGTTCTGAATTAAATGCTGGGCTAGGTTCAATGCATTGAAGACCGCCCGCAATTCCAGAATGTTGATTGAGAGGAGGGACTCCTCCTTGGTTCACCGACCCTGAAGGGAGTGTCGCTCCAGCACCGCGCCCCAACCTCTTAGACTGGCATCTGTCGTCAACAGGACCCAGTCGGATATCCAGAAGGGACGGCCCCTGCACAATTGTTGGTCCTGGAGCCACCAGAGCAGCGACAGATGGACCTCCGGAGTCAATGAGATCATTTGAGACCTGATCCGGTGAGGCAGGCCGTCCCACTTGGCTAGAATCAGCCTCTGGAGGGGGCGAGAATGGAATTGAGCATACTCCACCATGTCGAATGCTGATACCATGAGGCCCAGCACCTGCATCGCCGAATGTATCGACACTTGCGGACGAGAAAGGAAGCAACGAATCCTGTCCTGAAGCTTCAGGACTTTCTCCTGACACAAGAACAACCTCTGGTTGTGAGTGTCCAATAGCGCTCCCAGATGCACCATGCTCTGAGCAGGGATCAGGGAGGATTTCTTCCAGTTAATGAGCCACCCGTGGCCGTCATAACTAGATGACGTAGGAGAAGTTCTGGGGAATTTGCCAGGATTAACAAGTTGTCCAGATACAGCAGTATCCTGACCCCTTGACGGCGGAGTACCACCGTCATCACCGCCATAACTTTGGTGAAGACTCGCGGAGCCGCTGTTAAATCAAAAGGTAACGCCCGAAACTGGTAATGGAGGTTGCCAATAGCAAACCTCAGGTATTGCTGATGTGAAGCTGCTATAGGAATATGCAGGTAAGCATCCTGTATGTCCAGGGAGACCATGTAATCCCCAGGTTCAAAAGCCAGAACTGTAGAGCGAAGGGTTTCCATACGGAACTTGGAAACCTTCACAAACCTGTTCAATGCCTTGAGGTTGAGAATGGGCCGGGAGGACCCATTCGGTTTCGGGACTAGAAATAGCGGAGAATAGTACCCCCGGCCCCTCTGCGCAAGAGGCACCTGTACTACGACTCTTGTATCCAGGAGGGTCTGTACCACCGAATGCAGAGTGTTTGCCTTTGTCTGGTCCAACGAGACGTCTGTCTGGCAAAATCGATGAGGGGGTCGGTTTTTGAAGGCTATGGCGTAACCTCGAGTAACGACTTCCCGTACCCAGGCATCTGAAGTGGTCTTCAACCATTCCTGGGTATACCCTAGAAGTCGGCCCCCAACCCTGGGATCCCCCAGGGGGAGGCCCGCCCCGTCATGCGGCAGGCTTATCGGCCTTGGAAGCTGGCTGATGGGCCGCCCAGGCTCTTTTTGGCTTTGGCTTACCAGATTTGGAAGTGTGGGCCTGCTTGTTGTACGCCTGACCTTTTGCTTTACCTGAAGGACGAAAGGGGCGAGAGGAAGTACCTTTAGCCTTCGACACAGAAGGAGCGGTACTTGGCAGACAGGCAGTAGCCAAGTCAGCCACTATCTTATTTAAGTCCACCCCAAATAGAATATCTCCCTTGAAAGGGAGTACCTCCAGGGTTTTTCTAGAGTCCAGATCCACAGATCAGGATCTCAGCCACAATATCCAGCAAGCCAGGACTGACGTAGTAGAGGCCTTGGCTGCTAGGATACCGGCATCAGAAGCCGCCTCTTTAATATAGCAAGAAGCTGTGACAATATATGACAAGCATTGTCTAGCATGGTCTGAAGAGATTTCAGCTTCTAACTCCAAGGCCCATGCTTCAATAGCCTCTGCAGCCCATGTTGCTGCAATAGTGGGCCTTTGTGCAGCACCCGTGAGGGTGTAAATCGCTTTAAGACAACCCTCCACACGTTTATCCGTAGGCTCTTTTAGAGACGTGACGGTAGTGACAGGTAGAGCTGAGGAAACCACCATCCTAGCCACATGTGAGTCTACTGGAGGAGGCGTTTCCCAATTCTTAGACAGCTCTGGTGCGAGGGGATAGCGAGCCAGCATCTTCTTTTGAGGCACAAACTTCGTACCCGGGTTTTCCCAGGGTTCCTGACGTATATCCACTAGGTGATCAGAGTGAGGTAAAACTTGTTTAACCACTTTCTGACGCTTGAACCTATCTGGTTTCTTAGGAGGGATGGATGGCTCGGGATCATCCGTAATCTGTAGAATTAACTTAATAGCCTCCAAAAGATCAGGAACATGTGAACTACCCTCTCCATCAGCAGTATCTGAGTCAGAACCTGTGGGGTCAGTGTAAGTGCCGTCTTCATCAGACGAGGTGTCAGTGACAGCAGTGGATTGTGAGGAAACAAGCGCTCGCTTAGAGGACCCCTTGGACTTAGGCGAGCGATGGCCAGACTTTTTAGTAGTCAGGACAAAAAATGTAGCGCCTATGGTTCAACTTCTTCAATTGAGCAGATAAATCGTCCGCCCACGGCGGGTTAGCTGCAGGGACCACATACGGTTGTACCGGCATTGGGGGTCCCATAGGGGGTGTTAGTTTATTAACTAGCGTATGTAGAAGCGTGGAAAAAGCGGCCCACGGTGGGTCATTATGTACCTCCGTTGCCACAGTCCCACTGGGGGGCAAGGAGCCCACAGAACCAGAGCCCACAGCTGCTATATTCTCCTCATAGGGATCTGTGGCTTCAGCAACACCGGCAGTGCGTTCAGCGCCAGAACCGTTACCCTCAGAAGCAGACATGATGTACCGTATTTGCCGGCGTATAAGACGACTGGGCGTATAAGACGACTCCCAACATTTCCACTCAAAATATAGAGTTTGTTATATACTCGCCGTATAAGACTACCCGTAAAAGAACATCAGATTGTAAAATGTATAAAAGTATACCCCTGTGTGCATTTATTGTTACCGGTTTCACATGAGTGTCATTAGTATTAGTATTAGTGCCATTACAGTACCTGTCATTGTCACCATTGTACGGCCACAACGCGACCGCAGCGCCTCCGGTCAGTCCCTGCATCTCCCTGTAATTGGCACTAGTGCACAAGTCCGCATGTGCGAGCTCTGCGTAGACAAGGGGCGGGCCACGCTGATGACCCGCCGCGGCCGCACTGGATACCGCGCGATACTGGATGGTATGTAGAATGAGGTGGGCGGGCATCGGGAGGCCACTATGGGCACCGGGCGAGTATCGAAAGGCCACTATGGCAGCTATGTCTATCCCAACTGAAGTGCACCCGGCATATAAGACGACCCCCCCCCCCCCCACTTGGAGGCATGTTTTTCAGGGCAAAAAAGTCGTCTTATACGCCGGCAAATACGGGTAACTTGCAGTATCAGGTAACACAGTACAATTGGCAGCAGCACAATACCTCTTACCCAAACCCCTGCGCAGTGTAGTCAGCACTAGCAGAGATAAAGGAGAGCTATCGTGACTAAATCACAGCGAAAAATATGTATTAAAGTATATCTTTGTCAAAATCCTATATCAATATAAAACCTGACGCACCAAGCCCCCTCAGGTTATAGAATATAGGGATAGCAAGTTGAGTGAAAGATGGACACCACTCAGCTATCTAATGCACACACAGATAGTCACAGTTTGTACAATGCAGAGGTTATTACTAACAATAATACTGCACTGGACTAGCTTATATATATAGCTATATAGTCAATAGATATAACACTGCACAGTAAGAACTGTATGTATATCACAGGGTAATTGTACTAGAAAACCCTGACTAAATGCACTCTTTCTTAACTAGCACTGTCTAAAAAGGCAGGTAGAATACTTAAGTGTCATGTAAAGTCACAGCACTGACAACCAGGCGGCTTTACACAGGAGGATTTGCCCAAGCAGTCCCAGGAACAGTGAGGCTGAGAGATAATGGCGCCCAGACACTGACAGGGAGTGAGGGAGAGACAGATATGCAGCTCCAGGGCGGGAACATTTGCGGGAAATGGCGACCTGGGGCTGGGGAAGGGGCTTCAGGTCTAAGCCTTATCCCCCTGCAGGCAAAACCACCGGGTACTGTGGGCTACTGAAAATGGTTTAGAGAGAAAACCTGACCTGCACCCATGCCCTGGTGATCTAGTGGGATCACCTGTACTGCCACAGTGTCCACCACCAGTGCGCGTGGCCCACCTCCCACTGACTGCGCCGGATCGCGATAAAGACTGGGACTCACCACCTCCCGAAGCGCGGCCACGCGATCCCGGAGAGCTCCCGTCGTGTGTGCCTGACGTGAAGAAAAACGGAGCCTCCTGCTGTAGTTACCCGGCAACCAGGGCTCGGGAGTGTACAGCGCCGCTGGGGAGAGCTGGAGCTGCAGCAGTGAATGTCTTCTGACATTTACCACCGCTGCTGCCCTTGAAGTCTTAATTTTTTTCTTCAAAAAAGCTCTTCTTAGGGCTGCCTGGAGCAGCCCCTCTGTTATGTGCCTGCTTACTGCAGCACCAACTACAAAACTGAGCTCCTGTGCAGGGAGGCGGGGTTATAGAGGCGGTGGCGCTGTGCATTCTGGGAACAGTCAAAGCTTTGAGCCTGTTGGTGCCTCGTATCAAGATCCTACTCTACACCCCAATGTCTATCCTTGTGGAGCCCACAGCAGAAAATACGATATCCAAAATTCTTCTGGTCCCAAGCATTTTGGATAAGGGATACTCAACCTGTAACAAGAATAATGGAGAAGTATATGAGTATATATACAGATGGAGCCCTGCTCATCTATCCCTTTAATAGGAATAATTTAGCCAGTGCTGTCGGACTTAATCCCCTGCTGTATTGTTCTCTCTGTATTGTATTGCAGCTGAGAACAATAGATGAAAGGCTTATGCTAATAAACCTTGGTGTACCTAGGTGCAACAGAGAAGGCTAGATGAGCGAGGCTCCACCTGCATATAACAAGTATAATGGAGAAGTATATGAATATTATAATATAGTGGTTCTCAAACTGTGTGCCTTGGCACCCTGGCTGCCATAGGGCACTTGCAGGGGTGCCTTGGATTGGTGGTCCAGGACCAATTAAAATAATTTATGCTCAATGTAATAGGCAAAACCAGTGCTGGTGGCTGTCAGTCGTAAAATATGCGGACAAACAGAAGCAAATATTGTCCCTGACCACACAACTGAACCTGAGGATGATATAAAGTATAAACACAATTTACATAATTTAATATATCTTTCTAAAATTTCTCAACAAGAAACTTTTGGCCTAGAGGGGCCGTGAAAAACAATCGGATACTCTGGGGTGATGTAATTCAAAAAAGTATAATGGAGAGGTATATGATTATAAAATAACAAGAATAATAGAGAAGTATATAATTATATACAGTACATACAAGTATAATGCAGAAGTATATGACTATATACAGTGCATACAAGTATAATGCAGAAGTATATGACTATATACAGTACATACAAGTATAATGCAGAAGTATATGACTATATACAGTACATACAAGTATAATGGAGAAGTATGTGATTATATATAATAACAAGGATAATAGAGACGTATATGATTATATATAACGAGTATAATGGAGAAGTATATGGGTATATATAATAAGGATAATGGAGATGTATATGATTATATATAACAAGTATAATGGAGAAGTATATGGGTATATATAATTGTTACGCACACCAGTGCTAACAGGAGTATACCGGTGTATGAACAGAGAGGGAAGCGAAGCAAACGAACTCACAGACAGTATAACATAACATACACAGGAGGTGATGGAATAACTAATAAACACAAAGTGAACGGAGAAGCCCAAAGGCTCAGGAATTGGGTGTCTCCCTAGTGTCAGGAATGCTCAGATGGAATAGAGCGGACAATGAAGCGAGGTGTAGTGATTTAACATGTGGAGCACCTGAAATGATGTTGCTAAGAGCAACAGAAAAAACCCCAAAGGGTTACCAACGGGTGTGTGAATAAACTCCTTGGTCAGAGATAGAAATATAGACACAAGGAGAGTATCCACAATCCTAACCCCCACTTGCAGGGCACAGGTTCAGCTTACTGCCACTAAACTGACACCTGGACGCCCTGCACAGTGAGGGAGGATTAAGCAAGCAGGTCTGAGAGTACAGCCGCAAACCTGCTGGGTTCACAGAATAGCAAAAGAACCCCAGCAGGTCAAACAACTGACTCCAGTCTTACTGCTAGGTCCGGATTGGCAGAATGAAGTACCGAATCCCAAGGCCTATTCGCAGTAAGCAACAAGTAAATACAAAGTCACACAGTACTAGCTAACTCTCTGGAACTGACTAACAAACAAAGATTCAGCAGCATTTGCCTAGCCTGAGAGGATGGTTTATATAGCAGGTGCTGTCCACGCCCCACTCAGACCTCACAGACTGTGAGCACAAAACCAGCTCCGGATTCCCTGCCGTGCACAGAGCCTGTAACCACTACACAGTAAAAACCCGGACCGGAGTATCAGCTGCGCTCAGGTTACTTCGCTAACACTTGCCTCCCGGTTGCCATGGCGACGTGGCAGCACAGAGCAGGAGATCCTAACAGTACCCCCCCTCTGACGAGGGGTCAAAGAACCCCTACCACCGGGTTTATCGGGGAACTGCGAGAAGAAAGAGCGTATCAGTCTGGGGGCATGCAGATCACAACTGCGCACCCACGACCGCTCCTCCGGGCCATACCCCTTCCAGTGCACCAAAAATGACAGCCGACCCCGAACCATCTTGGAGTCAAGAACCCTTTCAACCACAAACTCCCTCTGACCCCGTATCAGAAGAGGAGAAGGTCTTCCACTGGAAGAAGGATTACTAACCACCAGTTTTAAAAGGGAACAATGAAATGTTTTATTGATACCCAATGAACGGGGCAGATCTAACTGAAATGCCACCGGATTGATAACCCTGGTGATCTTATAAGGGCCGATGAACCGGGGGCCAAACTTATGGGATGGCTGTCTCAACTTCAAATTCTTGGTGGACAACCAGACGAAGTCTCCTAATTTGAAGCTGCAGGGTCTTCTCCGCTTATCAAAAACCCTTTTGGTCACTAATGACACAGACACAAGGGCTTTCTTCACTTTCCTCCAAATACCCCTAAGGACCGAAACAACAGAGGAACCACCAGACGTGGAATCCAGGGGGTCAAAAGAATTGGCCTTAGGATGATGCCCATACACACAAAGGAAGGGAGAGATCCCTGTAGCAGAGTGAGCCGCGTTGTTATAGGTAAACTCCGCCATGGACAGATGAGTAACCCAGTCAGTATGACACTTGGAGACATAACACCTGAGGAACTGCTCCAAGGACTGGTTCACCCTCTCAGTCTGCCCATTAGACTGTGGATGGTAGCCTGACGACAAGCTCACAGAAATCTGGAGATCAGAACAAAATGCCCTCCAGAATTTGGCCACAAACTGGGATCCACGGTCAGAGACCACATCAAGTGGCAACCCGTGGAGGCACACAACATGCTGCATAAATAACTCAGACAGGCGTCTGGCCGATGGCAACCCAACCAGTGGAACGAAATGCGCCATCTTCGAAAACCTGTCAACGATAACCCAAATGGTTGTCATCCCCGAGGATTTGGGCAAGTCCACCACAAAATCCATGGAAATGTGGGTCCATGGCTTAGACGGTATAGAGAGTGGATGTAATGGGCCGACAGGAACCCCTCTAGGAGTTTTATTTCGGGCACAAACGTCACATGCCCGAACCCACTAATCCACATCCCTAGTCACCGAGGGCCACCACACCGCCCTAGACAGCAACTCCCGAGTTCTGGCAATACCCGGATGCCCTGCCGACCTCTTGGCATGGAATTCCAGGAACACTCGCTGTCTTAACTTAGGAGGCACAAACAAGAGACCTACCGGAAGGTCTGGAGGAGCCTGCTCCTGTGCTCTAAGGACTAATGATAAGAGGTCCTGGGTAATGCCCACTTTAATACATGATGGGGACACAATGGGCAATGGCTCCTCGGTGGTCTCTTGAACTGGAGCAAAACTCTGCGAGAGCGCATCAGCCTTGATGTTTTTTGACCCAGGGCGATATGTTATCAAAAAATTAAAGCGAGCAAAAAACAAAGCCCATCGTGCCTGCCTGGCATTGAGCCGCTTCGCTGGCTCTAAATATGCCAGATTCTTATGGTCGGTGAGAATTGAGACCACAAACTGAGCCCCCTCAAGCCAGTGTCTCCACTCCCCGAGTGCATCCTTTATAGCCAACAATTCCCGGTTACCCACATCATAATTCATCTCGGCAGACGGAAATTTACGGGAAAAGTAAGCACAGGGATGAAGGCGATTATCAGACACCCCCATCTGAGAGAGCACTGCCCAGTGGCGTAACTACTGCCCCCGCAGTCCTCGCGGTCCTTTGCACAGACTGACATGCGGACGAGCGTCCGCATGTCAATCTGCGGTCTCCCTCCCTGCTGTAAGGACTTGGAGGGACACGGAGCGCATAGCGCGTCTCTCCTGTGTCCCTCCCTGGCTCTCCCCCGGCCGGTCTAATAAAGGAAGTGCCGTTCGTGAGCTCTGATTGGCTCACGAACCGGCACTTCCTGTATTAGACCGGCCGGGGGAGAGCCAGGAGGGACACAGGAGAGACGCGCTATGCGCTCTGTGTCCCTCCAACACAAAGGAGGGGGGGGGAACAGGCACTGGGCGCATATACCTGGCACTGGGGGCATATACCTGGCACTGGGGGCATATATCTGGCACTGTGGGGGTAGATCTGGCACTGGGGGCATATACCTGACACTGGGGGCATATACCTGGCACTGGGGGCATATACCTGCCACTGTGGGGGAAGATCTGGCACTGGGGGCATATACCTGGCACTGGGGGCATATACCTGCCACTGTGGGGGAAGATCTGGCACTGGGGGCATATACCTGGCACTGGGGGCATATACCTGGCACTGTGGGGGAAGATCTGGCACTGGGGGCATATACCTGGCACTGGGGGCATATACCTGGCACTGTGGGGGAAGATCTGGCACTGGGGGCATATACCTGGCACTGGGGGCATATACCTGGCACTGTGGGGGAAGATCTGGCACTGGGGGCATATACCTGGCACTGGGGGCATATACCTGGCACTGTGGGGGAAGATCTGGCACTGGGGGCATATACCTGGCACTGGGGGCATATACCTGGCACTGTGGGGGTAGATCTGGCACTGGGGGCATATACCTGGCACTGGGGGCATATACCTGGCACTGGGGGCATATACCTGGCACTGTGGGGGAAGATCTGGCACTGGGGGCATATACCTGGCACTGGGGGCATATACCTGGCACTGTGGGGGTAGATCTGGCACTGGGGGCATATACCTGGCACTGGAGGCATATACCTGGCACTGGGGGCATATACCTGGCACTGGGGGCATATACCTGGCACTGGGGGCATATACCTGGCACTGTGGGGGCATATACCTGGCACTGGGGGCATATACCTGGCACTGGGGGCATATACCTGGCACTGTGGGGGAAGATCTGGCACTGGGGGCATATACCTGGCACTGTGGGGAAATATCTGGCACAGGGGGCATATACCTGGCACTGTGGGGGAGCAGGCACTGTGGGGGCATATGTGGCACTGTGGAGGAATATTTGGCACTGGGGGTAGCAGGCACTGAGGGGGCATATGTGGCACTGGGGGAGAGGTATATTTGGCACTGGGGGCACGTACCTGGCACTGGGGGCATATACCTGGTACTGTGGGGGAATATCTGGCACTGGGGGCATATGTGGCACTGGGAGCACGGCACTAGCAACAAGGACTACCCCCTAGCAACGAGCATGACACCCAGTGCATGAAACCCCTGGCAACGAGCATGACACCCAGTGCATGAAACCCCTGGCAACGAGCATGACACCCTGAGCATGAAAACCCCTGGCACCATGCATGGAACCAAGAGCATGAAACCCCTGGCAACGAGCAGGTAATTTAAAAGTAATTAGAAGCCTTACTGTAGAACTTAATGTGTAATGGGCATTACGGTGTGTGGCATAATGTATCACGGACATTGCGGTGTGTGTCATAATGTGTCACAGGCATTACGGTGTGTTGTATACTATATCACGGGCATTGTGGTATGTGGTATAATGTCTCAGGATCATTGTGGTGTGTGTCATACTGTGTCACAGACATTGTATGTGCTATAATGTATCAGGGGCATTGCAGTGTGTAGCATAATGTATAACGGGCATTGCGATTCCTGTCATAATGTGTCACAGGCATTACGGTGTGTGGCATAATGTGTCGGGGGCATTACAGTGTGTGCATATTGTGTCATGTGCATTATTGTGTGTGGCATAATGGCTAAGGCCATTGCAGTATGTGGAATAATGTATACTGGGCATTACTATAAGGAGGAAAAATGACAAATAATGTAAGGGGCATGAATCAGGATTATTTTTCTTTCCTGTGGTGGCCAACGTCTGGGCGTGCAGGTTGCAAAACTGGGGTATAAGGTAGTCTTTTCCTGCAATACCACGCCCCTTTACGTGAAGCCACGCCCATTTTAACGAAGCCACGCCCCCTTTTTGGCGGCGCGCGCATATTTGTTCCTTTGCTAATGCCAATTATGGGAAGTATGGGGGGGGGGGGGGCGCCGAAGGATTTTTTTGGCTTGGGGGAGGAAAATTTCTAGTTACGCCACTGGCACTGCCCCAATACCTATCTCAGAGGCATCCACTTTTACCACAAAAGGACGCTCTGGATCTGGGTGTCGCAGCACCTTGGCCGAGACAAATGCCCTTTTGAGACGGGCAAAGGCCGCTTTGGCCTCACAAGACCAGTGAGCAACATCCGCCCCTTTCTTAGTGAGTGCCACCAAGGGGGCCACTATAGACGAAAATCCAGCGATAAACTGTCTATAAAAATTCGCAAAGCCCAGAAAACACTGAAGCGCCTTCAAACTAGTGGGCTGCACCCAATCCAGGACTGCCTGTACCTTAGAACCCTCCATTTGGAAACCTTCTGAGGAGATAATATACCCTAGAAATGCGATTTGCTGGACTTCAAACTCGCACTTCTCCAGCTTCGCCCCAAGCTGGTGGTCTCTGAGTTTCTGGAGGACTAAGCGTACATGCTTTCGATGTTCCTCCAGGGAATGAGAGAAGATTAGGATGTCATCTAGATAAACAACTAAGAATCTATCCAAATATTCCCTGAGCACATCGTTCATGAATTCCTGGAAGACTGCCGGGGCATTAGAGAGCCCAAAAGGCATCACCAAATATTCATAATGCAAATAGGGTTTTGGTACACACTTACAGTAGCGCTCCGTAAAACAACAATACCATGAATGATATAGGTTATGAGTTCTCCTATGATTCTCGAGAGGTTTTATTTCTCAAGAAGTCTTCTACTGATGAGGTATTTTCCAATCGTCTCCGTCAGTTCAAGTCATAGGAAGAAAAAGGGGACAAGAAAGAAAAACCTCAGTCCCTATGATCTAAACGTTCAGATGTGAATATATCAAAGAATGAATCCTCAATCTTCCTCCATATGGGTGGTGTCAGTTTCTTAAGTTTCTTACGGGGTCACCCTTGTGATAGACAGTCAGTAGTGTGCTCACACTGTTCTTACACAGAGCATAGAAGAAAAATTCTCAAAAAGGTTTCTTTTCCCGTCACTATTAACCGTACAGATACTGGGGAAATGCTCACATGTATGCTTACATCTGGTGAAGTGGGGATAAACACATCAAGGTATCTTTTGTCGATCCTCCCTGGTTCCTTCAAATTAGGAAGGAACCAGGGAGGATCGACAAAAGATAGTAGTGACGGGAAAAGAAACCTTTTTGAGAATTTTTCTTCTATGCTCTGTGTAAGAACAGTGTGAGCACACTACTGACTGTCTATCACAAGGGTGACCCCGTAAGAAACTTAAGAAACTGACACCACCCATATGGAGGAAGATTGAGGATTCATTCTTTGATATATTCACATCTGAACGTTTAGATCATAGGGACTGAGGTTTTTCTTTCTTGTCCCCTTTTTCTTCCTATGACTTGAACTGACGGAGACGATTGGAAAATACCTCATCAGTAGAAGACTTCTTGAGAAATAAAACCTCTCGAGAATCATAGGAGAACTCATAACCTATATCATTCATGGTATTGTTGTTTTACGGAGCGCTACTGTAAGTGTGTACCAAAACCCTATTTGTATATGTAACCCTTGAAGTGTATTTGGTGATACACCCTTGTCCACACTAACTATAGCCGCACCCAGAGCGCAGGGATTATCTCTAAATCTCATTTTTTAAATATTCATAATGCCCTGAGTGGGTATTAAAGTCAGTCTTCCATTCATCCCCCTCTCTTATTCGGATTAGATTGTAAGCACCGCGTAGGTCAATCTTAGAAAAAATGGTGGCAGTACGAAGCTGGTCAAACAAAACCTGGCAGTTTGTTTTAGAATCAAGGCGCTTGTAACAATATGTAAGAGTATATTGCAACAATTAATTGTTGCAATACTGCAGTGCAATACCTGTAATAAAAAAAGGATTAGTAAATGTTTACAGCCCCTTTTGTGTATTTTATTACTGGTCCTGCCGGGTTTCTATGTAGCCGGCTCCGTGAGACAGTCTTTCTGCAGGATCTTGCAAGATTTCCTATCTGACCCTATGCTACCCACCTTTTTCCTTGATAGCGGTGGGGAAGAAGCAGTGCTCCTGGCGGCTAGCTGTTTGTTCTCCGCAAAACAGCTGTTCGTTCAGCCGCGTCTTCTGTGCACCAAGCTGTACGGCTGCAGGTGCTCACGATCCCGGCTTGTTAGGACGGACGTAGATGTCTTCTATTTCTGTGCGCTCTGTGGCTGAGAGTGCACGGACCAAGTAATTGCTTCCAACGCGTTTCGGGCTGCACGCCCTTTATCGAGGATATCACTGGTTTAGCCTCATTGCTATTTATAAAAAAATTTTTATTAGACATTTGTTAAAAAAACGGGAAGGTCCCTCCCCGGAAATGAGGTAAAAAGTGCGGCTTGCACATGGCCCAGTTTAAAATTAACAGGTATTGCACTTGAAAAATGTAAAAGTTATATATATTCAAAAAAATAAAAAATAGATATATAAAAGGATGAAATTTGTATGGCTGATAATTTTTTTATGTAAAAAAGGATTCAAAATAAATTTTCTTTAGCAAGAAAATTAATTTTTTATATATATTTTATTCTTTATATATATATAAAAAGAGATATAATAAAAATTATTCACGACTTTTTCAAAAAAACGTTTAGTTCTATGTCTACATTTAGACCAGCAGTATTGTTCAATTTTTTGAATTACTGGAGAGGAGGAAATATCTCTGATTCGCTAAAAAAGAAAGAAACAGAGTGGATCTTCAATTTGCAAACACTACAACCTGCTGGTCTAAATGTAGACATAGAACTAAACGTTTTTTTGAAAAAGTCGTGAATAATTTTTATTATATCTCTTTTTATATATATATAAAGAATAAAATATATATAAAAAATTAATTTTCTTGCTAAAGAAAATTTATTTTGAATCCTTTTTTACATAAAAAAATTATCAGCCATACAAATTTCATCCTTTTATATATCTATTTTTTATTTTTTTGAATATATATAACTTTTACATTTTTCAAGTGCAATACCTGTTAATTTTAAACTGGGCCATGTGCAAGCCGCACTTTTTACCTCATTTCCGGGGAGGGACCTTCCCGTTTTTTTAACAAATGTCTAATAAAAATTTTTTTATAAATAGCAATGAGGCTAAACCAGTGATATCCTCGATAAAGGGCGTGCAGCCCGAAACGCGTTGGAAGCAATTACTTGGTCCGTGCACTCTCAGCCACAGAGCGCACAGAAATAGAAGACATCTACGTCCGTCCTAACAAGCCGGGATCGTGAGCACCTGCAGCCGTACAGCTTGGTGCACAGAAGACGCGGCTGAACGAACAGCTGTTTTGCGGAGAACAAACAGCTAGCCGCCAGGAGCACTGCTTCTTCCCCACCGCTATCAAGGAAAAAGGTGGGTAGCATAGGGTCAGATAGGAAATCTTGCAAGATCCTGCAGAAAGACTGTCTCACGGAGCCGGCTACATAGAAACCCGGCAGGACCAGTAATAAAATACACAAAAGGGGCTGTAAACATTTACTAATCCTTTTTTTATTACAGGTATTGCACTGCAGTATTGCAACAATTAATTGTTGCAATATACTCTTACATATTGTTACAAGCGCCTTGATTCTAAAACAAACTGCCAGTATCTATCTCTTTATCCAGGGCTGCTCAAACACACTAAAAAAATCCCAGTGACAGCGCGGTATTTTTTTCCCATGGTCAAACAAAACCGAAATGAGAGGCAGTGGGTACGAGTTTTTAATCGTGATACGGTTCAATTCCCTGAAGTCGATGCAGGGTCGCAACGAACCGTCCTTTTTACCCACGAAAAAGAACCCCGACCCAACTGGGGACTGTGAGGGTCTGATAAATCCCTTAGCCAAGTTCTCCTGAATGTAATCTGCCATAGCCTGAGTCTCAGGACGTGACAGGGAGTACAACCTGCTCTTGGGAAGCTTAGCATCCGGCAACAAATCAATGGCACAGTCATAGGGGCGATGGGGAGGTAGTACCTCCGCAACTTTTTTGGAGAACACATCCGCAAAATCTGCATAACATCCTGGCAATCCTGGCAAACTTAGCTGCGAGAGCTTGACTGGAAGGCTCAAGCAACTCCTGAAACAATCACTACCCCAACTAAGAATCTCCCCAGAGACCCAGTCAAATTGAGGGTTATGGGCCCTTAACCAGGGTAACCCCAAAACCAATGGGGCAAAAGAACAGACAGTCACATAAAAAGACAATTTTTCAGAGTGTGTGGCTCCAATAAACAAAGGAATTTGGCTGGTGCAGGAGGTAATTTTACCCTGGGACAATGGTTCCCCGTTTAACCCACAGATCTCAATCTCTGATGCCAAAGGTACTGAGGGAACAGAGTGTTCCAGGGCGAATTGACGGTCCATGAAAACCCCATCGGCCCCACTGTCAACAAAGGCCTCAGTCTTGACAGTTTGACCGAGGATCTCCAAAGTCACCGGAATGAGAAAAGTCTTTTTAGGAAATTCTGACTTCTGGCCTGACAGGATATTTCCCATCACCCTCAGGCCCTGAAGTTTTCCGGTTTTTCTGGGCATGATACTACAACATGACCTTTATTCCCACAGTACAAACACAAACCCTGCTGTCTCCTCCGCGTCTTCTCATGCGAGGAGAGGCGGGTAGCCCCAATCTGCATAGGCTCCTCGGAATATTCCTCAGAGTCTGAGGTTCCCTTGGGAAAAAAGGAAACTGCGGTCTCCCTTTCAAGCCTACGCTCTCTCAGCCGTCTATCCACCCGGATGGATAACTGCATGAGCTGATCTAAGCTATCAGGCGAGGGATATTGTACCAGTTGGTCCTTTATCTGGTCAGAAAGGCCCCTTCGGTACTGGTTTCTCAGGGCTGGGTCATTCCACTGGGTATCATGAGCCAACCTCCGAAACTCCGTACTATAAACCTCAGCTGGCCGTCGCCCTTGCTTAAGAACCGTAATCTGAGCCTCGGCTGAAGCCATCTTGTCAGGGTCATCATACAAAATGCCCAGTGCCGTAAAAAAAGCATCAACACTTTTAAGCGACGGACAGTCAGGCTGTTACCCATATGCCCAGACCTGTGGGTCTCCTTGTAGCAAGGAAATCACCATGCCCACCCACTGAATCTCCGACCCAGAAGACTGGGGCCTAAGCCTGAAATATAGCTTACAGCTCTCCTTGAAACAAAAGAACTGCGAGCGATCTCCAGAAAAACGATCCGGGAGATTTACTTTCGGCTCCTTAACCCCTGAACTTGCCGCTGCTGCTGCGGGAGCTCCGCTAGCGGCCTGCGGGGTGTTCATTTTAATGGACATCTCATTAAATTGTCAAGTCAGGACCTGCACCTGATCGACCACCTGTTGCAAAGTATTTTGAGGGGTATGCTCCATATTCCCACAAAATTTCAACAGGAGTAGGGCTGCTGAATATGTTACGCACACCAGTGCTAACAGGAGTATACCGGTGTATGAACAGAGAGGGAAGCGAAGCAAACGAACTCACAGACAGTATAACATAACATACACAGGAGGTGATGGAATAACTAATAAACACAAAGTGAACGGAGAAGCCCAAAGGCTCAGGAATTGGGTGTCTCCCTAGTGTCAGGAATGCTCAGATGGAATAGAGCGGACAATGAAGCGATGTGTAGTGATTTAACATGTGGAGCACCTGAAATGATGTTGCTAAGAGCAACAGAAAAAACCCCAAAGGGTTACCAACGGGTGTGGGAATAAACTCCTTGGTCAGAGATAGAAATATAGACACAAGGAGAGTATCCACAATCCTAACCCCCACTTGCAGGGCACAGGTTCAGCTTACTGCCACTAAACTGACACCTGGACGCCCTGCACAGTGAGGGAGGATTAAGCAAGCAGGTCTGAGAGTACAGCCGCAAACCTGCTGGGTTCACAGAATAGCAAAAGAACCCCAGCAGGTCAAACAACTGACTCCAGTCTTACTGCTAGGTCCGGATTGGCAGAATGAAGTACCGAATCCCAAGGCCTATTCGCAGTAAGCAACAAGTAAATACAAAGTCACACAGTACTAGCTAACTCTCTGGAACTGACTAACAAACAAAGATTCAGCAGCATTTGCCTAGCCTGAGAGGATGGTTTATATAGCAGGTGCTGTCCACGCCCCACTCAGACCTCACAGACTGTGAGCACAAAACCAGCTCCGGATTCCCTGCCGTGCACAGAGCCTGTAACCACTACACAGTAAAAACCCGGACCGGAGTATCAGCTGCGCTCAGGTTACTTCGCTAACACTTGCCTCCCGGTTGCCATGGCGACGTAGCAGCACAGAGCAGGAGATCCTAACAATAATAAGGATAATGGAGATGTATATGACTGTACAAAATAAGTTTAATAGAGAAGTATACAATTATAATCAGTACATATGGGTGGTATACGGGATCCCAGTGGTTGGCTACGGCTGACCTCCTCCTCTAGTGACTAACCCTAGTGCTGGATCCTAACCCTAACAGGGGGCCCGATACTTACCAACGGTATGTCGGCGTTTAGTGTTCCGGCGCGGGAATTCCGAGTGGTGTCGGGATTCCGGCATCTGTCACATCACCGCCGGCATCCCCAGTGCCGGGATGCTAACCACAACCCGTACATACAAGTATAATAGAGAAGTATATGACTATAGATAATAACAAGTACAGTACAATGGAAAAGTATTTGATTATATAAAATAAGTTTCATAGAGTAGTATTTGATTATATACAGTACATACAAGTTTTATGGAGAAGTATATAATTATATATAACAAGTATAATGGAGAATATATCATTATATATAACAAGTATAATGGAGAATATATAATTATATATAACAAGTATAATGGAGAAGTACAGTATATGATTATATATAACAAGTATTATGGAAAACTATCCGATTATATATGATAACAAGGATAATGGAGAAGTACAGTATATGATTATATATAATAAGAAGCATAATGGAGAAGTACATTATTATATACAACAAGGATAATGGAGAAGCATATGATTATATATAATAACAAATGTAATGGAGAAGTATATAATTATATATAACAAGTATTATGGAAAACTATCCGATTATATATGATAACAAGGATAATGGAGAAGCATATGATGATATATAACAAGTATAATGGAGAAGTATATGATTATATACAGTATATAAAACAAGAATAACGGATAAGTATCCGATTATATATAACAAGTATAAAGAAGAACTATACAATTACATATAATAACAAGAATAATGAAGAAGTATATAATTATATATAACAAGTATAATGGAAAAGTATGATTCTATTCAGTATATACAACAAGAATAACAGAGAAGCATTTGATTATATATAACAAGTATAATGGAGAATATGAAATGGAATAAAGCCAGTATCTTGCACCATGGGGTCTTAATCAGCTTCTGCCAGCAACTAATGGCTTAGTGCAATGAATCCAAGCTGAATATGAACTCTAGCACAGTAAGTGACTGGCTGATACAGTGATTTACACAGACATAATTCGATGCTCATCCCATCCTTGCAGAGGAAAGTAAGGATTCTCAGGCAATGGATAAAATATAAACTTAGTTACATGAAACATAAAAAACTCAGTCAGCACAGAGTCCTGATTACCAGGGGACTGATCAGCAGAGAGCTCATTAGCATCTCATTAAACGTGACCCATAACTTGTCTTCTGCCAGCAATCTGTGACCTGAAGGGATGAAAGGTGGTGCACTGCTGCAGACTGCTGGAGGAGCATGATAGATGGAGGAGGACAAATATGCCGTACTGGTGGAGATGCAGGAAAACATGTAGATGCTATTAAAATGTCAAAACATATTGTAAATGAGACAGAAAGGATAATAGATACAATATGCAATTGTTTTGTTGGAGGTGACTAATTCGCTCTAGCAGTATACAAAATGACATGCCAGCTAAGCCATCATTGTGTCCGATTAGAGCAACCAAGTGGGAAAAGGCGGCCAATAGCCATCCATAATGCAGTAAGAAACTTCTTTCAGTAAAAAGTATTCATGAGATTATGAGTTTATAAGAGTATTAGCCAACAGAACAGACAACAAACCATTTAATAATCTCCCTATTAATTGTGGGTGGAGCAAAGCAAACAACACCTTTCCCCTATTGGCCATCCACACTAACATAATCACTATTCCCCTATGAGTCATCCACTCTAACATAACCACCCTTCTCCTATGGACTATCCATTGTAGCATATTGACCATTCCTCTATGGACCATCCATACTAACATAACTACCATTCCCCAATCACAAGCACCATTACACTATGGGTCCTCAATACTAACATAATCACGATTCCATTATGAGGCACCTAGGCTAACATAACCAAGATTCCCTTATATAATATCTGTATAAATGTAATCGCCATTTTTCTATGAGCTATCTATACTAACATAACCACCATTCCTCTATGGGACATCCATTCTAATCGGTGTGGATCGTTGGGCAGACAGTTATTAGGTCGACCAATATTGGTTGACAGTTACTAGGTCGACACCTGGAATAGGTCGACACGGTCAAAAGGTCGACATGGGTGACCAGGAACCCCAATTAGTGCGCTATGCTTCAGGCAAGGTTACTATTCCCAATCGTAATCCACATGGATCGTAAAGTATGAAAAAGTTCAAAATTTGGGAAAAAAATGTGAAAACCTCATGTCGACCTTTTCACGTGTCGACATTTGCCATGTCAACCTAGAGACCTTGCCGACATAATGACCAAGTCGACCTAATGACTGGATACCCATTCTAATATAACCACTATTCCCCTATGGGCCATCCATACTAACATA
This sequence comes from Pseudophryne corroboree, assembly GCF_028390025.1. NCBI lineage: Eukaryota > Metazoa > Chordata > Amphibia > Anura > Myobatrachidae > Pseudophryne > Pseudophryne corroboree. Next base: position 83,312,310 of record NC_086451.1, read on the forward strand.
ACCACTATTACCTGTGATGATAAAAGGATAGGATTGCCCTCTCCTGGGGTAGATGGGCACCTCCAAACACACAACAGCTAGGAAAACCGCAAACCAGACCAGGATTTTCATGCAGTCTAGCCGAGAATAGTTTTATTGTGCAGTACAAAAACAAAACATAACGATAAACCCTAGCCCATCTGGACACTACCTAAACATCATAGATTCCCTCTCTCAAAGTGGTCAGACCTAATGCCCCAGCCACAAACACAGGCATATGCACAGTACTTACAGTCAGTAAATCACAGTGTCTCATAACAGGCCTGCAGCCTGTTTTCCCAGGTAGTGAGACCCTGAGCCAAGCCCTGACACGGCTTATATCAACCTCGTACAGATGCAGGCACTCATTCAGCTCTCAGACTGAAGGCCTAAAAACCTGAAATTGGCTTTATGGAAGGAGCCCTCCCTTCTCTCTCACACCTATACCCTCAGGAGTTATTATCCAGCTTTTAGTAAAAGCCCAAACTCTAAACAAGTCTGTTTAGCAGAAACAGACATTTCCTGGGGGGTTTAAAATACATAGGCCAGGAACCTGGGACAAATATATCTCAAGTTTATCACTTTACCAGTGCATCTATCACATACCGTATAGTCCATCTATACTACCATAACCACTTTTCCCATATGGGCCAACCATACTAACATAACCATCATTCCTCTATCGGCCATTCATTCTAACATAACCACCATTCTCCAATAGGCCATCCATACTAACATAACCACTATTGCCCTATGGGCCACCTGTACTAACATAACCACCATTCCTCTATGGGCCATCCATACTAACATAACCACTATTCCCCTATGGGCTATGCATACTAACATAACCACCATTCCTCCTTGAGCCATCCACATTAACATAACCATAAATCCTCTATAGGCCATCCATACTAATATAAACACTATTGCCCTATGGGCCATCCATACTAATATAAACACTACTGACCTATCGGCCATCCATACTAATATAACCACCATTTCTCTATGGGCCATCCGTTCTAACTTTACCATCATTCCCTTGTGGGCCATCCATACTGACAAAACCACTTTGGTCCTATAGGCCATCCATACTAGCATAACCATTACTAACCTATGGGCCATTCATACAAACATAATTACTATTACTCTATGGGCCATCCATTCTAACATAACCACCATTCCCCTACGGGCTATCCATACTAACATAACCACTATTCTGCTATAGTCCATCATACTAATATAAACACTATCGCCCTATGGGCCAACCAAACTAATACCGCTTTAACATCACTAAAGTGGGTCGAACCCGGGACTTGTACACGGGTCCTTCCCTGGTGCGACCCGCTTGAGACCCATTTCAGACTGGCGGCATCAACCCGCCAAATTGCCATGTTGGTGACTTGCGCGGTGATGTGTGCAGAGGCAGCGCCTGAAGATCAGATCATCTTCAAGCGCCACCTGTCCCTCTAGTGCCACCTCTCCCTATAGTGTGAACGGGTCCCAGGTCGCATCGACCCAGCAACCTGTTCACACTGCACCTGACCCGGTAATAACCTGGTTATACCACGGCTCTATTCCTGGGTTGAAATACTGGGTCAGGCAACCCAAGAAACCGTAGCATACCTCTTTCACACCACACCTATACCCACGTCGACCCGACAATATAACGGGTTATTTGTGCGGTGTGAAAGAGGTATAATATGACCATCATTCCTCTAAGGGCCATCCATTCTAACTTAATCACCATTCCCTAAGGGCCATCCCTACTAATCAAACAACATTTCTCTATGGGCCACCCATATTAGCTTAACCACCATAACCCTATGGGTCATCCAAACTAACAAAACCACTATTCATTCTCCTGTGGACCATCAATACTAACACAGCCATCACTCTTTTATGGGCCATCCATTTTATCATAACCACCATTCCCCTATGGGTCATCCATATTAACATAACCACCATTCCCCTATGGGTCATCCATATTAACATAACCACCATTCCTCTATGGGTCATCCATACTAACATAACCACCATTCCCCTATGGGTCATCTACAGTGTACTAACATAACCACCATTCCCCTATGGGTCATCCGTACTAACATAACCATCATTCCCCTATGGGTCATCCATACTAACATAACCACCATTCCCATATGGGTCATCCATCATAGGCGTGCGCACGGGGGGTGTCTGGTGCGCACAGGCACCCTCTAATGTCCGGCACCCCCCACACGTCACACCTTCAGCATAGTGATGATCACCGCGGCCCGCTTGCTGTCCTGATGGCACTGTGTCTGCTCCTCCCACCAGCACTGCACCCACCGCAAGCCGCCAGGATATTCAGTATGCATGCTGAGCTCTGTCACTGCTGTCCGCCTCGCGATGTGACATGATGATGTTACACCGCGCGCCCTCCCTCCCCCGCCCCCACTGTCAATTCATCGTAGCCACTCAGGAGGAATCGGAGCCACTGCCGGAAGACACAGCTGTCTCCACCAAAGACTCTCTGTCACTGAGACAGTAAGTCACTCCTGCTGCAGGGGAAAGAGAGGGGTAGGGCGGGCAAGGGGAGTAAAATTGTGTGTATATATATATATATATATGTATATATAGTACATCCATGTTAGTTACCCAATAATAAAGGGGGGAAAAAATAGATCTGTGGGTGCACTAATAATAAAAAAAAAGTAAAGTAGGGTTATATATATATATATATATATGTACACACATATCTATATATATATATATATATATATATATATATACACACACACAATGGCGTTCTCTTTGTATTGCAGTAAGGAAAGCAGGCGGCACTCACCGGACTTGAATTTAGCTCACACTGTGTGGCGTAATGTGAATGTCGGCTCATACTGTGTGGCGTAATGTGAATGTCGCCTCATACTGTGTGGCGTAATGTGAATGTGGGCTCATACTGTGTGGCGTAATGTGAATGTCGTCTCATACTGTGTGGCGTAATGTGAATGTCGGCTCATACTGTGTGGCGTAATGTGAATGTCGGCTCTTACTGTGTGGCGTAATGTGAATGTCGGCTCATACTGTGTGGCGTAATGTGAATGTCGGCTCATACTGTGTGGAGTAATGTGAATGTCGGCTCATACTGTGTGGCGTAATGTGAATGTCGGCTCATACTGTGTGGCATAATGTGAATGTGGACTCATACTGTGTGGCGTAATGTGAATGTCGGCTCTTACTGTGTGGCGTAATGTGAATGTTGCCTCATACTGTGTGGCGTAATGTGAATTTTGGCTCATACTGTGTGATGTAATGTGAATTTTGGCTCATACTGTGCGGGGTAATGTGAATTTCGGCTCATACTGTGTGGCGTATTGTGAATTTCGGCTCATACTGTGTGGTGTAATATGAATTTCGGCTCATACTGTGTGGGGTAATGTGAATTTCGGCGCATACTGTGTGGGGTAATGTGAATTTCGGCTCATACTGTGTGGTGTAATGTGAATTTCGGCTCATACTGTGTAGTGTAATGTGAATTTTGGCTCATACTGTGTGGGGTAATGTGAAATTCAGCTCATACTGTGTGGGGTAATGTGAATTTCGGCTCATACTGTGTGGAGTAATGTGAAATTCGGCTCATACTGTGTGGGGTAATGTGAATGTCGGCTCATACTGTATGGGGTAATATGCATTTTGGCTCATACTGTATGCTGTAATGTGAGTAAGGGGCACTACTGTCAGTAGCTGGTGAGCATGGGGATATGTATGACAAATACTGGTGTCCTGCGTGTCAAAGTCGAAAAATATTGTAATACATGCCTAATGTACTAACCCCATGCACATGCCCGCTGCTCGTGCACTCAGTCCGCCGTGCGTGCACATATCCGCAATTTGCGTAGGATCGCTCCGGCGATCGTGCGCATGATATGGGTATTTACGGCGGAGTTTGTGAGCACGTAGCGTGTTATTAGAACATTGCATATTTAACCCATATAGCGTACATTTTAGATATAGTTCCCCTAGACCATGTCAGCGAGTATTATTAGTTTAAACAGTTCCTGGACAGAGGGATTCGCCTTTGCATGATAGGAAGGGTCAGACTAAGGTTAGAAGGTGATGTCTAGTATCCAGCTGTAGGGTATTTTAAGGGAAACATACTGGTGTTGGTTAGAGGAAAATCGCATGTTCCTGCGTATAGTTATGTGTAGAAGTAGAATATAGATATAAATTGTATTTAAAATATATTAAGAATGTGGAGGGAATGAGAATGGAACCCATTCACACATAAATTAAATCTCCCACAGACTGAGATACAATGGCCTTATTTACACTAAGCTTTGAGATTCTATGAAGAGGGCATACACCTTTGTTTACTAAGATGGCCAGGTTTCTCTTCAGAATAATGAGTGCTGAGTTGTCATTGTCTCACCTGAAAGTAAGGGACAAACAAGGGTGAACAATGCCCAGGAGCCGAGTATGTTTGGAAGATCAGAAACAATTGCTAACCACAACAAAACCAGACAGATAGGAATTTAGGATACTAACATTCCTAGTCCAAAATCCATGGAGATAGAGGTATTCATTTATATATATTATATATGTATATATATATAAATGAATAAATATATAATTCCTAACAAATTGTAATAGCAGGAGTATGTGTGTGTGTATGTATATATATATATATATATATATATATGCAACAAAAAATATCCGGCACTCCAGAATTAACGTGTAGATGCCAGGGTGCCCTCCTAATGGTAATGCAGAGGAGGTGTCCTTCCCCACCTGTGGCTCAGGTGTTTGCAGCGAAGGAACTGAGGCGGCACTCCATGGACTTATGCAAAAAGGTTAGTTGTATTTAAAACATAGTGACATCAAAGTAACATCGTGTCAATCAAAACAAACCAAAAACAGAAACAGGTATCTTACGACGTTTCAAGGCATGGCAGCCTTTTCATCAGGTAAGTGACCCTAGTGCTGTGAAACAGATAAAGAACCAAACCGACAGAAGAGACACTCACCTGTTAAATAGCGTGCGGTGCAAGAGAGGTGTTCCCGGCGTCTGTGTCCGGGACTTCCGGGGGGGTCACGTGAGCGGCTCCCCTGTGACGTGTTACGTTGCTAAGCAATGTACGTAAACTGTGGCAGGCGCCGGGAAAGCCTGTCTGTGATAAGAACAAATGCAGTGACTAGAGGCATGTGTTTACATGCCATGGCCGGCAGAAGTAGTGTTATGAGGTGGAACGTGACAAAAGTGCATGAAATTCAATAAAGGTTAAAACATTATTAACAACAGCTGCATGAGAATGACATACTATGCAATCGTGGATGACTTAGTATTAACTAATGACAGCATATTGTACACAACTTTTTTGTATACAAATTGATCATTGGACCAAAAAGGCATTTGGTATTAAATACATACATACAGCGATAAATCTGACGATCATTAAAACCATATGGACCATTTAACACTGGGCCCTTACGGTTATTGATCACAGGGCCAGGGTGACTGGAAGGAAGGGGGGGGGGGGTGGAGAGGTGGGGGAGTGATGAGAAAGAACCCCAGAGAATAGTGAAAAGGGAACGACAGGGGGGAACGGGGAGGGGTGGGGGGGGGAGGGAGGCGGGTAGGTTGAGGAGGGGAGGGAAGGGTAGAAGTGGGGCTGGGAGGGAGGGGGGGGAAGGGGGGGGGGAGGGAAGGGGGGGAGGGGGAGGGAAGGAAAGTTGACACAGGGACCTCTAATTAGTAGGTTGTGATGGTGTTAACCAAAGAATGGATATGTTGTCTCTATTATAGAAAGACATTCCAAGTAAATTTTTCATTTAGTCCTTTGGGGGACAATGCATCCAATAGAAAGATCCATTTAGCTTCACACTTGGATAGGGCCCGTTGTCGGTCTCCGCCTCTCTGGTGGGCTGGAATGTGGTCAATTATTTTATATCTGAGACTAGATAATGGGTGGCCACATAATTTGAAATGGCGTGCCACCGGTTGGTCGACTGGTTTGCCATCCAATGATGCTTTTATGGCAGATCGATGGAGCGCCATTCTGTCTCGTAGATTTCTAATGGTTTGTCCCACATAAAGCATGCCACATGGGCAAATAATAATGTAAACAATGTATGACGTGGTACATGTGAGTACATGGCGGATTTGGTATTTATGACCTGTAAGTGGATTATGGAATTCATGATCAGTTTCTAAATATTTACAGGTGGTGCAGGATGCACACTTGTAGCATCCAGGTTTTTTCAACTGTATATGCGGAGCATTAGCTGGATTTTTTGGCACCATATTGGTTTTAACGAGGATATCTCTGATGTTGGGTCCTCTTTTATAGCTGGGCATTAATGTGGTGTTCTTAAAACAAGGAAGGTCCTTGTCACCTGAGACAATAGGCCACAATCCTTTTGTGGCACGTGGGATAACCCTGCTGGCAGTGGTGTATTGCATCACAAAAGGGATTCGTGATCCCAGTCGTTTTTGAGGCACGCTGTATAATAGCTCTTCTCTGGGGATTTGCAGAACTTCATCCCTGGTTTTCATTAAATCGCGGAGTTTATAGCCCCTGTTGGCGAACTTGTGAATCATCTGATCAAGTGCAGTAGCCAGAGTGGTTTTATCGCTGGAAATGCGGGCTGCCCTAAGCATTTGGGATCTTGGCAGTCCTCGTATCAATGCAGGAGGGTGGCAACTGCTGTGGTGGAGCAAAGTGTTGCGATCGGTAGGTTTTGAAAACAATCTGGTATGAAGTTGATTGTCTAGAATCTCTATGGTTACATCTAAATAATTGATGCTATTGTGGCTAATTTGGTAAGTGAATTAGATGGGGGAGTTCTGTAAATTAATCTGATTAATGAGTGTAGTAAGTTCCTCTTCTGTCCCAGACCAAATGATCAGCAGGTCGTCAATATAGCGTGTATATAGCAGCATTTTCCCTGTTGTGGCAGATGATGAAAAGAAAAATAATTCTTCTTGTTGGAACATAAATACGTTAGCAAATGATGGGGCCACTGAAGACCCCATCGCACACCCAGTTGTTTGTAAAAAATATTGACCATGGTGGATGAAATAATTTTGAGTTAAAGTTTTGGATAACAGTTGTAGAAACAAAGGAATGGGAATGGCATCAAAATGATGTTTAAACAGGAATAGTTCCATCGCTGCCAAACCACTGGAGTGTGGGATGACGGTGTACAGGTTTTTGACATCTAAAGTGCAGAGTAGTGTGTTGGTAGGTACTATACCTAGTTGATTCAATTTGATAAGAAGTTGAGTAGTATCTTTAAGGAACGTGGGTTGTTCCATGATATATGGTTGAATGAGAAAATCCAAAAACTGGGAAATGGGTTGTAAAAGCGACCCACGGGCGGAGATGATGGGTCTGGGAGGTGGATCTGTGGGATTTTTATGCAACTTGGGAATTGTGTATAGAACAGGCGTGATGGGGAAATTAGTGATTAATGACGTGTAGGTTTTTTTATCAAAATGTCCCAGATCGTGAGCTTCCAATAATATCAAATCTAGTTCCCGTTTAAATGAGTCCGTCGGATTGCCTGACAGCCGGCAATAGGTAGATTGGTCTTGAAGTAGTAAATCAATGTTGTGGATATACTTGTCGGTATCCTGGATCACGATGCCACCTCCCTTATCCGCTGGACAGAAGGTGACATCGGAACATTGTGCCAAATCTTTTAGAGCCTTTTGTTCAGATCGAGTGAGATTTGACGGTACTTTTGGTTGAGCTGAGTGATATTTTGTGACTGCTGTGTCAAGCAATCGATTGAACGATTTCAAAGATGCATTTGTGGAAACTGGATCGAATGTAGTTCTTTTAGAGGCTGTTTTCGTTTTGTGCCTGATTTGTGGGGTATCCTGTTTGTGTTGGAAGAATTCTTTCGTTTTAAGTGTTCTATGTAGGCCATATAGGTCCACCTTCCAATCTAGATCCCGGTGATGATGGGTGGGTACGAAAGACAGTCCTTTATTAAGAACTTTTAATTCTGTGTCAGTGAACTGGCGAGATGATAGATTAAAAATTATTTCTTCCCTCTATTGATGGGTGGCTTGGAAGATCTTCCAAGCCACCCATCAACAGAGGGAAGAAATAATTTTTAATCTATCATCTCGCCAGTTCACTGACACAGAATTAAAAGTTCTTAATAAAGGACTGTCTTTCGTACCCACCCATCATCACCGGGATCTAGATTGGAAGGTGGACCTATATGGCCTACACAGTGGCGTAACTAGAAATTTTTCTCCCCCAAGCCCAAAAATTCTTTGGCGCCCCCCCCCCCCCATAATTGGCACTAGGAAAGGGACAAACATGTGCGCGCCGAAGGCGCGCAGCGCCAAAAAGGGGCGTGGTTTTGTTTAAATGGGCGCGGCTTCGCATAAAGAGGCGTGGCATTGCAGGAATAGACTACCTTATACCCCAGTTTTGCAACCTGCACGCCCAGACGTTAGCCACCACAGGAAAGAAAAATGATCCTGATTCATGCCCCTTCCATTATTTGTCATTTTTCCTCCTTATAGTAATGCCCAGTATACATTATGCCACATACTGCAAAGGCCCTCAGACATTATGCCACACACAATAATGCACATGACACAATATGCACACACCGTAATGCCCCCGACACATTATGCCACACACCGTAATGTCTGTGACACATTATGACAGGAATCGCAATGCCCGTTATACATTATGCTACACACTGCAATGCCCCTGATACATTATAGCACATACCACAATGCCCATGATATAGTATACCACACACCGCAATGTCCGTGATACATTATGACACACACCGCAATGTCCGTGATACATTATGACACACACTGCAATGAACCTGAGACATTATACCACATACCACAATGCCCATGATATAGTATACCACACACCGCAATGTCCGTGATACATTATGACACACACCGCAATGCCCGTTATACATTATGCCACACTGCAATGACCCTGAGACATTATACCACATACCACAATGCCCGTGATATAGTATACAGACACCGTAATGCCTGACACATTATGCCACACACCGCAATGCCCATTATACATTATGCCACACACTGCAATGACCCTGAGACATTATACCACATACCACAATGCCCGTGATCTAGTATACCATACACCGTAATGCCTGTGACACATACCGCAATGCCCGTTATACCCTATGCCACACTGCAATGCCCCTGAGACATTATACCACATACCACAATGCCCGTGATATAGTTTGCCACACACCGTAATGCCTGTGACACATTCTGACACACACCGCAATGTCCGTGATACATTATGCCACACACCGTAATGCCCATTACACATTAAGTCCTACATTAAGGCTTCTAATTACTTTTAAATTACCTGCTCGTTGCCAGGGGTTTCATGCTCTTGGTTCCATGCACGGTGCCAGGGGTTTTCATGCTCAGGGTGTCATGCTCGTTGCCAGGTGTTTCATGCACTCGGTGTCATGCTCGTTGCCAGAGGTTTCATGCACTGGGTGTCATGCTCATTGCTAGGGGGTAGTGCTTGTTGCTAGGGCTGTGCTCCCAGTGCCACATATGTCCTCAGTGCCAGATATTCCCCCACGGTGCCAGGTACTCACATGCCCCCAGTGCCAAATATAGCCTCTCCCCCCAGTGCCACATATGCCCCCAGTGCCAGATATTCCCCCACAATGCCAGGTGCTCACGTGCCCCCAGTGCCAAATATAGCCCCCCATGTGCCAGGTACACATACAGTGCCATATATGCCCCCTCAGTGCCCCCCCAGTGCCATATATGCCCCTTTCAGTGCCTCCCCAGTGCCATATATGCCCCCTCAGTGCCCCCCAGTGCCATATATGCCCCCTCAGTACCCCCCAGTGCCATATATGCCCCCTCAGTGCCCCCCCAGTGCCATATATGCCCCCTCAGTGCCCCACCAGTGCCATATATGCCCCCTCAGTGCCATATATGCCCCCTCAGTGCCTCCCCAGTGCCATATATGCCCCCTAAGTGCCCCCCAGTGCCATCTATGCCCCCTCAGTGCCCCCCAGTGCCATATATGCCCTCAGTGCCCCCCAGTGCCATATATGCCCCCTCAGTGCCCCCCGCAGTGCCATATATGCCCCCTCAGTGCCATATATGACCCCTCTGTGCCCCCCCAGTGCCATATATGACCCCTCAGTGCCCCCAGTGCCATATATGCCCCCTCAGTGCCATATATGCCCCTCAGTGCCACCCCAGTGCCATATATGCCCCCTCAGGCCATATATGCCCCCTCAGTGCCCCCCCCCCTGTTCCATATATATCCCCCTCAGTGCCCCCCCAGTGCCATATATGCATACCTCCCGCAGTGTCCCGCGATGGAGGGGGCAGTTGGGAGGCTCCTACAGTCACTGCTCTGCATAGCAGAGCAGTAGTGAATAGACGCTGTGCGCATGCGCACAGCGTCTATTCAGCGCAGACAGTGGGAGAGAGGGCATGCCAGCAGCTCACAGAGCGCTGGGCATGCCCCCTCAGTGACGAAACGGGGGCGTGGCCCGCGATCGCGGGTCCTCCGCGAAGCCACGCCCCCTTTTTATAGGACACGCCCCCCAACACGCCGGAGACTCAGAGGGACACAGGAGAGGCGCACGCTGTGCCCTCCGTGTCCCTACTTCACAGCGGGGGGCTAGTGACAACAGATTGACATGCGGACGTTCGTCCGCATGTCAATCTGCTCTAAATCAGTGGCGGCGCCCCCGCAGCCCCTCGCCCCCAAGCCACCGCGAGGGCTGCGGGGGCAGTAGTTACGCCACTGGCCGCCTACATAGAACACTTAAAACGAAAGAATTCTTCCAACACAAACAGGATACCCCACAAATCAGGCACAAAACGAAAACAATAAACAACAAACAAAGTAGCAGCGCTATGAGATTGAATGTATAAATCAATATAAATTATTCATTAATCATGGTGGAGATAAAGACACGTGGAGCTGAATGAACTAAAGGTGAAAAAGGGGTTAATTTAATAAAAATAACACATACAATATATCAATAAAATTGATGTTTGATTAAAAATGATGATAAAATAACAATGAACAGGATCACCATGGGGCTGCCTTAGTTAGGCTATCCGTTTTCTTAATTAGTGTGGACTAAGATGACGATATTTGGAGTTAGGTGACAACTGGACTTTTTAACACAGTTCTGATGGCATCAGTGCCACATAATTTACCGCTGGAGGAGGGGGTTCTCTGGATAGCGTCCCTTTAAGCGGGTGGAACCATTGCAATCTTGTATCCTCACCAGTATGCGGAGTCCTCAGTGCTGAGTAGCAGGGCTGTGTTACCAGTTGACAGGTTGTTCACCTTTTCCTCTGTACGTGGTTCGTCAAAGTCCACTAAAGATCCGGATGTCGTGAGTGCAGCTCTCAATTGATGAAGGTGATCCTGAATCAAAACACCTGACGCGTTTCGCTGCAGGCACTGCAGCGAAACGCGTCAGGTGTTTTGATTCAGGATCACCTTCATCAATTGAGAGCTGCACTCACGACATCCGGATCTTTAGTGGACTTTGACGAACCACGTACAGAGGAAAAGGTGAACAACCTGTCAACTGGTAACACAGCCCTGCTACTCAGCACTGAGGACTCCGCATACTGGTGAGGATACAAGATTGCAATGGTTCCACCCGCTTAAAGGGACGATATCCAGAGAACCCCCTCCTCCAGCGGTAAATTATGTGGCACTGATGCCATCAGAACTGTGTTAAAAAGTCCAGTTGTCACCTAACTCCAAATATCGTCATCTTAGTCCACACTAATTAAGAAAACGGATAGCCTAACTAAGGCAGCCCCATGGTGATCCTGTTCATTGTTATTTTATCATCATTTTTAATCAAACATCAATTTTATTGATATATTGTATGTGTTATTTTTATTAAATTAACCCCTTTTTCACCTTTAGTTCATTCAGCTCCACGTGTCTTTATCTCCACCATGATTAATGAATAATTTATATTGATTTATACATTCAATCTCATAGCGCTGCTACTTTGTTTGTTGTTTATTGTTTATAGTGTTTTCAGGACTGACTAGACCTGTTTTATAGCAGCTGCCATAATTAGAACACCAGCCCACCTTGCGCCCGATCTTTAACCTCGGTTAAAAACTCTCTTGCTTCTACAAAACGAAAACAGCCTCTAAAAGAACTACATTCGATCCAGTTTCCACAAATGCATCTTTGAAATCGTTCAATCGATTGCTTGACACAGCAGTCACAAAATATCACTCAGCTCAACCAAAAGTACCGTCAAATCTCACTCGATCTGAACAAAAGGCTCTAAAAGATTTGGCACAATGTTCCGATGTCACCTTCCGTCCAGCGGATAAGGGAGGTGGCATCGTGATCCAGGATACCGACAAGTATATCCACAACATTTATTTACTACTTCAAGACCAATCTACCTATTGCCGGCTGTCAGGCAATCCGACGGACTCATTTAAACGGGAACTAGATTTGATATTATTGGAAGCTCACGATCTGGGACATTTTGATAAAAAAACCTACACGTCATTAATCACTGAATTCCCCATCACGCCTGTTCTATACACAATTCCCAAGTTGCATAAAAATCCCACAGATCCACCTCCCAGACCCATCATCTCCGCCCGTGGGTCGCTTTTACAACCCATTTCCCAGTTTTTGGATTTTCTCATTCAACCATATATCATGGAACAACCCACGTTCCTTAAAGATACTACTCAACTTCTTATCAAATTGAATCAACTAGGTATAGTACCTACCAACACACTACTCTGCACTTTAGATGTCAAAAACCTGTACACCATCATCCCACACTCCAGTGGTTTGGCAGCGATGGAACTATTCCTGTTTAAACATCATTTTGACGCCATTCCCATTCCTTTGTTTCTACAACTGTTATCCAAAACTTTAACTCAAAATTATTTCATCCACCATGGTCAATATTTTTTACAAACAACTGGGTGTGCGATGGGGTCTTCAGTGGCCCCATCATTTGCTAACGTATTTATGTTCCAACAAGAAGAATTATTTTTCTTTTCATCATCTGCCACAACAGGGAAAATGCTGCTATATACACGCTATATTGACGACCTGCTGATCATTTGGTCTGGGACAGAAGAGGAACTTACTACTAGGGATGAGCGGGTTCGGTTCCTCGGAATCCGAACCCGCCCGAACTTCATGTTTTTTTACACGGGTCCGAGCGACTCGGATCTTCCCGCCTTGCTCGGTTAACCCGAGCGCGCCCGAACGTCATCATCCCGCTGTCGGATTCTCGCGAGGCTCGGATTCTATCGCGAGACTCGGATTCTATATAAGGAGCCGCGCGTCGCCGCCATTTTCACACGTGCATTGAGATTCATAGGGAGAGGACGTGGCTGGCGTCCTCTCCGTTTATAGAGAAGAGAGTGAGACAGTAGAGAGAGACCCAGTAGTAATTTTGGGGAGCATTAGGAGGAGTACTAGTTACTTGCTGAAGTGATAGATAGTGTGACTGTGTATTATCTGACTTGTGGGGGAGACACTGACAGTGGGGAGCAGTTAGAGTCTGAGAGCAGGACTCAGGAGTACATATAACGTACAGTGCACACTTTTGCTGCCAGAGTGCCACACTGCCATTGTGACCACACTGACCACCAGTATAATATATATTGTGATTGTCTGCTTATGAGTACTACTTGCAAGTTGCTGATAGTGTGACCAGTGACCTGACCACCAGTCACCACCAGTTTAATATATATATATATATATATATATATATATATATATAATTGTATATAATATATACATAATATTGTATACCACCTACCCGTGTTTTTTTTTTTTTCTTTCTTCTTTATACATACTACTATAGTAGCTTACTGTAGCAGTCTGCGGTGCTGCTGAGCTGACTGTGTCCAGCAGGTCCGTCATCAGTCATTACATAATAAATATATATACCTGTCCGGCTGCAGTACTAGTGATATTATATATATATATATATATTGATTTCATCTCATTATCATCCAGTCTATATTAGCAGCAGACACAGTGCGGTAGTCCACGGCTGTAGCTACCTCTGTTAGTGTTCACTCTAGGAATTTTTTAGGGCAGGGTGCTGATCACGGGTAGGGCACATTTTTCATTCGTGAGGGCACATTTTTAAGTTAGAAGGGCAAAAATAGGTACATACTATATCGCTTGGTGCGCCCATTCCTATAGGTGAAAGCATGGACAGTGCGCACCGGAATTTTTTTAGGGGTGTTGTTTCGTGGGGAAGGGGCATGACGACATAATAGTACTAAATAACATTATACCACACAATAGTGCCGCTCATACACATTGCACCAGGTAGAATCTCCTATACACACTGCGCCAGGTAGAGCACGTTCTACATATTGCGCATACTGGAGAGAGCACTGGGGCACACTGCACAAGGGAGAGATAGCAGTTGGGACAGTGCTGGGGGGCAAGGGGATTAGGAGCAGGTAGTACTGTAGTCAGTGTTAGGGGTATGGAGGCATTAGTACCCAGGATACCCACTCCCCAATTACCTTTTAAGATCAGCTCCTCTCTGAGATGTGTGTATGCTGGGCACTATGTGTGGACATAGGATTGTATGTATGCTTGGCACTGTGTATGGGAGAGGTGGGGTGTATAATGAGCATTATGTGGGTATGGAGGGTGTAATGGGCACTGTGGGGTGTGTATGCTGGCAATGTGGGAGTGTACATATGCTGGGCACTGTGTGGGCATGAAGGGTGTAGAATAAGCACAGTACGGGTATGAAGGGTGTTATAGGCACCGTGGGGGTGTACATATGCTGGGCACTGTGGGTGTATAATGAGCACTGGGTGGGTATGGAGGGTGTTATGGGCACTGTGGGGTGTGTATGCTGGGCACTGTGGTGGTGTGCATATGCTGGGCACGTGTGGGTGTATGTTGTCCACTGTGGGGGTATTGGGTGTGTTTATGTTGGGCAGTGTGGTGGCATGGGTGAAGTAAATAATGGGCACTGCCCCAGCCCCGACCATTTCTATCATTAGCCGAATTACGCCCCCCACCCCACTCTGTTAGTTGCTTACAAGTTTAACTTTGGCTACATGCGGCTGTACTCCATGGGGACAAAGTTAAACTTGTAAGCAACTAACGGAGCGGGGTGGGGGGCGGCTGTACTCCATGGGGACAGAGACATGGCTACAAGATGGTGAAGCTCAGTAATAGATGCATTGGGTGAGGGCGCGCGTTGCTCACAAGTGACATACAGTATCTACCAGAACAGTCTCCCAGCCCTGCCGTACCTTTAGTAACAGCAATGTTACCCGCTGTCAGTAGGTTCCGGAGGGCGGAAGCAGAGAACCTAACCCGTTCCAGCGTCTCCGCTATTTTCCAAGCGACCTCGCACCAGCAAACAAGTAGTGTAGTCAGTCCCTGGAGCAGCATGCGGGCAGGGAGGAGGGAGGGACGTCTCAGGCGGGCTTCGATAGCGAGACACTGCAACTGGATGGGGAGACGCTGCCGGCACCGATTGGATGATGAGACGCTGGCGGCGATTGGATGACGCGGCGCTGCCGGCGGTGATTGGATGAGGAGGCACTGGCGGTGATTGGATGAGGAGGTGCTGCCAGCGGCGATTGGATGAGGAGGCGCTGCTGGCGGCGATTGGATATAGCAGCGCGTATTTTGCGATCACATGGGGGGAGAAGTGACAGCGCGGCGGGGGGAGAAGACAGCTCTTAGCAGGGCGGGCGCAAACGGGCAGGGCGCATTCTGTCACTCAAAAAAGGGGCAGGGCGCAGCGCCCTGCGAAAGAAGCTTAGAGTGAACACTACTCTGTGTCGGCAGTCGCTCGTCCATCCATAATTGTATACCACCTACCCGTGGTTTTTCTTTTCTTTCTTCTTTATACATACTAATATAGTAGCTTACTGTAGCAGTCTGCGGTGCTGCTGAGCTGACAGTGTCCAGCAGGTCCGTCATCAGTCATTACATAATAAATATATATACCTGTCCGGCTGCAGTACTAGTGATATTATATATATATATATATTGATTTCATCTCATTATCATCCAGTCTATATTAGCAGCAGACACAGTACGGTAGTCCACGGCTGTAGCTACCTCTGTGTCGGCAGTCGCTCGTCCATCCATAATTGTATACCACCTACCCGTGGTTTTTTTTTTCTTTCTTTCTTCTTTATACATACTACTATAGTAGCTTACTGTAGCAGTCTGCGGTGCTGCTGAGCTGACAGTGTCCAGCAGGTCCGTCATCAGTCATTACATAATAAATATATATACCTGTCCGGCTGCAGTACTAGTGATATTATATATATATATATATATTGATTTCATCTCATTATCATCCAGTCTATATTAGCAGCAGACACAGTACGGTAGTCCACGGCTGTAGCTACCTCTGTGTCGGCAGTCGCTCGTCCATCCATAATTGTATACCACCTACCCGTGGTTTTTTTTTTTCTTTCTTCTTTATACATACTACTATAGTAGCTTACTGTAGCAGTCTGCGGTGCTGCTGAGCTGACAGTGTCCAGCAGGTCCGTCATCAGTCATTACATAATAAATATATATACCTGTCCGGCTGCAGTACTAGTGATATTATATATATATATATTGATTTCATCTCATTATCATCCAGTCTATATTAGCAGCAGACACAGTACGGTAGTCCACGGCTGTAGCTACCTCTGTGTCGGCAGTCGCTCGTCCATCCATAATTGTATACCACCTACCCGTGGTTTTTTTTTTCTTTCTTCTTTATACATACTACTATAGTAGCTTACTGTAGCAGTCTGCGGTGCTGCTGAGCTGACAGTGTCCAGCAGGTCCGTCATCAGTCATTACATAATAAATATATATACCTGTCCGGCTGCAGTACTAGTGATATTATATATATATATATTGATTTCATCTCATTATCATCCAGTCTATATTAGCAGCAGACACAGTACGGTAGTCCACGGCTGTAGCTACCTCTGTGTCGGCAGTCGCTTGTCCATCCATAATTGTATACCACCTACCCGTGGTTTTTTTTTTCTTTCTTTCTTCTTTATACATACTACTATAGTAGCTTACTGTAGCAGTCTGCGGTGCTGCTGAGCTGACTGTGTCCAGCAGGTCCGTCATCAGTCATTACATAATAAATATATATACCTGTCCGGCTGCAGTACTAGTGATATTATATATATATATTGATTTCATCTCATTATCATCCAGTCTATATTAGCAGCAGACACAGTACGGTAGTCCACGGCTGTAGCTACCTCTGTGTCGGCAGTCGCTCGTCCATCCATAATTGTATACCACCTACCCGTGGTTTTTTTTTTCTTTCTTCTTTATACATACTACTATAGTAGCTTACTGTAGCAGTCTGCGGTGCTGCTGAGCTGACAGTGTCCAGCAGGTCCGTCATCAGTCATTACATAATAAATATATCTACCTGTCCGGCTGCAGTACTAGTGTGATATTATATATATATATATATATATATATATATATTGATTTCATCTCATTATCATCCAGTCTATATTAGCAGCAGACACAGTACGGTAGTCCACGGCTGTAGCTACCTCTGTGTCGGCAGTCGCTCGTCCATCCATAAGTATACTAGTATCCATCCATCTCCATTGTTTACCTGAGGTGCCTTTTAGTTGTGCCTATTAAAATATGGAGAACAAAAATGTTGAGGTTCCAAAATTAGGGAAAGATCAAGATCCACTTCCACCTCGTGCTGAAGCTGCTGCCACTAGTCATGGCCGAGACGATGAAATGCCAGCAACGTCGTCTGCCAAGGCCGATGCCCAATGTCATAGTACAGAGCATGTAAAATCCAAAACACCAAATATCAGTAAAAAAAGGACTCCAAAATCTAAAATAAAATTGTCGGAGGAGAAGCGTAAACTTGCCAATATGCCATTTACCACACGGAGTGGCAAGGAACGGCTGAGGCCCTGGCCTATGTTCATGGCTAGTGGTTCAGCTTCACATGAGGATGGAAGCACTCAGCCTCTCGCTAGAAAAATGAAAAGACTCAAGCTGGCAAAAGCACCGCAAAGAACTGTGCGTTCTTCGAAATCCCAAATCCACAAGGAGAGTCCAATTGTGTCGGTTGCGATGCCTGACCTTCCCAACACTGGACGTGAAGAGCATGCGCCTTCCACCATTTGCACGCCCCCTGCAAGTGCTGGAAGGAGCACCCGCAGTCCAGTTCCTGATAGTCAGATTGAAGATGTCAGTGTTGAAGTACACCAGGATGAGGAGGATATGGGTGTTGCTGGCGCTGGGGAGGAAATTGACAAGGAGGATTCTGATGGTGAGGTGGTTTGTTTAAGTCAGGCACCCGGGGAGACACCTGTTGTCCGTGGGAGGAATATGGCCGTTGACATGCCTGGTGAAAATACCAAAAAAATCAGCTCTTCGGTGTGGAAGTATTTCAACAGAAATGCGGACAACATTTGTCAAGCCGTGTGTTGCCTTTGTCAAGCTGTAATAAGTAGGGGTAAGGACGTTAACCACCTCGGAACATCCTCCCTTATACGTCACCTGCAGCGCATTCATAATAAGTCAGTGACAAGTTCAAAAACTTTGGGCGACAGTGGAAGCAGTCCACTGACCAGTAAATCCCTTCCTCTTGTAACCAAGCTCACGCAAACCACCCCACCAACTCCCTCAGTGTCAATTTCCTCCTTCCCCAGGAATGCCAATAGTCCTGCAGGCCATGTCACTGGCAATTCTGACGATTCCTCTCCTGCCTGGGATTCCTCCGATGCATCCTTGAGGGTAACGCCTACTGCTGCTGGCGCTGCTGTTGTTGCTGCTGGGAGTCGATGGTCATCCCAGAGGGGAAATCGTAAGACCACTTTTACTACTTCCACCAAGCAATTGACTGTCCAACAGTCCTTTGCGAGGAAGATGAAATATCACAGCAGTCATCCTGCTGCAAAGCGGATAACTGAGGCCTTGGCTTCCTTGGTGGTGAGAAACGTGGTTCCGGTATCCATCATTACTGCAGAGCCAACTAGAGACTTGTTGGAGGTACTGTGTCCCCGGTACCAAATACCATCTAGGTTCCATTTCTCTAGGCAGGCGATACCGAAAATGTACACAGACCTCAGAAAAAGAGTCACCAGTGTCCTAAAAAATGCAGCTGTACCCAATGTCCACTTAACCACGGACATGTGGACAAGTGGAGCAGGGCAGGGTCAGGACTATATGACTGTGACAGCCCACTGGGTAGATGTATGGACTCCCGCCGCAAGAACAGCAGCGGCGGCACCAGTAGCAGCATCTCGCAAACGCCAACTCTTTCCTAGGCAGGCTACGCTTTGTATCACCGGTTTCCAGAATATGCACACAGCTGAAAACCTCTTACGGCAACTGAGGAAGATCATCGCGGAATGGCTTACCCCAATTGGACTCTCCTGTGGATTTGTGGCATCGGACAACGCCAGCAATATTGTGTGTGCATTAAATCTGGGCAAATTCCAGCACGTCCCATGTTTTGCACATACCTTGAATTTGGTGGTGCAGAATTTTTTAAAAAACGACAGGGGCGTGCAAGAGATGCTGTCGGTGGCCAGAAGAATTGCGGGACACTTTCGGCGTACAGGCACCACGTACAGAAGACTGGAGCAACACCAAAAACGCCTGAACCTGCCCTGCCATCATCTGAAGCAAGAAGTGGTAACGAGGTGGAATTCAACCCTATATATGCTTCAGAGGTTGGAGGAGCAGCAAAAGGCCATTCAAGCCTATACAATTCAGCACGATATAGGAGGTGGAATGCACCTGTCTCAAGCGCAGTGGAGAATGATTTCAACGTTGTGCAAGGTTCTGCTGCCCTTTGAACTTGCCACACGTGAAGTCAGTTCAGACACTGCCAGCCTGAGTCAGGTCATTCCCCTCATCAGGCTTTTGCAGAAGAAGCTGGAGACATTGAAGGAGGAGCTAACACGGAGCGATTCCGCTAGGCATGTGGGACTTGTGGATGGAGCCCTTAATTCGCTTAACAAGGATTCACGGGTGGTCAATCTGTTGAAATCAGAACACTACATTTTGGCCACCGTGCTCGATCCTAGATTTAAAACCTACCTTGGATCTCTCTTTCCGGCAGACACAAGTCTGCTGGGGTTCAAAGACCTGCTGGTGAGAAAATTGTCAAGTCAAGCGGAACGCGACCTGTCAACATCTCCTCCTTCACATTCTCCCGCAACTGGGGGTGCGAGGAAAAGGCTCAGAATTCCGAGCCCACCCGCTGGCGGTGATGCAGGGCAGTCTGGAGCGACTGCTGATGCTGACATCTGGTCCGGACTGAAGGACCTGTCAACGATTACGGACATGTCGTCTACTGTCACTGCATATGATTCTCTCCCCATTGAAAGAATGGTGGAGGATTATATGAGTGACCGCATCCAAGTAGGCACGTCACACAGTCCGTACTTATACTGGCAGGAAAAAGAGGCAATTTGGAGGCCCTTGCACAAACTGGCTTTGTTCTACCTAAGTTGCCCTCCCACAAGTGTGTACTCCGAAAGAGTGTTTAGTGCCGCCGATCACCTTGTCAGCAATCGGCGTACGAGGTTACTTCCAGAAAATGTGGAGAAGATGATGTTCATTAAAATGAATTATAATCAATTCCTCCGTGGAGACATTGACCAGCAGCAATTGTCTCCACAAAGTACACAGGGAGCTGAGATGGTGGATTCCAGTGGGGACGAATTGATAATCTGTGAGGAGGGGGATGTACACGGTGATATATCGGAGGATGATGATGAGGTGGACATCTTGCCTCTGTAGAGCCAGTTTGTGCAATGAGAGATTAATTGCTTCTTTTTCGGTGGGGGTCCAAACCAACCCGTCATTTCAGTCACAGTCGTGTGGCAGACCCTGTCACTGAAATGATGGGTTGGTTAAAGTGTGCATGTCCTGTTTATACAACATAAGGGTGGGTGGGAGGGCCCAAGGACAATTCCATCTTGCACCTCTTTTTTCTTTAATTTTTCTTTGCGTCATGTGCTGTTTGGGGAGTGTTTTTTGGAAGGGCCATCCTGCGTGACACTGCAGTGCCACTCCTAGATGGGCCAGGTGTTTGTGTCGGCCACTAGGGTCGCTTATCTTACTCACACAGCTACCTCATTGCGCCTCTTTTTTTCTTTGCGTCATGTGCTGTTTGGGGAGTGTTTTTTGGAAGGGCCATCCTGCGTGACACTGCAGTGCCACTCCTAGATGGGCCCGGTGTTTGTGTCGGCCACTAGGGTCGCTTATCTTACTCACACAGCTACCTCGGTGCAAATTTTAGGACTAAAAATAATATTGTGAGGTGTGAGGTATTCAGAATAGACTGAAAATGAGTGGAAATTATGGTTTTTGAGGTTAATAATACTTTGGGATCAAAATGACCCCCAAATTCTATGATTTAAGCTGTTTTTTTAGTGTTTTTTGAAAAAAACACCCGAATCCGACAAAAAAAATTCGGTGAGGTTTTGCCAAAACGCGGTCGAACCCAAAACACGGCCGCGGAACCGAACCCAAAACCAAAACACAAAACCCGAAAAATTTCAAGTGCACATCTCTACTTACTACACTCATTAATCAGATTAATTTACAGAACTCCCCCATCTAATTCACTTACCAAATTAGCCACAATAGCATCAATTATTTAGATTTAACCATAGAGATTCTAGACAATCAACTTCATACCAGATTGTTTTCAAAACCTACCGATCGCAACACTTTGCTCCACCACAGCAGTTGCCACCCTCCTGCATTGATACGAGGACTGCCAAGATCCCAAATGCTTAGGGCAGCCCGCATTTCCAGCGATAAAACCACTCTGGCTACTGCACTTGATCAGATGATTCACAAGTTCGCCAACAGGGGCTATAAACTCCGCGATTTAATGAAAACCAGGGATGAAGTTCTGCAAATCCCCAGAGAAGAGCTATTATACAGCGTGCCTCAAAAACGACTGGGATCACGAATCCCTTTTGTGATGCAATACACCACTGCCAGCAGGGTTATCCCACGTGCCACGAAAGGATTGTGGCCTATTGTCTCAGGTGACAAGGACTTTCCTTGTTTTAAGAACACCACATTAATGCCCAGCTATAAAAGAGGACCCAACATCAGAGATATCCTCGTTAAAACCAATATGGTGCCAAAAAATCCAGCTAATGCTCCGCATATACAGTTGAAAAAACCTGGATGCTACAAGTGTGCATCCTGCACCACCTGTAAATATTTAGAAACTGGTCATGAATTCCATAATCCACTTACAGGTCATAAATACCAAATCCGCCATGAACTCACATGTACCACGTCATACATTGTTTACATTATTATTTGCCCATGTGGCATGCTTTATGTGGGACAAACCATTAGAAATCTACGAGACAGAATGGCGCTCCATCGATCTGCCATAAAAGCATCATTGGATGGCAAACCAGTCGACCAACCGGTGGCACGCCATTTCAAATTATGTGGCCACCCGTTATCTAGTCTCAGATATAAAATAATTGACCACATTCCAGCCCACCAGAGAGGCGGAGACCGACAACGGGCCCTATCCAAGTGTGAAGCTAAATGGATCTTTCTATTGGATGCATTGTCCCCCAAAGGACTAAATGAAAAATTTACTTGGAATGTCTTTCTATAATAGAGACAACATATCCATTCTTTGGTTAACACCATCACAACCTACTAATTAGAGGTTCCTGTTTCAACTTTCCTTCCCTCCCCCTCCCCCCCTTCCCTTTCCACCCCCCCTCCCTCCCAGCCCCACTTCTACCCTTCCCTCCCCTCCTCAACCTACCCGCCTCCCCCCCCCCCCCACCCCTCCCCGTTTCCCCCTGTCGTTCCCTTTTCACTATTCTCTGGGGTTCTTTCTCATCACTCCCCCACCTCTCCACCCCCCCCCCCCCCCCCCTTCCTTCCAGTCACCCTGGCCCTGTGATCAATAACCGTAAGGGCCCAGTGTTAATTGGTCCATATGGTTTTAATGATCGTCAGATTTATAGCTGTATGTATGTATTTAATACCAAATGCCTTTTTGGTCCAATGATCAATTTGTATACAAAAAAGTTGTGTACAATATGCTGTCATTAGTTAATACTAAGTCATCCACGATTGCATAGTATGTCATTCTCATGCAGCTGTTGTTAATAATGTTTTAACCTTTATTGAATTTCATGCACTTTTGTCACGTTCCACCTCATAACACTACTTCTGCCGGCCATGGCATGTAAACACATGCCTCTAGTCACTGCATTTGTTCTTATCACAGACAGGCTTTCCCGGCGCCTGCCACAGTTTACGTACGTTGCTTAGCAACGTAACACGTCACAGGGGAGCCGCTCACGTGACCCCCCCGGAAGTCCCGGACACAGACGCCGGGAACACCTCTCTTGCACCGCACGCTATTTAACAGGTGAGTGTCTCTTCTGTCGGTTTGGTTCTTTATCTGTTTCACAGCACTAGGGTCACTTACCTGATGAAAAGGCTGCCATGCCTTGAAACGTCGTAAGATACCTGTTTCTGTTTTTGGTTTGTTTTGATTGACACGATGTTACTTTGATGTCACTATGTTTTAAATACAACTAACCTTTTTGCATAAGTCCATGGAGTGCCGCCTCAGTTCCTTCGCTGCAAACACCTGAGCCACAGGTGGGGAAGGACACCTCCTCTATATATATATATATATATATATATATATATGTGTGTGTATGTATATATATATATATATATGAATATGTGGATATATGAATATCTTGAAGATTGAAATAGATAGTAATATCATGTGTGGGATCATATTGTTCAGAGTCACGTGAACATTAATCTGGTGGGAATAAGAACATTGTTAAAACTTACCTCATTAAGATATTAATAATACCAGATTTATGTTTAATGTGATGGGTTTAACTGATCGTGGGGCGGGAACTCAGATGTAAACAACAGAAACCACATCCCAAGTCCTAGCCTTCGCCCACTTCTTCGCCCATGTCCCCGGTGCAGGACATGTCCCACCCCCTAACCAATGGAAGAAGAGCACACAGTGTCTATTGTATTATGCCTTGATCTACTGAATAAAGAGCGAGCTGCAGGCCAGGTCACTATCAAATACTCTGAACGCTATCTACCTGATGAGCGGAGGACCGAATCCGGGAAGCGCTTGCGAATATTCTCACGTACGTACATTCTCTGTAGCCATTATTCTGTTTAGATTTACTTGTTAGCCTGTAGTGTATAAATTGTATTGTTTTTACCTTTTTGGAACAATTCCACGGAGGCCTTAGAACCCTGTAGTTTCAACTAGAGATGAGCGGGTTCGGTTCCTCGGAATCCGAACCCGCCCGAACTTCATGTTTTTTTACACGGGTCCGAGCAACTCGGATCTTCCCGCCTTGCTCGGTTAACCCGAGCGCGCCCGAACGTCATCATCCCGCTGTCGGATTCTCGCGAGGCTCGGATTCTATCGTGAGACTCGGATTCTATATAAGGAGCCGCGCGTCGCCGCCATTTTCACACGTGCATTGAGATTCATAGGGAGAGGACGTGGCTGGCGTCCTCTCCGTTTATAGAGAAGAGAGTGAGACAGTAGAGAGAGACACAGTAGTAATTTTGGGGAGCATTAGGAGGAGTACTAGACTAGTTACTTGCTGAAGTGATAGATAGTGTGAGTGTGACTGTATTATCTGACTTGTGGGGGAGACACTTGACAGTGGGGAGCAGTTAGAGTCTGAGAGCAGGACTCAGGAGTACATATAACGTACAGTGCACACTTTTGCTGCCATAGTGCCACACTGCCATTGTGACCACACTGACCACCAGTATAATATATATTGTGATTGTCTGCTTATGAGTACTACTTGCAAGTTGCTGATAGTGTGACCAGTGACCTGACCACCAGTCACCACCAGTTTAATATATATATATATATATATATATATATATATAATTGTATATAATATATATATAATATTGTATACCACCTACCCGTGGTTTTTTTTTTTTTCTTTCTTCTTTATACATACTACTATAGTAGCTTACTGTAGCAGTCTGCGGTGCTGCTGAGCTGACAGTGTCCAGCAGGTCCGTCATCAGTCATTACATAATAAATATATCTACCTGTCCGGCTGCAGTACTAGTGTGATATAATATATATTGATTTCATCTCATTATCATCCAGTCTATATTAGCAGCAGACACAGTACGGTAGTCCACGGCTGTAGCTACCTCTGTGTCGGCAGTCGCTCGTCCATCCATAATTGTATACCACCAACCCGTGGTTTTTTTTTTCTTTCTTCTTTATACATACTACTATAGTAGCTTACTGTAGCAGTCTGCGGTGCTGCTGAGCTGACAGTGTCCAGCAGGTCCGTCATCAGTCATTACATAATAAATATATCTACCTGTCCGGCTGCAGTACTAGTGTGATATAATATATATTGATTTCATCTCATTATCATCCAGTCTATATTAGCAGCAGACACAGTACGGTAGTCCACGGCTGTAGCTACCTCTGTGTCGGCAGTCGCTCGTCCATCCATAATTGTATACCACCTACCCGTGGTTTTTTTTTCTTCTTTCTTCTTTATACATACTACTATAGTAGCTTACTGTAGCAGTCTGCGGTGCTGCTGAGCTGACAGTGTCCAGCAGGTCCGTCATCAGTCATTACATAATAAATATATCTACCTGTCCGGCTGCAGTACTAGTGTGATATAATATATATTGATTTCATCTCATTATCATCCAGTCTATATTAGCAGCAGACACAGTACGGTAGTCCACGGCTGTAGCTACCTCTGTGTCGGCAGTCGCTCGTCCATCCATAATTGTATACCACCTACCCGTGTTTTTTTTTTCTTTCTTCTTTATACATACTACTATAGTAGCTTACTGTAGCAGTCTGCGGTGCTGCTGAGCTGACAGTGTCCAGCAGGTCCGTCATCAGTCATTACATAATAAATATATCTACCTGTCCGGCTGCAGTACTAGTGTGATATAATATATATTGATTTCATCTTATTATCATCCAGTCTATATTAGCAGCAGACACAGTACGGTAGTCCACGGCTGTAGCTACCTCTGTGTCGGCAGTCGCTAGTCCATCCATAATTGTATACCACCTACCCGTGTTTTTTTTTTTTCTTTCTTCTTTATACATACTACTATAGTAGCTTACTGTAGCAGTCTGCGGTGCTGCTGAGCTGACTGTGTCCAGCAGGTCCGTCATCAGTCATTACATAATAAATATATCTACCTGTCCGGCTGCAGTACTAGTGTGATATAATATATATTGATTTCATCTCATTATCATCCAGTCTATATTAGCAGCAGACACAGTACGGTAGTCCACGGCTGTAGCTACCTCTGTGTCGGCAGTCGCTCGTCCATCCATAAGTATACTAGTATCCATCCATCTCCATTGTTTACCTGAGGTGCCTTTTAGTTGTGCCTATTAAAATATGGAGAACAAAAATGTTGAGGTTCCAAAATTAGGGAAAGATCAAGATCCACTTCCACCTCGTGCTGAAGCTGCTGCCACTAGTCATGGCCGAGACGATGAAATGCCAGCAACGTCGTCTGCCAAGGCCGATGCCCAATGTCATAGTACAGAGCATATAAAATCCAAAACACCAAATATCAGTAAAAAAAGGACTCCAAAATCTAAAATAAAATTGTCGGAGGAGAAGCGTAAACTTGCCAATATGCCATTTACCACACGGAGTGGCAAGGAACGGCTGAGGCCCTGGCCTATGTTCATGGCTAGTGGTTCAGCTTCACATGAGGATGGAAGCACTCAGCCTCTCGCTAGAAAAATGAAAAGACTCAAGCTGGCAAAAGCAGTAGCACCGCAAAGAACTGTGCGTTCTTCGAAATCCCAAATCCACAAGGAGAGTCCAATTGTGTCGGTTGCGATGCCTGACCTTCCCAACACTGGACGTGAAGAGCATGCGCCTTCCACCATTTGCACGCCCCCTGCAAGTGCTGGAAGGAGCACCCGCAGTCCAGTTCCTGATAGTCAGACTGAAGATGTCAGTGTTGAAGTACACCAGGATGAGGAGGATATGGGTGTTGCTGGCGCTGGGGAGGAAATTGACAAGGAGGATTCTGATGGTGAGGTGGTTTGTTTAAGTCAGGCACCCGGGGAGACACCTGTTGTCCGTGGGAGGAATAGGGCCGTTGACATGCCTGGTGAAAATACCAAAAAAATCAGCTCTTCGGTGTGGAAGTATTTCACCAGAAATGCGGACAACATTTGTCAAGCCGTGTGTTGCCTTTGTCAAGCTGTAATAAGTAGGGGTAAGGACGTTAACCACCTCGGAACATCCTCCCTTATACGTCACCTGCAGCGCATTCATAATAAGTCAGTGACAAGTTCAAAAACTTTGGGCGACAGCGGAAGCAGTCCACTGACCAGTAAATCCCTTCCTCTTGTAACCAAGCTCACGCAAACCACCCCACCAACTCCCTCAGTGTCAATTTCCTCCTTCCCCAGGAATGCCAATAGTCCTGCAGGCCATGTCACTGGCAATTCTGACGAGTCCTCTCCTGCCTGGGATTCCTCCGATGCATCCTTGCGTGTAACGCCTACTGCTGCTGGCGCTGCTGTTGTTGCTGCTGGGAGTCGATGGTCATCCCAGAGGGGAAGTCGTAAGCCCACTTGTACTACTTCCAGTAAGCAATTGACTGTCCAACAGTCCTTTGCGAGGAAGATGAAATATCACAGCAGTCATCCTGTTGCAAAGCGGATAACTGAGGCCTTGACAACTATGTTGGTGTTAGACGTGCGTCCGGTATCCGCCGTTAGTTCACAGGGAACTAGACAATTTCTTGAGGTAGTGTGCCCCCGTTACCAAATACCATCTAGGTTCCACTTCTCTAGGCAGGCGATACCGAGAATGTACACGGACGTCAGAAAAAGACTCACCAGTGTCCTAAAAAATGCAGTTGTACCCAATGTCCACTTAACCACGGACATGTGGACAAGTGGAGCAGGGCAGGGTCAGGACTATATGACTGTGACAGCCCACTGGGTAGATGTATGGACTCCCGCCGCAAGAACAGCAGCGGCGGCACCAGTAGCAGCATCTCGCAAACGCCAACTCTTTCCTAGGCAGGCTACGCTTTGTATCACCGGTTTCCAGAATACGCACACAGCTGAAAACCTCTTACGGCAACTGAGGAAGATCATCGCGGAATGGCTTACCCCAATTGGACTCTCCTGTGGATTTGTGGCATCGGACAACGCCAGCAATATTGTGTGTGCATTAAATATGGGCAAATTCCAGCACGTCCCATGTTTTGCACATACCTTGAATTTGGTGGTGCAGAATTTTTTTAAAAACGACAGGGGCGTGCAAGAGATGCTGTCGGTGGCCAGAAGAATTGCGGGACACTTTCGGCGTACAGGCACCACGTACAGAAGACTGGAGCAACACCAAAAACGCCTGAACCTGCCCTGCCATCATCTGAAGCAAGAAGTGGTAACGAGGTGGAATTCAACCCTATATATGCTTCAGAGGTTGGAGGAGCAGCAAAAGGCCATTCAAGCCTATACAATTCAGCACGATATAGGAGGTGGAATGCACCTGTCTCAAGCGCAGTGGAGAATGATTTCAACGTTGTGCAAGGTTCTGATGCCCTTTGAACTTGCCACACGTGAAGTCAGTTCAGACACTGCCAGCCTGAGTCAGGTCATTCCCCTCATCAGGCTTTTGCAGAAGAAGCTGGAGACATTGAAGGAGGAGCTAACACGGAGCGATTCCGCTAGGCATGTGGGACTTGTGGATGGAGCCCTTAATTCGCTTAACAAGGATTCACGGGTGGTCAATCTGTTGAAATCAGAGCACTACATTTTGGCCACCGTGCTCGATCCTAGATTTAAAACCTACCTTGGATCTCTCTTTCCGGCAGACACAAGTCTGCTGGGGTTCAAAGACCTGCTGGTGAGAAAATTGTCAAGTCAAGCGGAACGCGACCTGTCAGCATCTCCTCCTTCACATTCTCCCGCAACTGGGGGTGCGAGGAAAAGGCTCAGAATTCCGAGCCCACCCGCTGGCGGTGATGCAGGGCAGTCTGGAGCGACTGCTGATGCTGACATCTGGTCCGGACTGAAGGACCTGACAACGATTACGGACATGTCGTCTACTGTCACTGCATATGATTCTCTCCCCATTGAAAGAATGGTGGAGGATTATATGAGTGACCGCATCCAAGTAGGCACGTCACACAGTCCGTACTTATACTGGCAGGAAAAAGAGGCAATTTGGAGGCCCTTGCACAAACTGGCTTTATTCTACCTAAGTTGCCCTCCCACAAGTGTGTACTCCGAAAGAGTGTTTAGTGCCGCCGCTCACCTTGTCAGCAATCGGCGTACGAGGTTACTTCCAGAAAATGTGGAGAAGATGATGTTCATTAAAATGAATTATAATCAATTCCTCCGTGGAGACATTGACCAGCAGCAATTGCCTCCACAAAGTACACAGGGAGCTGAGATGGTGGATTCCAGTGGGGACGAATTGATAATCTGTGAGGAGGGGGATGTACACGGTGATATATCGGAGGATGATGATGAGGTGGACATCTTGCCTCTGTAGAGCCAGTTTGTGCAAGGAGAGATTAATTGCTTCTTTTTTGGTGGGGGTCCAAACCAACCCGTCATTTCAGTCACAGTCGTGTGGCAGACCCTGTCACTGAAATGATAGGTTGGTTAAAGTGTGCATGTCCTGTTTATACAACATAAGGGTGGGTGGGAGGGCCTAAGGACAATTCCATCTTGCACCTCTTTTTTCTTTAATTTTTCTTTGCGTCATGTGCTGTTTGGGGAGTGTTTTTTGGAAGGGCCATCCTGCGTGACACTGCAGTGCCACTCCTAGATGGGCCAGGTGTTTGTGTCGGCCACTAGGGTCGCTTATCTTACTCACACAGCTACCTCATTGCGCCTCTTTTTTTCTTTGCGTCATGTGCTGTTTGGGGAGTGTTTTTTGGAAGGGCCATCCTGCGTGACACTGCAGTGCCACTCCTAGATGGGCCAGGTGTTTGTGTCGGCCACTAGGGTCGCTTATCTTACTCACACAGCTACCTCATTGCGCCTCTTTTTTTCTTTGCGTCATGTGCTGTTTGGGGAGTGTTTTTTGGAAGGGCCATCCTGCGTGACACTGCAGTGCCACTCCTAGATGGGCCAGGTGTTTGTGTCGGCCACTAGGGTCGCTTATCTTACTCACACAGCTACCTCATTGCGCCTCTTTTTTTCTTTGCGTCATGTGCTGTTTGGGGAGTGTTTTTTGGAAGGGCCATCCTGCGTGACACTGCAGTGCCACTCCTAGATGGGCCAGGTGTTTGTGTCGGCCACTAGGGTCGCTTAGCTTAGTCATCCAGCGACCTCGGTGCAAATTTTAGGACTAAAAATAATATTGTGAGGTGTGAGGTATTCAGAATAGACTGAAAATTAGAGATGAGCGCCGGAAATTTTTCGGGTTTTGTGTTTTGGTTTTGGGTTCGGTTCCGCGGCCGTGTTTTGGGTTCGACCGCGTTTTGGCAAAACCTCACCGAATTTTTTTTGTCGGATTCGGGTGTGTTTTGGATTCGGGTGTTTTTTTAAAAAAACACTAAAAAACAGCTTAAATCATAGAATTTGGGGGTCATTTTGATCCCAAAGTATTATTAACCTCAAAAACCATAATTTACACTCATTTTCAGTCTATTCTGAATACCTCACACCTCACAATATTATTTTTAGTCCTAAAATTTGCACCTAGGTCGCTGGATGACTAAGCTAAGCGACCCTAGTGGCCGACACAAACACCGGGCCCATCTAGGAGTGTCACTGCAGTGTCACGCAGGATGTCCCTTCCAAAAAACCCTCCCCAAACAGCACATGACGCAAAGAAAAAAAGAGGCGCAATGAGGTAGCTGTGTGAGTAAGATAAGCAACCCTAGTGGCCGACACAAACACCGGGCCCATCTAGGAGTGTCACTGCAGTGTCACGCAGGATGTCCCTTCCAAAAAACCCTCCCCAAACAGCACATGACGCAAAGAAAAAAAGAGGCGCAATGAGGTAGCTGTGTGAGTAAGATAAGCGACCCTAGTGGCCGACACAAACACCGGGCCCATCTAGGAGTGTCACTGCAGTGTCACGCAGGATGTCCCTTCCAAAAAACCCTCCCCAAACAGCACATGACGCAAAGAAAAAAAGAGGCGCAATGAGGTAGCTGTGTGAGTAAGATAAGCGACCCTAGTGGCCGACACAAACACCGGGCCCATCTAGGAGTGTCACTGCAGTGTCGCGCAGGATGTCCCTTCCAAAAAACCCTCCCCAAACAGCACATGACGCAAAGAAAAAAAGAGGCGCAATGAGGTAGCTGTGTAAGATAAGCGACCCTAGTGGCCGACACAAACACCGGGCCCATCTAGGAGTGGCACTGCAGTGTCACGCAGGATGTCCCTTCCAAAAAACCCTCCCCAAACAGCACATGACGCAAAGAAAAATTAAAGAAAAAAGAGGTGCAAGATGGAATTGTCCTTGGGCCCTCCCACCCACCCTTATGTTGTATAAACAGGACATGCACACTTTAACCAACCCATCATTTCAGTGACAGGGTCTGCCACACGACTGTGACTGAAATGACGGATTGGTTTGGACCCCCACCAAAAAAGAAGCAATTAATCTCTCCTTGCACAAACTGGCTCTACAGAGGCAAGATGTCCACCTCATCATCATCCTCCGATATATCACCGTGTACATCCCCCTCCTCACAGATTATCAATTCGTCCCCACTGGAATCCACCATCTCAGCTCCCTGTGTACTTTGTGGAGGCAATTGCTGCTGGTCAATGTCTCCACGGAGGAATTGATTATAATTCATTTTAATGAACATCATCTTCTCCACATTTTCTGGATGTAACCTCGTACGCCGATTGCTGACAAGGTGAGCGGCGGCACTAAACACTCTTTCGGAGTACACACTTGTGGGAGGGCAACTTAGGTAGAATAAAGCCAGTTTGTGCAAGGGCCTCCAAATTGCCTCTTTTTCCTGCCAGTATAAGTACGGACTGTGTGACGTGCCTACTTGGATGCGGTCACTCATATAATCCTCCACCATTCTTTCAATGGTGAGAGAATCATATGCAGTGACAGTAGACGACATGTCCGTAATCGTTGTCAGGTCCTTCAGTCCAGACCAGATGTCAGCATCAGCAGTCGCTCCAGACTGCCCTGCATCACCGCCAGCGGGTGGGCTCGGAATTCTGAGCCTTTTCCTCGCACCCCCAGTTGCGGGAGAATGTGAAGGAGGAGATGTTGACAGGTCGCGTTCCGCTTGACTTGACAATTTTGTCACCAGCAGGTCTTTCAACCCCAGCAGACTTGTGTCTGCCGGAAAGAGAGATCCAAGGTAGGCTTTAAATCTAGGATCGAGCACGGTGGCCAAAATGTAGTGCTCTGATTTCAACAGATTGACCACCCGTGAATCCTTGTTAAGCGAATTAAGGGCTCCATCCACAAGTCCCACATGCCTAGCGGAATCGCTCCGTGTTAGCTCCTCCTTCAATGTCTCCAGCTTCTTCTGCAAAAGCCTGATGAGGGGAATGACCTAACTCAGGCTGGCAGTGTCTGAACTGACTTCACGTGTGGCAAGTTCAAAGGGCATCAGAACCTTGCACAACGTTGAAATCATTCTCCACTGCGCTTGAGACAGGTGCATTCCACCTCCTATATCGTGCTCAATTGTATAGGCTTGAATGGCCTTTTGCTGCTCCTCCAACCTCTGAAGCATATAGAGGGTTGAATTCCACCTCGTTACCACTTCTTGCTTCAGATGATGGCAGGGCAGGTTCAGTAGTTTTCGGTGGTGCTCCAGTCTTCTGTACGTGGTGCCTGTACGCCGAAAGTGTCCCGCAATTCTTCTGGCCACCGACAGCATCTCTTGCACGCCCCTGTCGTTTTTTAAAAAATTCTGCACCACCAAATTCAAGGTATGTGCAAAACATGGGACGTGCTGGAATTTGCCCATATTTAATGCACACACAATATTGCTGGCGTTGTCCGATGCCACAAATCCACAGGAGAGTCCAATTGGGGTAAGCCATTCCGCGATGATCTTCCTCAGTTGCCGTAAGAGGTTTTCAGCTGTGTGCGTATTCTGGAAAGCGGTGATACAAAGCGTAGCCTGCCTAGGAAAGAGTTGGCGTTTGCGAGATGCTGCTACTGGTGCCGCCGCTGCTGTTCTTGCGGCGGGAGTCCATACATCTACCCAGTGGGCTGTCACAGTCATATAGTCCTGACCCTGCCCTGCTCCACTTGTCCACATGTCCGTGGTTAAGTGGACATTGGGTACAACTGCATTTTTTAGGACACTGGTGAGTCTTTTTCTGACGTCCGTGTACATTCTCGGTATCGCCTGCCTAGAGAAGTGGAACCTAGATGGTATTTGGTAACGGGGGCACACTGCCTCAATAAATTGTCTAGTTCCCTGTGAACTAACGGCGGATACCGGACGCACGTCTAACACCAACATAGTTGTCAAGGCCTCAGTTATCCGCTTTGCAGCAGGATGACTGCTGTGATATTTCATCTTCCTCGCAAAGGACTGTTGGACAGTCAATTGCTTACTGGAAGTAGTACAAGTGGGCTTACGACTTCCCCTCTGGGATGACGATCGACTCCCAGCAGCAACAACAGCAGCGCCAGCAGCAGTAGGCATTACACTCAAGGATGCATCGGAGGAATCCCAGGCAGGAGAGGACTCGTCAGAATTGCCAGTGACATGGCCTGCAGGACTATTGGCATTCCTGGGTAAGGAGGAAATTGACACTGAGGGAGTTGGTGGGGTGGTTTGCGTGAGCTTGGTTACAAGAGGAAGGGATTTACTGGTCAGTGGACTGCTTCCGCTGTCGCCCAAAGTTTTTGAACTTGTCACTGACTTATTATGAATGCGCTGCAGGTGACGTATAAGGGAGGATGTTCCGAGGTGGTTAACGTCCTTACCCCTACTTATTACAGCTTGACAAAGGCAACACACGGCTTGACAAATGTTGTCCGCATTTCTGGTGAAATACTTCCACACCGAAGAGCTGATTTTTTTTGTATTTTGACCAGGCATGTCAATGGCCCTATTCCTCCCACAGACAACAGGTGTCTCCCCGGGTGCCTGACTTAAACAAACCACCTCACCATCAGAATCCTCCTGGTCAATTTCCTCCCCAGCGCCAGCAACACCCATATCCTCCTCATCCTGGTGTACTTCAACACTGACATCTTCAATCTGACTATCAGGAACTGGACTGCGGGTGCTCCTTCCAGCACTTGCAGGGGGCGTGCAAATGGTGGAAGGCGCATGCTCTTCACGTCCAGTGTTGGGAAGGTCAGGCATCGCAACCGACACAATTGGACTCTCCTTGTGGATTTGGGATTTCGAAGAACGCACAGTTCTTTGCGGTGCTTTTGCCAGCTTGAGTCTTTTCAGTTTTCTAGCGAGAGGCTGAGTGCTTCCATCCTCATGTGAAGCTGAACCACTAGCCATGAACATAGGCCAGGGCCTCAGCCGTTCCTTGCCACTCCGTGTGGTAAATGGCATATTGGCAAGTTTACGCTTCTCCGACGACAATTTTATTTTAGGTTTTGGAGTCCTTTTTTTACTGATATTTGGTGTTTTGGATTTGACATGCTCTGTACTATGACATTGGGCATCGGCCTTGGCAGACGACGTTGCTGGCATTTCATCGTCTCGGCCATGACTAGTGGCAGCAGCTTCAGCACGAGGTGGAAGTGGATCTTGATCTTTCCCTAATTTTGGAACCTCAACATTTTTGTTCTCCATATTTTAATAGGCACAACTAAAAGGCACCTCAGGTAAACAATGGAGATGGATGGATACTAGTATACTTATGGATGGACTGCCGAGTGCCGACACAGAGGTAGCTACAGCCGTGGACTAACGTACTGTGTCTGCTGCTAATATAGACTGGATGATTGATAATGAGATGAAATCAATATATATATGTATGTATATATAATATCACTAGTACTGCAGCCGGACAGGTAGATAATATATTTATTAGGTAATGATGACTGATGACGGACCTGCTGGACACTGTCAGCTCAGCAGCACCGCAGACTGCTACAGTAAGCTACTATACTATAGTAGTATGTACAAAGAAGAAAGAAAAAAAAAACCACGGGTAGGTGGTATACAATTATGGATGGACTGCCGAGTGCCGACACAGAGGTAGCTACAGCCGTGGACTAACGTACTGTGTCTGCTGCTAATATAGACTGGATGATTGATAATGAGATGAAATCAATATATATATGTATGTATATATAATATCACTAGTACTGCAGCCGGACAGGTAGATAATATATTTATTAGGTAATGATGACTGATGACGGACCTGCTGGACACTGTCAGCTCAGCAGCACCGCAGACTGCTACAGTAAGCTACTATACTATAGTAGTATGTACAAAGAAGAAAGAAATAAAAAAAAACCACGGGTAGGTGGTATACAATTATGGATGGACTGCCGAGTGCCGACACAGAGGTAGCTACAGCCGTGGACTAACGTACTGTGTCTGCTGCTAATATAGACTGGATGATTGATAATGAGATGAAATCAATATATATATGTATGTATATATAATATCACTAGTACTGCAGCCGGACAGGTAGATAATATATTTATTAGGTAATGATGACTGATGACGGACCTGCTGGACACTGTCAGCTCAGCAGCACCGCAGACTGCTACAGTAAGCTACTATACTATAGTAGTATGTACAAAGAAGAAAGAAAAAAAAAAACCACGGGTAGGTGGTATACAATTATGGATGGACTGCCGAGTGCCGACACAGAGGTAGCTACAGCCGTGGACTAACGTACTGTGTCTGCTGCTAATATAGACTGGATGATTGATAATGAGATGAAATCAATATATATATGTATGTATATATAATATCACTAGTACTGCAGCCGGACAGGTAGATAATATATTTATTAGGTAATGATGACTGATGACGGACCTGCTGGACACTGTCAGCTCAGCAGCACCGCAGACTGCTACAGTAAGCTACTATACTATAGTAGTATGTACAAAGAAGAAAGAAAAAAAAAAACCACGGGTAGGTGGTATACAATTATGGATGAACTGCCGAGTGCCAACACAGAGGTAGCTACAGCCGTGGACTAAAGTACTGTGTCTGCTGCTAATATAGACTGGATGATTGATAATGAGATGAAATCAATATATATATGTATGTATATATAATATCACTAGTACTGCAGCCGGACAGGTAGATAATATATTTATTAGGTAATGATGACTGATGACGGTCCTGCTGGACACTGTCAGCTCAGCAGCACCACAGACTGCTACAGTAAGCTACTATACTATAGTAGTATGTACAAAGAAGAAAGAAGAAAAAAAAACACGGGTAGGTGGTATACAATTATGGATGGACTGCCGAGTGCCGACACAGAGGTAGCTACAGCCGTGGACTAACGTACTGTGTCTGCTGCTAATATAGACTGGATGATTGATAATGAGATGAAATCAATATATATATGTATGTATATATAATATCACTAGTACTGCAGCCGGACAGGTAGATAATATATTTATTAGGTAATGATGACTGATGACGGACCTGCTGGACACTGTCAGCTCAGCAGCACCGCAGACTGCTACAGTAAGCTACTATAGTAGTATGTATAAAGAAGAAAGAAAAAAAAAACACGGGTAGGTGGTATACAATTATGGATGGACGAGCGACTGCCGACACAGAGGTAGCTACAGCCGTGGACTACCGTACTGTGTCTGCTGCTAATATAGACTGGATGATAATGAGATGAAATCAATATATATTATATCACACTAGTACTGCAGCCGGACAGGTAGATATATTTATTATGTAATGACTGATGACGGACCTGCTGGACACTGTCAGCTCAGCAGCACCGCAGACTGCTACAGTAAGCTACTATAGTAGTATGTATAAAGAAGAAAGAAAAAAAAAACCACGGGTAGGTGGTATACAATTATGGATGGACTGCCGAGTGCCGACACAGAGGTAGCTACAGCCGTGGACTAACGTACTGTGTCTGCTGCTAATATAGAGTCTAGACTGGATGATAAATTATTGATAATGAGATGAAATCAATATAATATCACTAGTACTGCAGCCGGACAGGTACTATATATATTTATTATGTAATGACTGATGACGGACCTGCTGGACACTGTCAGGTCAGCACAGCACCGCAGACTGCTACAGTAAGCTACTATAGTAGTATGTATAAAGAAGAATGAAAAAAAAAAACCACGGGTAGGTGGTATACAATATTATATATATATATATATATATATATATTATATACAATTATATATATATATATATATATATATATATATATATTAAACTGGTGGTGATTGATTATTAAACTGGTGGTCACTTCAGGACAGGTCACGTTGCAACTTGCAACTAGTACTCCGAGGCCTAAGCAGACAATCACAAAATATATTATTATACTGGTGGTCAGTGTGGTCACAACAATGGCAGTGTGGCACTGACTCTGGCAGCAAAAGTGTGCACTGTACGTTATATGTACTCCTGCGTCCTGCTCTCAGACTCTAACTGCTCCCCACTGTCAGTGTCTCCCCCACAAGTCAGATAATACACTTACAGTCACACTATCTAATCTATAAATATCACTTCAGCAAGTAGTATAGTAGTATACAGTAGTACTCCTCCTAATAATGCTCCCCGAAAATACTGTGTCTCTCTCTTCTCTAAACGGAGAGGACGCCAGCCACGTCCTCTCCCTATGACTCTCAATGCACGTGTGAAAATGGCGGCGACGCGCGGCTCCTTATATAGAATCCGAGTCTCGCGATAGAATCCGAGCCTCGCGAGAATCCGACAGCGTGATGATGACGTTCGGGCGCGCTCGGGTTAGCCGAGCAAGGCGGGAAGATCCGAGCCTGCTCGGACCCGTGTAAAAAACCTGAAGTTCGGGCGGGTTCGGATTCAGAGGAACCGAACCCGCTCATCTCTACTGAAAATGAGTGGAAATTATGGTTTTTGAGGTTAATAATACTTTGGGATCAAAATGACCCCCAAATTCTATGATTTAAGCTGTTTTTTAGTGTTTTTTGAAAAAAACACCCGAATCCGACAAAAAAAATTCGGTGAGGTTTTGCCAAAACGCGGTCGAACCCAAAACACGGCCGCGGAACCGAACCCAAAACCAAAACACAAAACCCGAAAAATTTCAAGTGCACATCTCTAGTTTCAACTACAAAACAGTGTTGTGTTTTCACTTTCCTGCCTGGGCTTTAAAGTAGTTTAACCTGTGTAAGGTGTATAAGCATTGTTAAGGTGTACGCACTGCGGATACTTTGTATCGCCAGTGCTACTTAAGGTTGAAAGGTATTACATCATTACAGTACTTTGCTGTTAAGGGTTTAAAGTATAAGCATATCATTACATTATATCGTTAACAAGGTTTAAAGGTTATTAATTGTGTGTGCGCTCGCTGTGTGTTCTCTGTACACTCAGCGCGGCCTGTATACACCAAGTGCGTACCACGTGGAGGACTCTGTACGCAAATAGCGTACAAAGTGTGTAGCACGCGCACGTAGTCTAGCGGCCATAGCGGCTCAACGGTAATAGTGTACAAAGGGGTATAGCTTTGCGGTCTAAGATAATACCGACATTATCATGCGGAGGAGGAGTCTGATGGCATATAAAGAGGCAAATGTAGATCTGATGGCACATGTGTGCATTTTAAACTTTAGTTGTGTTATATTAAAACTCAAATATTTGGCCCCCTAAATCTCAGTACTTTTTAGAGTGGCCCACTCAAAATCAGGGTGTAGGTGCTGGCGGATGCAAATGGTGGGGGAGAGGGGGGGGGGTAGTGGAATGCATATGAGCCAAGGCCCACCACTCTTTAGTTCTGCCACTAGGTCAGGCATAGGTTGGAGAAGTGTAAGCTGCGATAGGGTGCAGCGGTAGCTAGGACTCGGGGTTATGCAGTACCTGCCAGTGGTCACAGAAGGCGGTGCTAGACACGCCCCTACTGCGGTGCACCCCCTAATAAAATTAGCTGGCATGCCTATGTCATCCATACTAACATAACCACCATTCCCCTATGGGTCATCCATATTAACATAACCACCATTCCCCTATGGGTCATCTCCACTAACAGAACCACCATTCCTCAATGAGCCATCTGTATTAACTTAACAACCATTCTCTATATAAGCTATTTATAGTAACATAATTACCGTTTTGCTATGATCCATCCAAATTAACAACTTAACATAACCACCATTGCCCAATGGACTATCCATACTACCATAACCACTATTCCTCTATGAACCATCGGAATTAACATAATTTCTCTTACATCCTGGAGGATGCTGGGGTCCACATTAGTACCATGGGGTATAGACGGGTCCACCAGGAGCCATTGGCACTTTAAGAGTTTGAGAGTGTGGGCTGGCTCCTCCCCCTATGCCCCTCCTACCAGACTCAGTTTAGAAAATGTGCCCGGAGGAGCCAGTCACAGCTAGGGGAGCTCTCCTGAGCTTTCCTGGAAAAGTTTAATTTAGTTTATTGTTGGCAACAGCCTGCCTGCAGCGTGGGACTAAGTGGGGGAGCAGTGTCCGCCCTGCGAGGTCTGAGACACTGACTCTGCTGACTGGACACTGAGCTCCAGGGGGGTCTGATCGGTCTCCGCCACAGGGGAACCGCTCGCCCCAGCAGCATGCCGCCGACCCCTTACAGAGCTGAAGTGAGTGGTGAGTTAGTCACCGACCCCCCTAGCAAGCGGGGGGCCGGTGTGAAGATGGCGGCAAGGGGGAAGCAGTGCGGTATTAACTGCGCTCCTGGATGGTACCAGAGGCACATAGTGCGGCGTGTGAGGGGCGCCCTGGGCCAGCGCTTACCCCCCATACTGGTCAGCAAGCCTGTCAGGGTCCAGGGATCTCAGCCAGCAAAACTCCTCAGGCCAGTTTAAACTTCTGAAGAGCGGGAAGACTGCGCCATTAAGGGGGCGGAGCTTCTACTCAGAGCGGACCCTGCAGCGTTCCAGCACCATTTTCCTGCATGCAAAACTAAAAGGAAGATACTGGTCCCTCCACAGCAACTCCAGCTTACTGTATACGGTACCAGGGGGTTGTAGAAGGGAGGGGAGGCTGTTATATTGACTGTGTATCCTATTAAGGAGCACAAGTGTTATGCACACCAGTGCCAGCAGGAATGTACTGGTGTCTGAACGGTGAGGGATGCAAAACAAATGAACTCACAGACAGACTGGGGAATATGACATTACATACACAGAAGGTGATAGGGTAACAAAATAAACACAAAGTGAACAGAGAAGCCCAAAGGCTAAGAAACTGGGTGTCTCCCTAGTATTAGGAATGCTCAGATGGAAAGAAGCGAGATGTAGTGATTTAATACGTAGAGAACCCGAAATGCTGTTGCTAAGGGCAACAGCAAAACCCTAAAGGGTTACCAACGGGTGTGGCAGTAAACTCCTTGGTCAGAGATGGAATAATAGACACAAGGAGAGTCTCCACAATCCTAGTCCTCACTTGCAGTGCACTGGTTCAGAATACTGCCACTAAACTGACACCTGAACACCTTGCACAGTGAGAAAGGATTTTGGCAGGCAAGTCTGAGAATACAGCCGCAAACTTGCTAGGTTCACAGAGTAGCAAAAGAACCCCAGCAGGTTAAACGACTGACTCCAGTCTTACTGCTAGGTCTGGATTGGCAGAGTGTAATACCAAATCCCAAGGCCTATTTGCAGTAAGCAACAAACAAATACAAAGTTTACACAGTACTAGCTAGCTTTCAGGAACTGACTAACCAACAAAGATTCAGCAGCATCTGCCTAACCTGAGAAGAGGGTTTATATAGCAGGTGCTGTCCACGCCCCACTCAGACCTCACAGACTGTGAGCACAAAAACCAGCACCGGATCCCCTGCCGTGCACAGAGCCTGTAACCACTGCACAGCAAAAGACCCGAACCGGAGTATCAGCTACGCTCAGGTTACTCCGCTAGCACTTGTCTCCCGATTGCCATGACGACGTGGCAGCACAGAGCAGGAGACCCTAACAGTACCCCCCCTCTGACGAGGGGTCAAATAACCCCTACCACCGGGTTTATCGGGGAACTGCGAGAAGAAAGAGCGTAACAGTCTGGGGGCATGAAGATCACAACTGCGCACCCACGACCGCTCCTCCGGGCCATACCCCTTCCAGTGCACCAAAAATGACAGCCGACCCCGAACCATCTTGGAGTCAAGAATCCTTTCAACAACAAACTCCCTCTGGCCACGTATCAGAAGAGGGGAAGGTCTTCCACTGGAAGAAGGATTACTAATCGCCCGTTTTAAAAGAGAACAATGAAATGTTTTATTGATACCCAAAGAACGGGGTAGATCTAACTGAAATGCCACCGGATTGATAACCCTAGTGATCTTATAAGGACCGATGAACCGGGGGCCTAACTTATGAGATGGCT
This sequence comes from Pseudophryne corroboree, assembly GCF_028390025.1. Taxonomy (NCBI): domain Eukaryota; kingdom Metazoa; phylum Chordata; class Amphibia; order Anura; family Myobatrachidae; genus Pseudophryne; species Pseudophryne corroboree. The sequence goes on from NC_086451.1 coordinate 83,353,876, forward strand.
GTCTCAACTTCAAATTCTTGGTAGACAACCAGACGAAGTCTCCTAATTTGAAGCTGCAGGGTCTTTTCCGCTTATCAAAAACCCTTTTGGTCACTAATGACACAGACACAAGGGCTTTCTTCACTTTCCTCCAAATACCTCTAAGGATTGAAACCACAGAGGAACCACCAGGCGTGGAGTCCAGGGGGTCAAAAGAATTGGCCTTAGGATGATGCCCATACACACAAAGGAAGGGAGAGATCCCTGTAGCAGAGTGAGCCGCGTTGTTATAGGCAAACTCCGCCATGGACAGATGAGCCACCCAGTCAGTCTGACACTTGGAGACATAACACCTGAGGAACTGCTCCAAGGACTGGTTCACCCTTTCAGTCTGCCCATTAGACTGCGGATGGTAGCCTGACGACAAGCTGACAGAAATCTGGAGATCGGAACAAAATGCCCTCCAGAATTTGGCCACAAACTGGGATCCGCGGTCAGAGACCACATCAAGTGGCAACCCGTGGAGGCGCACAACATGCAGCATAAATAATTCAGACAGGCGTCTGGCCGATGGCAGCCCAACCAATGGAACGAAGTGCGCCATCTTCGAAAACCTGTCAACGACAACCCAGATGGCTGTCATCCCCGAGGATTTGGGCAAGTCCACCACAAAATCCATTGAAATGTGGGTCCATGGCTTAGATGGAATAGAGAGTGGATGTAATGGGCCAACAGGAACCCCTCTAGGAGTCTTATTTCAGGCACAGATGTCACATGCCCGAATCCACTGATCCACATCCCTAGCCACCGAGGGCCACCACACCACCCTAGATAGCAACTCCCGAGTTCTGGCAATACCTGGGTGACCTGCCGACTTCTTGGCATGGAATTCCAGGAACACTCGCTGTCTTAACCTAGGAGGCACAAACAAAAGACCTACCGGAAGGTCTGGAGGAGCCTGCTCCTGTGCTCTAAGGGCTAACGACAAGAGGTCCTGGGTAATGCCCACTTTAATACATGATGGGGACACAATGGGCAATGGCTCCTCGGTGGTCTCCTGGATTGGAGCAAAACTCTGCGAGAGCGCATCAGCCTTGATGTTTTTTGACCCAGGGCGATATGTTATCAAAAAATTAAAGCGAGCAAAAAACAAAGCCCATCGTGCCTGCCTGGCATTGAGGCGCTTCGCTGACTCTAAATATGCCAAATTCTTATGGTCGGTGAGAATTGAGACCACAAACTTAGCCCCCTCAAGCCAGTGTCTCCACTCCTCGAGTGCATCCTTAATAGCCAACAATTCCCGGTTACCCACGTCATAATTCATCTCGGCAGGCGAAAATTTACGGGAAAAGTAAGCACAGGGATGAAGGCGATTATCAGACACCCCCATCTGAGAGAGCACTGCCCCAATACCCATCTCAGAGGCATCCACCTTCACCACAAAAGGACGCTCTGGATCTGGGTGTCGCAGCACCTTGGCCGAGACAAATGCCCTTTTGAGACGGGCAAAAGCCGCTTTGGCCTCACAAGACCAGTGAGCAACATCCGCCCCTTTCTTAGTGAGTGCCACCAAGGGCGCCACTATAGACGAAAATCCAGCGATAAATCGTCTATAAAAATTCGCAAAGCCCAGAAAATGCTGAAGCGCCTTCAAACTAGTGGGCTGCACCCAATCCAGGACTGCCTGTACCTTGGAACCCTCCATTTGGAAACCTTCTGGGGAGATAATATATCCTAGAAATGCGATTTGCTGAACTTCAAATTCGCACTTCTCCAGCTTCGCCCCAAGCCGGTGGTCTCTGAGTTTCTGGAGGACTAAGCGTACATGCTTCCGATGTTCCTCCAGGGAATGGGAGATGATTAGGATGTCATCTAAGTATACAACTAAGAATCTATCCAAATATTCCCTGAGCACATCGTTCATGAAGTCCTGGAAGACTGCCGGGGCATTAGAGAGCCCAAAAGGCATCACCAAATATTCATAATGCCCTGAGTGGGTATTAAAGGCAGTCTTCCATTCATCCCCCTCTCTTATTCGGATTAGATTGTACGCACCGCGTAGGTCAATCTTAGAAAAAATGGTGGCAGTACGAAGCTGGTCAAACAAGACCGAAATGAGAGGCAGTGGGTATGAGTTTTTAATCGTGATACGGTTCAATTCCCTGAAGTCGATGCAGGGTCGCAACGAACCGTCCTTTTTACCCACGAAGAAGAACCCCGACCCAACTGGAGACTGTGAAGGTCTGATAAATCCCTTAGCCAAGTTCTCCTGAATGTACTCTGCCATAGCCTGAGTCTCAGGACGTGACAGGGAGTACAACCTGCTCTTGGGAAGCTTAGCATTTGGCAACAAATCAATGGCACAGTCATAGGGGCGATGGGGAGGTAGTACCTCTGCAACTCTTTTGGAGAACACGTCCGCAAAATCTGCATAACATCCTGGCAATCCTGGCAAACTTAGCTGCGAAAGCCTGACTGGAAGGCTCAAGCAACTCCTGAAACAATCAGTACCCCAACTAAGAATCTCCCCAGAGACCCAGTCAAATTGAGGATTGTGGGCCCTTAACCAGGGTAACCCCAACACCAATGGGGCAAAAGTACAGACATTCACATAAAAGGACAATTTTTCAGAGTGTGTGGCTCCAATAAACAAAGAAATCTGGCTAGTGCAAGAGGTAATTTTACCCTGGGATAATGGTTCCCCGTTTAACCCACAAATCTCAATTTCCGATGCCAAGGGTACTAAGGGAACAGAGTGTTTCAGGGCGAATTGGCGGTCCATAAAAACCCCGTCGGCCCCACTGTCCACAAAGGCCTCAGTCTTGACAGTTTGACCGAGGATCTTCAAGGTCACCGGAATGATAAAAGTCTTCTTGGGAAATTCCGACTTCTGACCTGACAGGATATTTCCCATCACCCTCAGGCCCTGAAGTTTTCCGGCTTTTCTGGGCATGATACTACCACATGACCTTTATTCCCACAGTACAAACATAACCCCTGCTGTCTCCTCCGCATCTTCTCACGCGAGGAGAGGCGGGTAGCCCCAATCTGCATAGGCTCCTCGGAAAATTCCTCAGAGTTTGAGGTTCCCTTGGGAAAGAAGGAAACCTCGGTCTCCCTTTCAAGCCTGCGCTCTCTCAGCCATCTATCCACCCGAATGGATAACTGCATGAGCTGATCCAAGCTATCAGGCAAGGGATATTGTACCAGTTGGTCTTTTAACTGGTTAGAAAGACCTCTTCGGTACTGGTGTCTCAGGGCTGGGTCATTCCACTGGGTATCATGGGCCAACCTCCGAAACTCTGTACAATAAACCTCAACTGGCCTTCGCCCTTGCTTAAGGATCGAAATCTGAGCCTCGGCTGAGGCCGTCTTGTCAGGGTCATCATACAACATGCCCAGTGCCGTAAAAAAAGCATCAACACTTTTAAGCGACGGACAGTCAGGCTGCAACCCGTGGGTCTCCTTGTAGCAAGGAAATCACTATGCCCACCCGCTGAATCTCCGACCCAGAAGACTGAGGCCTAAGCTGGAAATATAGCTTGCAGCTCTCCTTGAAACAAAAGAACTGCGAGCGATCTCCAGAAAAACGATCCGGGAGATTTACTTTCGGCTCCTTAACCCCTGAAGGTACTGCTGCTGCGGGAGCTCTGCCAGCGGCCTGCGAGGTGTGCATTTTAATGGACAAATCATTACATTGTCGAGTCAGGACCTGCACCTGATCGACCACCTGTTGCAAAGTATTTTGAGGGGTATGCTCCATATTCCCACAAAATTTCAACAGGAGTATTAGGCTGCTGAATATGTTATGCACACCAGTGCCAGCAGGAATGTACTGGTGTCTGAACGGTGAGGGATGCAAAACAAATGAACTCACAGACAGACTGGGGAATATGACATTACATACACAGAAGGTGATAGGGTAACAAAATAAACACAAAGTGAACAGAGAAGCCCAAAGGCTAAGAAACTGGGTGTCTCCCTAGTATTAGGAATGCTCAGATGGAAAGAAGCGAGATGTAGTGATTTAATACGTAGAGAACCCGAAATGCTGTTGCTAAGGGCAACAGCAAAACCCTAAAGGGTTACCAATGGGTGTGGCAGTAAACTCCTTGGTCAGAGATGGAATAATAGACACAAGGAGAGTCTCCACAATCCTAGTCCTCACTTGCAGTGCACTGGTTCAGCTTACTGCCACTAAACTGACACCTGAACACCTTGCACAGTGAGAAAGGATTTTGGCAGGCAAGTCTGAGAATATAGCCGCAAACTTGCTAGGTTCACAGAGTAGCAAAAGAACCCCAGCAGGTTAAACGACTGACTCCAGTCTTACTGGAAACCCGCCTGACAACCCATGATATTTATGATCCATTTCAATCAGGATTCAGGAGAAGACATAGCACTGAAACAGCCCTGGTGTGTGTGTTAAATGATCTTCTGATGGCAAAAGACAGAGGTGACTGTTCAATATTAATCCTTCTGGATCTCTCAGCAGCATTTGATACAGTGGACCATGGGCTTCTGATTGAGCGACTGATACATTTCTGTGGTCTGGATGGCACAGTCCTAAGCTGGTTCAAATCATTTCTCACAGGCAGGTCACAGAGAGTATCATCTGGATCATACTCATCACCACCAGTGCCATTGCCATGTGGTGTCCCACAAGGTTCTATACTATCCCCCATGCTTTTTGCAGTATACATGCTCCCATTGGGCGAAATAATCAGGCGCCATGGCCTGGTCTACCACTGCTATGCAGATGATACACAACTGTACTTGTCCTTTGCTCCGGGCACTGATAACCCAATAGCAACCCTAAATGGCTGTCTAGCTGAACTACAGGAGTGGATGAGCGCCAGTTGGCTGCGACTGAACCCGGATAAAACAGAGGTCCTTTTGATACGACCGCAACATCAAAGGACAAGACTGCAGCATAGCCAACCAACTGGACTTACACTGGGGGATTCAGAATTACAGACCAGTGATCGTGTGCGGAATCTTGGCGTTGTCCTGGATGGTGGCTTGACACTTAAACATCAGATATCAGCCACAATCAAATCCTCATTCTTTCACCTGAGGAACATAGCCAGAATCAAGCACTTAATTCCCTCAGATGATCTGCCAAAAGTCATACATGCATTTGTATCATCTCGATTAGACTACTGCAATGCCCTCTACCTTGGTCTCCCAGCAAAAGAATTGCAACGCTTACAGCTGGTGCAAAACACAGCTGCCAGGCTATTAACCAACCAGCCCCGTTCTAGCCACATAACACCCATCCTCTACTCCCTTCACTGGCTGCCTGTAAGATGGCGAATCATCTTCAAGATTGGCTTACTGAGTTTCAAAGCATTACATGACCAAGGCCCAAGGTACCTGAAACAGCTTCTGACCCCATACTGCCCCACTCGATTACTGCGATCTGTAGATGAAGGACTTTTAGCAGTACCTAGAATCTACCGTAATTCATCTGGGGGTCGAGCTTTTAGTCATGCGGCTCCGACTCTATGGAACTCCCTTCCCCGGACAGTGCGAGAGGCCCCAACTATAGAATCCTTCAAAAGTAGACTCAAGACTTTTCTGTTTACTAAAGCATTTCCATAGTGTCCCTTTTAGTATCTTCATGCTTCTGTATTTTATGAAAATGTACTTCATTATTTTCTGTACTATATTATGCAATGTATCTGTTAAGCGCCTTGAGTCCTATTGGAGAAAGAGCGCTATATAAATAAAATTATTATTATTATTATTATTACTGCTAGGTCTGGATTGGCAGAGTGTAATACCAAATCCCAAGGCCTATTTGCAGTAAGCAACAAACAAATACAAAGTTTACACAGTACTAGCTAGCTTTCAGGAACTGACAAACCAACAAAGATTCAGCAGCATCTGCCTAACCTGAGAAGAGGGTTTATATAGCAGGTACTGTCCACGCCCCACTCAGACCTCACAGACTGTGAGCACAAAAACCAGCACCGGATCCCCTGCCGTGCACAGAGCCTGTAACCACTGCACAGCAAAAGACCCGAACCGGAGTATCAGCTACGCTCAGGTTACTCCGCTAGCACTTGTCTCCCGGTTGCCATGACGACGTGGCAGCACAGAGCAGGAGACCCTAACAACAAGTCAGCGCTGATAAGGGGGTTCTCCTTACTAAAAAGCGCTGGTATGTGTTTGCTCCATTATCTGTCTCTCTCTTGCCATTCTTGGGGGGTGGGGGGGGGGGGACTCTGTCTACCCCCACCTGTGTGTGTGTGGAGTGTTTGGTGGTCACCTGTAGCAATGTCCAGGGATACAGTGTCATATGCTGCAGAGGATTTATCCTCCCAGGATGATCCCATTCCATGTAATCAGGTTAGCACTGGTTTAGCACAGATTCCAGCAAGGGAACCAGAGTGGTTTTCCTCTATCAAGACTTGGATTTCACAGATTTGTGACAGGGTTGCCAGTAATGAATCTGCAACCCAGGTATTGCAGACCTCTATGGCTGTATGGCCCTTGTCTGGTACCTCGGGACACCCCGCTATATACTCCCACAAACGTGCGCTCGTGCAGATAACACAAGACGACACGGATACCGATTTTGAAACTACAGATGGTGATGGGGATGTGTTGCGGGGGTCCACATCTCTTGCAAGGGGGTGCAATTGTTGATAGAGGCTATCAGGGATGTGTTAAATGTTAATGATACCACACCTGAGCAGGCTTTTTCACTGAAAATAAGAAAGCCTCGCTAACCTTCCCTGCGCCAAAAGAGCTGAATGCTATATTTGAAAAACCATGGGTGAATCCTGAAAAGAAGTTTCAGATCCCTAAGAGGATTCTGGTAGCTTTTCCTTTCCCTGAGGAGGATAAGAAAAGGTGGGAAAACCCGCCGATTGTTGACGCATCTGTGTCCAGACTCTCAAAAAAGGTGCAAAAAAAGAAATGGTATCTATACATACAACCAAGCGCATAAAAGAATCTTGCTGAGGACCCAATGTTGTCTGTGGTCCTATTCCCTGAAGATCTCCACGGTAGTGTTGTTAACCACAATAGGAGAAAAGAATAAAGTGCATATAGTGAAGCACCGTTTAGATTAAGATACTAAATTAAGTGCAAATTCTGGCACAGTATCAAACACAATTTAATAATTCATGAAGGTAGATTCATCTAAAAAAACATGTATTAAAATAGCAGCATGTGAAATCTTGTAGCAGCATAAAAAATAGGTTCAGATAGCAGCACATAAAGTCTTATAGCAGTATCACAATATCCACAATATCCATCAATATCCATCTCCCAGTCCGGTCTCGATGCTGATTAAACCAAGCCAAGGCTTGGTTTAATCAGCATCGAGACCGGACTGGGAGATCCACTGCGGAGGTCCAGCAGTTGCAGAGCAGGAGGTGCCTATTTTGGGACTGAAAAATTGATATACGCTCATGCCTACTGGCTTCTGGTAATTGCACTTTATAGGACCTTCCATATGGATATTGTGATGCTGCTATAAGACTTTATGTGCTGCTATCTGAACCTATTTTTTATGCTGCTACAAGATTTCACATGCTGCTATTTTAATACATGTTTTTTTAGATGAATCTACCTTCATGAATTATTAAATTGTGTTTGATACTGTGCCAGAATTTGCACTTCATTTAGTATCTTAATCTAAACGGTGCTTCACTATATGCACTTTATTCTTTTCTCCTATTGTGGTTAACAACACTACCGTGGAGATCTTCAGGGAATAGGACCACAGACAACATTGGGTCCTCAGCAAGATTCTTTTATGCGCTTGGTTGTATGTATAGATACCATTTCTTTTTTTGCACTTTCTCCTAATCTTTAGGTGAGAGGTATTTTAGAGAGATACCTCTGGGTGTCTGTCCTGATCAAGCTGCTTATTGTGCGCACTCTAGACAGATTCTACATTTTCTCTTCTGTCTCAAAAAAGGTGGTTTTACCTGTACCGGGATCTACCGCCTTAAAGGAGCTGGCAGATAGGAAAATTGTTAATACTCTTAAATCAATGTACACTGCTTCTGGGACCACATTACGTCCCACTATTGCTAGTGCATGGATTGCAAAGGCAATAGTGAAGTGGTCGGCTACCTTAATGGAGGATTTGGATACGATTGATAGGGATGACGTTGCACTGTATTTACGCAACATCCATGATTCTGCAGGTTTTATGGTAGAACCCATGAAAGACCTGGGTTCCATGGCTGCAGGAATTTCTTCCATGTCTGTTTCAGCTCGTCAGGGACTGTGGCTCCGCCAGTGGTCGGCCGACACGGAATCCAGAAGAAGTGTGGAGTCGCTACCCTATACAGGTCAGGCTCTCTTTGGGGAAGCTCTAGACGCGTGGATATCCACCGCTACAGCGGGTAAGTCTCCGTTTCTTCCCTCAGCAGATCCTGCTCTGAAGAAATCCTTCTCCTCAGCTGCGCAGCAGTCCTTTCGGCCTAACAAGCCTAGAAAGGCCAGATCATCCAATACCTTCTTTAGGGGAGGTCAGGTTAAGTCCAAGGAACCTGCCACTGCAGGTTCCCAGGAACAAAAGCCTGCTTCAGGTACGCCAAAGTCCTCCGCATGACGGTGGACTGAACGTCCCGGTGGTGGGGCCAGTGGGAGCGAGACTCAGACACTTCAGTCATGTCTGGGTATCGTCCGGCCTGGATCCCTGGGTGATAGATATTGTGTCTCAGGGATACAGGCTGAAATTTCAAAGTCTCCCTCCTCATTGTTTTTTCAAGTTGGGCTTGCCAAATCTGTTGGAGGATAGCACAGTGTTTCAAGACGCTGTCCAAAGGCTGGTGGAGGCACAGGTCATTGTGCCGGTACCACCTCACGTGCTGACAAAGGGTTACTAAACCTTTTTGTGGTACCGAAACCGGATGGTTCGGTCAGTCCCATTCTGAACCTAAATCATTGAACCCCTTTCTAAAGGAGTTCAAGTTCAAGATGGAGTCTCTCAGGGCGGTGATATCAAGTCTGGAAGAGGGGGAATTCCTCGTATAACTGGATATCAAGGATGCGTACCTTCACATTCCAATTTGGCTGCCACATCAGGCTCATCTCCGCTTCGCATTGCTGGACTGTCATTTTCAGTTCCAGGCCCTGCCATTTGGCCTCTCCACAGCACCGAGGGTGTTTACCAAGGTGATGGCGGAAATGATGATGCTATTCCGCAAGCAGGGTGTGAACATTATTCCTTATCTGGACGATCTCCTGATAAAGGCATCGTCCAAGGAGAAGCTGCTGCAGTCCATTGTTCTCACAATGCGACTGCTCCAGAGTCATGGGTGGATTCTAAATTTTCCAAAGTCACATTTGGAACCAACCCAGAGATTGTCATTTCTGGGAATGATCCTGGATACGGAAGTGCAGCGGGTGTTTCTTCCGCCGGACAAGGCGTTGGTGATCCAATCCATGGTCGGGGATGTCTTGAAGCCACCACGGGTGTCGGTTCATCCATGCATCCGCCTATTGGGAAAGATGGTGGCCTCCTACGAGGCTCTCCTGTACGGGAGGTTCCATGCTCGGCCCTTCCAACTGGATCTCTTGGACAAGTGAAACATAACATAGAAACATAGAATTTGTCGGCAGATAAGAACCACTTGGCCCATCTAGTCTGCCCCTTTTTTTTTTACATTATTTTTATCTCTAACCTTATTTGATCCTTATTTCTTTGTAAGGATATCCTTATGTCTATCCCATGCATGTTTAAATTGCTCTACTGTCTTAGCCTCTACCACCTCTGATGGGAGGCTATTCCACTTGTCCACTACCCTTTCTGTGAAGTAATTTTTCCGCAAATTTCCCCTGAACCTCCCCCCTCCAGTATCAGTGCATGTCCTCATGTTCTATTGCTTCTCTTCATTTGGAGAATGTTTCCCTCCTGGACTTTGTTAAAACCCTTGATATATTTGAAAGTTTCTATCATGTCCCCCCTTTCCCTTCTCTGCTCCAAACTATACATATTGAGATTTCTTAGTCTTTCTGGGTATGGTTTGTGATGTAGGCCATGCACCATTTTAGTTGCCCTTCTTTGTACAGTTTCTAATGTATTAATATCCTTTTGCAGATATGGCCTCCAGAATTGAACACAATATTCTAGATGAGGCCATACCAATGACCTATACAGTGGCATTATTACTTCTTTCTGCTGCCGATTCCTCTCCCAATGCAGCCAAGCATCTGACTAGCCTTCCTCATTGCTTTGTTACATTGCTTACCTGCCTTTAAGTCATCTGAAATAGTGACTCCTAGATCCCTTTCCTCCTCAGTAGTTTCCAGTACAGTGCCATTAATACTATATTTAGCCTTTGGATTTTTGAGACCCAAGTGAATGATTTTGCATTTTTTGGCATTAAACTGTAATTGCCACACTCTTGACCATTCCTCTAGTCTACCTAGATCCTCAATCATTTGTTTTACCCCACCTGGTGTGTCTACCCTGTTGCATACCTTTGTGTCATCCGCAAAAATACATACTTTCCCTTTAATGCTATTTGCAATGTCACCAATAAAGATATTAAAAAGCACTGGTCCAAGTACAGATCCCTGGGGTACTCCACTGGTAACATTTCCCTTCTGTGAATGCATTCCATTTACCACAACTCTCTGTTTTCTATCCTTCAACCAAGATCTTATCTATTCAATAATCCTAATATCCAATCCAAAACTTTTAAGTTTATTTAGCAGTCTGCGATGTGGAACAGTGTCAAAAGCCTTACTGAAGTCTAGATAAGCTATATCCATGGATCCACCTTTATCCATCACTTTAGTCACACAGTCAAAAAAGTCAATAAGATTTGTTTGACATGATCTCCCCCCAGTGAATTCATGCTGTTTGGGATCCTGTAAATTGCCGGATTTGAGATAATCTACAACTCTTTCTTTTAAGAGTGTTCCCATCAATTTCCCTACTACTGCTGTAAGACTCACTGGTCTGTAGTTGTGTGCCTCTTCCTTGCTTCCACTTTTGTGCAGTGGGACTATGTTTGCTCTTTTCCAGTCCTCTGGAAGTGGTCAGGATCTCACCTCCACATGCATCAGAGAATTCATCTGTCACCAAGGGCAAGGATTTCTCTCCTTTGGTGGCTCCAATTGCCTCACCTCCTAGAAGGCCGCAGGTTCGGGATTCAGGATTGGGTCCTGCTGACAACGGATGCGAGCCTCTGGGGAGCAGTCACTCAAGGAGTAACCTTCCAAGGACGGTGGTCAAGCCTGGAAGCCAGCCTGCCCATAAACATCCTGGAACTAAGGTGGTCATTCTGAGTTGATCTCTAGCTGCTTTCGTTCGCAGCGCACCGATCAGGCAAAAAAAGGCACTTCTGCGCATACGTATGGTGCGCAATGTGCACGCGCGACGTACTTTCACAAGAGCCAATGCAGTTTCACACAAGGTCTAGCGACACTTTTTAGTCACACTGCTGGCTGCAGAGTGATTGACAGGAAGTGGGTGTTTCTGGGAGGTAACTGGCCGTTTTCTGGGAGTGTGTGGAAAAAGTTATTTATTAGTTATTTGTATCACCATTTATGATGCACAGCCTGATGAAAATACCGTAATGGTCTTGAAACGTTGCTGCTTTTGCACCATGATGTAATTTCTAATACAGACTTATTTGACAAGACCATGGAGTGCCGCCTGTGTTTTCTTCTGCAAGGCTCTGTATAGGACTTGGGAAGGATTCTTTTCTATATGCTAATAGAGGAGGGCACCCTGGCATAATCATCTTTATTCATCCTGAGTGCCGGATAATTCACATCTATATATGTATATATATATATATATATATATATATATATATAAATTTCCACAAATAGAGTCGCAACACACTTCCAGGTTATTTGTTAGGTGCCAGGTCAGATAAATAACATAGTACTGTCCATATGCAAGTGAACCTTCACAGGAACCACGCTTAGGATAGACCAGCACACTAATACTTTAAATGAACATTTTTCTGTGTTTAATAAAGTGCAAAAGATTTGATGCAAACATGCAGCACAGGTAATTTTAGCAGCAACATATCATGTGCAGTGATATACTCATCATCCCAACAGCCGTTTCGTATGCCTTCATCAGGGGAAAAATAAGTTCAGCATGTTTATCAAAGCACTGCTCGTCCTGCAGTGCAACAAAGTAAAGTGCCAAGTGCCTAACCGCTACAGTGTAAACACAGCCTATTTAATCCCGATGTGTAATTACCTGCTGATCAGCTGTTGCCGCCGAAATGGATGGCACCACACCACCGGTTGCCAGACACTTTGTCTTGAGTGGACACAACATTAAGGATCTATTATTTATGCCCATTGATCATGTGCCACCACTTAAATTGGGTGGAGATAGGCACAAGATGTTGCTACAACAGGAGTGTCGGTGGATTCGTCGGCTGGGAACATTAACTCCAATAGGACTTAACGAAGAATTCTCTTTTACCCCGTTCTTGTAACCTATTTTTGATATTTTTTCTTTTTTATAAGAAAAGGATTAGAAATAACTTTTTCAGATTGGGTGCGCGTGGACCTAGATTTCTGGTATTGCGTCCAGATCCATTATCTGACAGTACAATTATATATATTTTTATTATATATATTTTTTTGATTTATGTTCTTGTTTTGTCATACATCCCACCTAGTGATTGCTCCACAATTGGAGGTCTAAATTTACATGTGGCCCTGATATGGGCATATATAGGGATTGATTTAATACTTTATGGGCCTCCTTATTGGGGTATGGAAGGATCAGATTGGGATGTTTTTATTGATTAATGTTGTTGTTTTATTTATTTGTTGATATTGTGCCTCTTGATTAGGTATTCCCGCCGGCCTCGGTGGGACGGGCTTGGTGTCGCGGGTTGCCCGTGGCAACAGCAAGTCTTGGTATGGATACCGCCTCTCGCGCGTCATTTGACGCGCTGATGGGACGGTTCTATCCAAGGGAGGACCTGGTGAGATTAGTCTCCCCAGGGGGAGTGGCGTTGTGATGCGGCCAGGCATCTTGTATGCAGGGAAGTGTGGGCACGCCAGTCCTCTGACGCCTTTACCGGAGCGCGGTATGTAACGGCGCATCCGGTTGACGTCAGACTGTTCCCCACGTGTGGCCGGCGGCAACAGCTGATCAGCAGGTAATTACACATCGGGATTAAATAGGCTGTGTTTACACTGTAGCGGTTAGGCACTTGGCACTTTACTTTGTTGCACTGCAGGACGAGCAGTGCTTTGATAAACATGCTGAACTTATTTTTCCCCTGATGAAGGCATACGAAACGGCTGTTGGGATGATGAGTATATCACTGCACATGATATGTTGCTGCTAAAATTACCTGTGCTGCATGTTTGCATCAAATCTTTTGCACTTTATTAAACACAGAAAAATGTTCATTTAAAGTATTAGTGTGCTGGTCTATCCTAAGCGTGGTTCCTGTGAAGGTTCACTTGCATATGGACAGTACTATATATATATATATATATATATATATAGCAAGAAAATGAAGGACAGCACCTTAGGTATATCAAATAAGACACAAAACCCCTTTAGACTAACACGACACACCTCAGAAGTGGATGAGTGGCAGCTCTTACATAGTATGTGAATGGGTATTTAGAAAATGGAGTAAGTAAAAGCGCCTAATAGTGTCTAATATAAAATTCAGTAAAGATACCCTGTGAATTCAGGTGAATGATATTTAAAATAGGTAGCAACTTAGCTTAAAAAAATCTTCAGGCAAATGACTCAAATGCAGGACATGTACAAAGAGAGATAAAAGCGACATAGTGTGTACCGTTTTAAAAGTATTTTTACAAAAGCTCAAAAATTAGGAACTCTGCTGGTTCCAATAATCATTTGGAGAGCAAGGTAAAATAAAAACAGTAACAATTTAATAGGCACAGTCCTGCCACAAATGCAGGTAACACACGTACAAGATTAAAAAATATAAACAGCTTATCTGTCCGCTTATGGGAAGTCCAAGGGGTGAGCATCAAATAAATGCACATACATACATGAATAAATACACACACACTGTATATACATACACACATATATATATATATATATATATATATATCATACATATACATAGATAGTAAATCCATCACCACTTAATATAACTTAATACACTTAAATATAAATATATGGTGGTATACATACCACCAGGGACTGGGAGCAGGAGTTCTGTGACAAGGGAGGGAGGGACGGAGGGAGCTGCTGTGGCTGAGCTTCCACAGCCAGCAGCTCCCCACGTACTGTAGCTCTCTGCTGGTGCTGCATGAGGTCCGCGGTAGCGGCTTTTGCTGAGACGGAGACAGTGCTGTCTCCGTCTCAACAATAAAACATTTGGCTCATCAGGGGAAGTTTCCAGGTACTCGGACCCCCCCCCAGTTGCCCGGACTGGTATGATTATGTTTGTGTATTTATTTATTTATTATGGGATGTTTAACCTTTTACTGACCACTTATTTTCTTTATATTAGCTAAATATGTTTGATACTGCCTACACTATAGACCAGGGATGTGGAACCTTCGGCCCTCCAGCTGTTGTTGAACTACACATCCCAGCATGCCCTGCAACAGCTTTAGCATGGCCAAATAGCAAAACTGTAGCAAGGCATGCTGGTATGTGTAGTTCAACAACAGTAGGAGGGCCGAAGGTTCCCCATCCCTGCTATAGACCACCCATAGTGTTAAATATTAATACTGTATTCCATACAGTATCCAGTATATAAAAAGACCAACGTGTACGATAATGTCCAGGGTCGGTACTAGGTTCTTCTACCTCTCCCCAAGACTCTCTCGCTTGCTCCAATGTTCAGCAGAGTGGGACATTGTGGATTGCATTTGGAAACCCCCCTATAGAAATCTTGAGTTTGCTCCTGGTAAGTATAATGCTCAGAGTACCAGGCCTTTCGAATGTGTTCCTGAGAAGTCTTCTTCCAGCGATATATTGTACTCATTAATAGGATGTATTCTCCGTTGCAAAGCATGGACAGTAAAAGACAGCCTAGCGAATTTGCCCACACAGACTGCAGCCACCGGAGTGAAAGCAATTTGGGTTTCACCTTATTGTTCAACAATTCATTTATTCACTCTCCTCTTTGGTGCTGGCAGAATATGTTGCCTCACCGGTCGATGCTGCTGGGCCCACAATGGTTTTTACCTTCCAATAAGAAGACTTCAAAGATCCAGGAGAAGAACGGGAGAGCTTTAATGACTTGGAAGATCTTTGACTCCTTTTAATAATGCCGGTAAAATTGCTTTCCCATGCTGGGTGTCCTCAGCTGTCCACATTTACAGTTCCATTGTTATTCAAATTTGGGTTATGGCGACGCGTGATCCTAATCAGCTCCCTCAGGTGGGCACTGAGCTGCTCCTCTCCCACTTTTATCCACTTCAGGGCTTGTCACTAATAAGCGGAAAACGTCTCTTCCCTAATAGCCATCAAGAATTCACACTGGTCAAGTGGCCAATTCTTTGAACAATATGTGTCTGAAAAGATAAAGATGACGAGGAGCCGCCGATGCAGCCATTTTAAATGTGACATGGAAAAAATGCTTACTGGCAGGCCTGTATCGCAGGCTGCTAAAAGCCGGTTATAAATATTTATAGACACGAAGCTGTATTTCGTAACCTTGCTTTTCATAATTAAAACAACTCCCTTAAATCTGCTACTATATAAAAAAGAATGTATGCTCATCTTATATGTTTAGTCTGCAGCAGACCTAGGAAACTTGTGGTGCCACGGCAGATGTTGTGGGACTGCAAGTCCCTGCAAGCCCTCAGTGCTCGGTATATGTATAAACGCTCAGTAAAAGGATTAACACTGTGCCCCCATAAGAATATACCCCCTGCATCTTAGTATGAAGATAATCAGAGCCGGCCCTAACCAATATGATGCCCTAGGCAAGATTTTGACTGGTGCCCCCTAGCACCGCCGCTAGTTCTGCAGGAGATGCCTGGCATGAGTCAGCTGGCAGCTTTGCTAACGTCGGGCGCCTTTTGTTTATGGAAATGCATCTTATTTGCATTACTATGTGGCTAGGATGCACGAGCAGCTTCTGCTGATTAAAATGATATGCGGCATGCCTATATTCTGTGTGCGACTGTGGCTGTATCTGCATACGAAATGCTACATTACAGTGATTTGCAGGAATACACTGCAACATAGCATTTCGTATGCAGATACAGCCGCAGTCACACACAGAATATAGGCATGCCGCATATCATTTTAATCAGCAGAAGCTGCTGGTGCCCCTAAGCATACAAAATGCCCTAGGCATTTGCCTAGTTTGCCTATGCCTAAGACCGGCTCTGAAGATAATGCTGTAAGGACACAGGTCTGTCAGTGTCTATCTATACTCATCTGGTTAATAATTCATGTTTCTGTTTATTTTGGTCCGATAAAGTCACCTTGTTCTTTGGCTGTGACGGGATCGTCAAGAGGCAGCTCTGCCAAACCAGCGCTCAAAGTATAACCACAGCACTATATTTTAGTTTTCTATTCTTTATGTTTTTATATTTTTTATTACTAAACCCAATTTAATATTGTGAGTATATAGAATGGAGGGTTCCTGATGAACTGGAGTCGCAGTTTAGTGGTGAATGATTGCATCATTTGCTCATACTGTACTCCCGGAAGAGTTGGAGACCCTCCCGCATCCTGACCACTTTCTACTGAATGGGCAGGATGGGGAGTTTAATGCGGGTGTGGATCATACGGTCGACAGTAACTAGGTCGACCACTATTGTTTGACAGTGACTAGGTCTACACCTGAAATAGGCCAACATGGTCATTAGGTCAACATGGAAAAAGGTAGACATTTTTTTAAAATGCTTTTTTGGTGTTGTTTTCTTCGCAAAGTGACCGGGAACCCCAATCGCTCGCTATGTTTCGGGCAAGGTGCCTCGCTCCGCTGCTGCTGTGCTTGGCACAGGTTACCGTTCCCAATCGTAATCCACAAGTATCGTAAAGTATGAAAAAGTAAAAGGAAAAAAAAGTGACAAACTCATGTCGACCATTGTCCACGTCGACCTATAGTCCATGTTGACCTAAGGAGTGTCGCCCTAAGTGCTGTCGACCTAAAGACCTGATACCGTTTAATGCTGAGTATCGCCGGTATAGGGGAAATGGGTGGGGCCAATATGACATGATTCTCATAGGGTTGTGTCATTTTGACCCCACCCATCTTCATGGACCCTTGATTTGCAGTATTGTGCTGTTAAGAGGTAGGGCCAAATGAGGAGAAGAGTCCAGCCCTGCCACCATCATGTGTCCACTCATTTTCCCTCTGGGCATGCTCCTTGTGGGCAAGTATGCACTTGGTACAAAGATGCCGCCTAGCTGAACATCTCATAATTCCTGTGCATGACATTTCTAGAGAACCTCCTGCAGGGTCATCAATTGAACTACAGTAGTGGGCCCATATAGCAGCCCGGTGAAGCCGTCCCAGAGGAAGGAAACATCCAGGGCCGGTTCTAGACCTTGTGGCACCCAGAGCGAAAGTTTCCTTTGCCCCCTCCCCCGAGACGGCGAAATAGGGTTAGTGTGCACCGCATAAAAAAATGGCGCCGTGGCTTCATAGGAAAGGGGCGTGGTCAGTTTTGCTCCCTGTAGCTTTGCCCCCTGTAGCGTTCTGCACCCTGTAGAGCTGTGCCCACAGTAGCTGTTGTGCCCCCTGCAGGTGTTATGCCCCCTGCAGCTGTGCCCCCAGTAGCTGTTATGCCCCCTGCAGCTGTGCCCCCATTAGTTGTGGCACCAGTAGTTGTGCCCCCTGCAGCTGTGCCCCCATTAGTTGGGGCCCCACTAGTTGTGCCCCCTGCAGCTGTGCCCCCATTAGTTGTGGCCCCAGTAGTTGTGCCCCCCTTAGTGTGCCCCCTGCAGCTGTGCCCCCATTAATTGTGGCCCCAGTAGTTGTGCCCCCCTTAGTGTGCCCCCTGCAGCTGTGCCCCCATTAGTTGTGGCTCAAGTAGTTGTGCCTCCCTTAGTGTGCCCCCAGTAGTTGTGGCCCCCTTAGTATGCCCCCTGCAGCTGTGCCTCCATTAGTAGTGCCCAAAAGTAGCTGTGCACCTAGTAAAAAAAAAAAAAATACTTACCAGCCCTGTTCCCGACCAGTGCACTCTGTCTCTGGCGCCGCTCCTCTCAGCTATGGGAGAGACGTCATGACGTCTCTCCCATAGCGCTGCACAGAAAGGTCCTCTCCGCGAAGGGAAACTAGACGCTACCTCACTGCGCGTCTAGATTCCCTTCGCGGAGAGGACCTTTTCAAAACCACCGCCGCCGCCATCCAAGTTAGTAGCGGCTCTTGCCACGGCGGCAGCGCCCCCGGGACAGCGGCGCCCCGGGCAAAAGTCCTGCTTGCCCGTGGCAAGAGCCGCTACTGGAAACATCTCTCAATGGGACTGCTTGTCCTGCGGATGACTGGAAGGCACAGTAGCACTTCCAACAGGAAGTCATTGCCAGTCACAATGAAGCCAGTGCAGTCACAGACTGCAATTGGCTCATTGAGATGGCGGACTTTACTAGGAGAGGGGTTGTAGCCCTGCAGCCCATATGTAAAATCCGCCAATAATTGTTATGCATCTCACTTAATGGTAGAGGTTTCACGACTTGCTGTAAAATAAAAAATTCTTAGAGGTCTATTTATTAACATTATTTTAGTATAACCTGAATGTATAAAAGGGCATTTGGAGCACTTTTCATGAAAAACTGCTACAAACCCTTTAATTCACTTTTTTTAGTAAGCCAAATCGCATTCCCCATACTTATAATGGAAAATGCGATCTGACCAGATTTAAAAAAAAAAAAATGTGAAAAAATACTGCAGTGTGCCCTGTGATAATCTCACCAGCTCAGGCTGGCAAGATCACAAGGCAGCACTACGATAGGGAGGCACTGCGATAGGGAGCTGTGCGGGACCCGGCTCCAGTGATCAGCTATGTATCCGATGGACACACAAGCTGGTCAAAGTATTTAAAAAAGAAAACGAAAAGTAAAAACAAACAAAAAAAACATAGTCACCTGCCCAGTGTCCGCTGCCGGGCCCCCCATATGCTGCAATGTGCCCCGATGCAGCAGTGGCGTGCGGTGAGGTCAGTGGCTGATGAGGCACTGCAGCGATAATGTCCACATAGTTCTGTCGATGACCCCTACCACCACTCACTACTGCACCTGAGCCGATGCCAGCTGCCGCCGCCCCTGATGCCTGCTACTCCTGCCACTAATGGCCACAGCTTCCGTCAATGGCATACAAAATCGTCATCAACTACCCCAACCCCCACCACTAATTTGCATCTCAGTCCACTACGGAAACTTGTGATGAGCAAGCGACTAAGATATTGTCAATTTTTATAAAATAAAATAAAAATATTAGTGTTTAGGACTGAGGAGGGAGTGGGAGGAGGACATGAGTGCAATTTTGTTGTCCAGTGCTTCCATTAACTTAATATTGCCACTTGAGCGATGCTATTAAGTTAATGAAAGTACTGGACAACAAAATAGCCAGCAAAGCATGACAGGAAGAGTGTGATGCCAGGTAGCTGGTGACAGGAAGCGGGTGACAGGGACAGGGTGGCAGCAGTCAGTGCCAACTGTAGGTGACAGGGAGAGGATGACACCAGGGAGAGGGTGACAGGAAGAGCGTGACAACAGGAAGAGGGTGACAGGAAGAACGTGATGCCAGGGAGAGGGTGACAGTAGTGGGTGACAGGGAGAGGGTGATACAAGGGAGATGGTGACAGGAAGAACGTGACGCCAGGGAGAGGGTGACAGCAGTGGGTGACAGGGAGAGGGTGACACAAGAGAGAGGGTGACAGGAAGAACGTGACGCCAGGGAGAGGGTGACAGCATTGGGTGAGAAGGAAAGGGTGATGAGAATAGGTCCTGGGCCTAGAACTGCAGTGCGGCTCCTCTGCATGGACCGCACTAAGAGTGACCATAGCATACCTCCCAACTTTCTTTATCCTGAAAGAGGGACACACACGTGGCAAAAAGGGGCGTGGCATAGTGGTGATACAGCGATAGTAAGCCACGCCCCCTAGTCCGTCACTGAAGTGGGCATGCCCAGTGCTCTGTGAGCTGCTGGCATGACCCCTCTCCCTCTGTCACTCGTGAATAGAAGCGCAAAGCAGAGCAGCAGTGACAGGAGCCTCTCAACTGCCCCCCCCACCACTGCGGGACACTGCTGCCCGCGGGAGGGACAGTCCCACAAAAACGGTACTCTCCCGTGAAAATCGGGACAGTTGGGAGGTACAGTATGCCATAGTAAGCCAGAGACAGGCAGTAGCGGCGGTGTCGAAGGGGGAGTGAGGTGCAGGGGCAAACGCAGGATTTAGTCAGGGGGTGGTTCCGTGTGTGTGTGTGTCTGTGTGTGTCTGTGTGTGTATGTGTATATATATATATATATATATATATATATATACTTACATGCGCTCGGCACTGCCAATAAAGATAATCTACCTGCCGGGTGCCCTCCTTCAATAAAGGTCAGGGCCGGTTCAAGGGCGCAGAGCGCCCGGGCAGGAAAGGGGCGTGGCCTAATACAGGAGGCGTGGTGAGTCACGCCCCCTGTACATTGAAAGCGCCGCTTGAATGCTGAGCGGTGCGCGATGACGTCATCGCGCACCGCACAGCAAAAGGTCCTCTCCACGAAGAGAAACTAGACGCTATGCGTCTAGTTCCCTTCGTGGAGAGGACCTTTGCTGTGCGGTGCGCGATGACGTCATCGCGCACCGCTCAGCAGTTACTCTCCACGAAGGGAAACTAGACGCATAGCGTCTAGTTCCCTTCACAGGAGGCGCTGAGGACGGGGACGGCAGCGGGCAGCGGAGGCGGACGGGGGACACAGCGGGCAGCAGTGGCGGATCTTGCCACGGTGCGGCGCCCTCCGGATGGCGCCAGCGCCCTCCGGAAGGCGGCGCCCCGGGCAAAAGTCCTGCTTGCCCGTGGCAAGAACCGCCACTGATAAAGGTAATATATCTGGTGTAACAGGCGGCACTCACGGACATCTCACAAACAGAACCGGACTCTCCCGTATTTATTTCAACGTTTCGGTCTTTAATAAACCTTCGTCAGGAAGGTTTATTAGAGACCGAAACGTTGAAATAAAAACGGGAGTTCAGTTCTGTTTGTGAGAATTCCGTGAGTGCCGCCTGTTACACCAGGTATATATACACTTCTTTGAAGAAGTCTGATGTGACGAAACGCGTTGGGTTCCCTGCAGTGACCCCCTTGCCTATTTTGAAAAGCTAAGTTTTTACCTTTCTACCTTTTACCTTTTTACCTGATTTGGATATTTTATGACCTTTTATGTATCTTATCCATATGTACTATTAAAACTGTTTGTTCGATTTTATATTTTTTGGCTCATGAATCACAAGCTTTTAACATTAACCTTTTGCACATTTGCACAACAATAGTCGCCGGTACCCTTATCCCTCCACTATATATCTCTCTGGCAGCACCGTACTAGGGTTGCAATCTTAAGGGGTGGCTGACACCTCTAACAAGGTGGTTGTGTTTTTAATGGCCCTCATTCCGAGTTGATCGGTCGCAAGGCGAATTTAGCAGAGTTACACACGCTAAGCCGCCGCCTACTGGGAGTGAATCTTAGCTTCTTAAAATTGCGACCGATGTATTCGCAATATTGCGATTACTAACTACTTAGCAGTTTCAGAGTAGCTCCAGACTTACTCTGCCTGTGCGATCATTTCAGTGCTTGTCGTTCCTGGTTGACGTCACAAACACACCCAGCGTTCGCCCAGGCACTCCCACCGTTTCCCCGGCCACTCCTGCGTTTTTTCCGGAAACGGTAGCGTTTTCAGCCACACGCCCCTGAAACGCCGTGTTTCCGCCCAGTAACACCCATTTCCTGTCAATCACATTACGATCGCCGGAGCGAAGAAAAAGCCGTGAGTAAAAATACTATCTTCATAGTAAAGTTACTTGGCGCAGTCGCAGTGCGAACATTGCGCATGCGTACTAAGCGGATTTTCACTGCGATGCGATGAAAAATACCGAGCGAACAACTCGGAATGAGGGCCAATATCTTTTTATTATATTATATATACAAAGTTACTACTGAGACTATACCCCACAAGTGGCACTATATCACCCATTGCAATACATATATATATATATATATATATATATATATATAGGGACTCGGCGGCGCGGCACTCGGCTTCACATCAAATAAACACGAACACCTTTTCCTGTGTCAACGTTTCAATGTATTGGACACATTTTCGTCAGGACAATCAAATGTGTCCAAAACATTGAAACGTTGACACAGGAAAAGGTGTCAGTGTTTATTTGATGTGAAGCCGAGTGCCGCGCCGCCGAGTCCCTGTGTCTTCCCTCTTGCGAGGGCACCGGCGTTGATGTATGCTCAAGACTATGGAGTGCCAGACCCCCGAGCAGATATATATATATATATATATATAGGAGATAAGATCAGGCGGCACTCACGGATTTCAGAAAAACAAGTAAGGAGACGACCCCTACTTGTAGACTTAACGTTTCGGTTTATTAACCGTCTTCAGAAGTAATGACATACAAAAGTGAACATTCTTACCTTTATACATGAATAAAACCACCACGTGCATTGTCCTCCGTTCCTCTGACGGACGGACTTCCGGTTTCGTCATCATTCAAAGACAGCACTGTCAAAGAGATGACGTATACCGGTGTGACTAAACCATCACCATAGTAACTTAACAACATGGAAACACAGTAACAGAAGCATGTAATGTTTCTACATAATCTTTACAGAAACAGGTATTAAAATCAAGCTGTTTGGAAACGATTAATGAAAAGTCTTATATATCCACATAATGCAGTCATAAACAACTTAATAAATGACAATATAAAGAATTATTGTGGCCATATTATTACATGAAGCTGACAAGAGACAAGGTTTCATTGAGACCATATGGGGCCACGGTGTTAAGCCGATGTATCCATCGTGCCTCCTTCTGCAATAAAACCCTGTGTCTGTCTCCACCACGTTTAGAAAAAGGAACTTGTTCCAACATTTTATAGCGCAAAGCTGCCAAGGTGTGATTGCATGACTTGAAGTGTTTAGCTACGGGCTGATCTATATTTTTGCCTTCCAAAATTTGCTTGATGGCGCTTCTATGCTGAGACATACGTTCTTTAAAAAGACATGTGGTCTTTCCAATATAATACAGACCACAAGGGCATTTTATGCAGTAAATTACAAACTTGCTTGTACAGGTAAGTACCTGCTGGATTTTGATTTTAACACCCGTGTGTGGATGCAAAATGTAATCACCTGTCTCCAAATACAGACATGTGGTGCAGCCAGTGCATTTGTAATTACCTGGCTTTCTTTTCAAAAAAGTGCCGTCACTAATGTCACCCAATTGCGATATATCATTGTGAACCACTAAATCCCTTATATTGCTACCCCTCTTGTAACAAGGAAGAAGTCTGCTAGATTTTATACTGGAGAGGTCAGGGTCTGCTTGTATTACCGGGCAAATTCTTTTGGCCATCTGAGTGAGCTTCTGACTAGCTGTGGTATATGTGGAAACGCATATAACTGCATTATCTAATGATTTTTTTATTGCTAGCCTTATCTGCTGGTATCTTAGGTTCTAACATGGCTCTTGCCCTGGCTGTTTGCAGCAAATTATTGCTATAACCCCTCTCCAAGAATCTTTGGGTCATGTAATCCATTTGTTTGGACTCTTACCGACAAAACAACATGGACACTTTACAAGAGGATGTTTCAGGTTTTCGACAAAGAAATGCAGTCTATTTGAAATTATTTCAGCAATCCGGAGTGCCGCCGTTGGAAGGTTATATATGTGTATGTGTGTGTATATACATACACACACACACACACACACAGATACACAAGTCCGGCACTCACAATATGAACAGATGAAACAACTTGGTCCGGTGCACAACCCCTTAGAAGAGCATACAGGATGGAAGAAATAGTGGCACTCAGAAATAATTTAGACGACACAGCCGCTGGTTTGGTCGACGTTTCAGGGACACCTCCCTTTTATCAAGACAAGACCAGCTTTTACAAAATAGGAGATATATATACAAAAGTACAACTTACCAAACACCAATAGTGGACTGCAGGCCGCTGCGTCCAGCCGAGGGGTGAAGACGTCACCGATGCAGCCCTGCGCCGGGAATCACACACTGTCGGGTAGGAGGTGCGGCTTGCCAGTGTCGGAACATAGTTGATAAGCAACCTATACAAACAACATAGGGTGCAATGGCGGACATGGAATAACAAACAATTCTACCTTCATGCTGTACACAGAAACCTCTACGGAAATCTTGTATCACGAAAACTCTTGTAAACAGATAAATATAATAAACCTAAAGCTCTGTTATCTATCCTAATTAGATAGTGCCATAAGAGACTATAAAACAATATATACAATGTTAATTAGAGAGACAGCGCTTGAGGTGAAGAGCATACCAATTGGCCCAAATAGTCGAGGTACTGATCTGGGGTCTAGATACATAAATTCTGAACTGCCTAATAGTAGGGACCTGCCAGGTGCCCTCCTTCAACAAAGGTAATATATCTGGTGTTAACAGGCGGCACTCACGGACTTCTCACTCATGGAGCAGACAGCCAGCAGGGTGAGGACGGAGGGAGCTGCTGTGGCTGAGCATGAGCAGCTCCCTCTCAGACATTCTGGATGCAGAGAACTGCATAGTTATCTGCTGTTCTGCAGTAGGCAGCTTCGCGGTCGCGCCTTTTGCTGAGACGGAGACACAGCTGTCTCTGTCTCAAAAATAAGGGGGGGGGGGGCACTGATGGTGGAAGTGGGACTGGGGTCTCTGTGGAAGCACCGAGCACAGGAACTTTTTCTCCGTACAGTTCCCTGACCAGCGGCTCCCTGTTTACCTGTTGCAGGGGGGCGGGCTGCTGGAGGACGGGCAGCTGTATGTGCTGGGATCCAGGCTGGAGGACGGGCTGCTGGACGAGCGGGCAGGGACGGCCACATACAGACTCAAGTGTAGAGATTTCATATCCTTGGTGCCCGCTCCTCCCCCCTACCCTTACCGAATCCTCTACTGCCCAATCACAGTGGCAGGGGCGTGCTTTCATATGGACTGAAAGCATGCCCCTGCCAAAGAGGCACTGCTATTAGTGCCGCTTATAGGGATTTTTTCAATGGCCTGTTTCTGCATGATGCTTGGCCCCGCCCCCCTCTTCCGGCCCTTTCACACAGACAGCGGGAGGCACCCCAGAGCGGGGCCTCCGAAACACTTTTAAAACGTTTTCACAGGAGAGAAATAATTAAAATAATGTAAAGGGTAAAGCAGATACTTATGACACACTGCCTCCCCTGACTGCACGTCCCTGCGATGCAGTAAACTGATGCTGCAAAGCGGAAGCACACTTTACAGCACTGGGGGTCACCGCAGCGCACAGGATTTCGTGCCCGGCAGAAGCAGTGTGGACCGGCTCCTTGGACAGGTGAGTATATTATCCTGCTGGGGGGGTGGGGTGGTCCAAGGCGCGCGGGGGTAGTCGCGTCGGGGGGGGGGGGGGTTAGGTGTCAACCGGGCAGTGGCGGTAGCGGCAATGTCGGTGTATGCGCAGCAGGACATCGGGGTATTGTCACAACTGAGGGCCTGAGCTGACGGGAGGCAGCCTCAGTTGTAGGGGCTGAGATGTACCGGAACCTGGGAGGTTGTATCAGACCCCTGGACATGTAAGTAACATGAATAATAACTGCCCGAAGGCGTGACCACGACAACTTGGATAAAAGTCAATGATGTTTATTATGACAACTCCGCAACACAGCAGCAGTAAAAGAAAACGTAAAAGTCAGCAAATAATAAATACAGTTCCTGGGTACTACAGGATGGCAGGAGCCACAGGGCACTGGTAGTGTGAGATAGTTCTTATGATCTTCTAGATGGAAAGTCCTTACCAGGCCCGACTGTAGCAATGGAGATAACCCAGGATTGTGCCAGCTGGTGTTCCAGGAAAAGCTGGGTTGCTGAAGGTAAAACAGCTGCTGTGGATACTGGCTGGAACCAGACTGTTGTTAGCACGGAGTGGATACTGGCTGGAACCAGTTAAATAATAAATGAACTTGGGAGCGATGAAATATGAACTAAAATGTAGAACTTGAGAGCGGAGAAATAATAATACCGGTGGAGAGTGGTAAAGTGTAGAAAGGACACCGGCCCTTTAAGGGAAGCTGTACACTGCTGGAAGCTGAGCTGGAAGCAGGTAATGTTGTAGCTGGAAACAGATGAATCCACAATGGATTGGAGAGTCAGGCTACACCGCAGGTGGAATGCTGGTGCTGGTCTCTATGGTGGAAGTCTTGAGACAGGAGCTGGAACCTGGAAGACAATCACAGGAGAGAGACAAACAGGAACTAGGTTTGACAACCAAAGCACTGACGCCTTCCTTGCTCAGGCACAGTGTATTTATACCTGCAGCACGGAAGGGATTGGCTAGGCAATTATGCAGATTAACAATACTGACAACAGATTGGAGGAAATGATCAGCTGACAGAATCCAAGATGGCTGCGCCCATGCAGACACTTGGAGGGAAGTTTGGTTTGTAATCCATGTGGTAATGAAAACAGTAATGGCGGCGCCGGCCACTGGAGACAGGAGACGCCAGGCTGACAAGTGCACATCCAACCACGCGGACACAGCGGAGGCCGCGGCTGACGTAATCGCCACTCTGACACTCTGCATGCAGAAGCTCAGGGACGGCGGCGGAGGCCGCGGGAGACGCCATGCCAGATGTAATAAGGCGTTACTGTGACAGCGTCTCAGAGAGACAGGAGAGGATGCAGGAATGTGAACATTAGGATAACAGATGGGATCCGGTCCTGGAGCGCTGAGCCAGCCTTAGGAGGCATCTGATGGGTAAGAAATGGCGTCCAGATACCCGGATCGAGACAGCACCCCCCCCTTTAGGAGTGGCCCCAGGACACTTCTTTGGCTTTTGAGGAAACTTGGAATGGAATCTCCGGACCAAGGCAGGGGCATGGACATCAGAAGCATTGGTCCATGAACGTTCCTCAGGACCATAACCCTTCCAGTCAATAAGATATTGTAGTTGACCGTAACGGTGACGTGAGTCCAGGATCTTGGCCACTTCATACTCAACGCCTCGTTGAGTTTGGACTTTCGGAGTTGGAGGAAGTGAGGAATGAAACCGATTCAAGATCAGCGGTTTCAACAGGGAAACATGGAATGTCCTGGGTATTTTTAAGAAGGGAGGCAACTGGAGTCTGTAAGCAACAGGATTGATGACTTGTTCAATCTTGAAAGGACCGATATAGCGAGGTGCAAACTTCATACTGGGAACTCTTAACCTCAAATTCTTCGTGGATAACCATACCCGATCACCCACCTTGAGAGCAGGAACTGCTCGACGCTTCTTATCCGCAAACTTCTTGTACCTGAACGATGCCTTGAGCAGAGCTGATCGTACGCTCTTCCAGATATTGGCAAACTGATGCAAGGTGATATCCACTGCGGGAACAGAAGTTGCTGGAAGCGGTTGGAACTCAGGAACTTTAGGGTGGAATCCAAAGTTAGTGAAGAATGGTGTTGAAGCAGATGAAGAATGATACTGGTTGTTATGACAGAACTCGGCCCAGGGAAGTAATTGAACCCAGTCATCTTGAGAGGAGGACACATAGATGCGGAGGAAGGCCTCCAAGTCCTGATTCACCCTCTCGGTTTGACCATTGGTCTGAGGATGGTAAGCCGTGGAAAACTTTAGCTTGACTTGGAGGACTTGACATAAACTTCACCAGAATTTGGCTGTGAATTGAACTCCTCGATCCGAGATAATTTCTTCAGGAAGACCGTGGAGTCGGAAGATCTCTTGTATGAATACTTGAGCCAACTTGGAAGCTGACGGAAGACCGGTGAGAGGAATGAAGTGTGCCATCTTGGTGAACCGGTCAACTACCACCCAGATGGTATTGAACTTGTTGCACATGGGTAAGTCTGTAATGAAATCCATCGACAAGTGGGTCCATGGTCGACGGGGAACGGATAGTGGAACCAGTTGCCCCGCAGGCGACTGGCGGGATACTTTATGTTGGGCACACTTTGGGCAAGATGCAATAAACTCCAAGACGTCCTTTTTCAGAGTTGGCCACCAATAGGACCTAGAGATAAACTCCAGGGTTTTTTGGATACCTGTATGTCCGGCAAAACGGGAAGCATGGGCCCAATGCATGAGCTTCTTCCTTAGCATCGGCTTCACAAAACTTTTCCCTGATGGGGGCGTAGAGTCCATCCCTACCGTGGAGAATGCCAACGGATTTATAATAGGATGCTTGTCTGAAGACTCTGACTCATTTTCTTGCTCCCATGAGCGGGAAAGGGCATCGGCCTTGCGATTCTGAGAGCCCGGACAGAACTGGAGTTTAAAGTCGAACCTGGAAAAGAAAAGTGCCCATCTGGCCTGACGAGGGTTGAGACATTGTGCGCCCTTCAGGTATAAAAGGTTCTTGTGGTCTGTAAGTATGGTGATTAAATGAGAAGCTCCCTCCAACAGATACCTCCACTCTTCTAGAGCGAGCTTGATGGCTAGCAACTCCTGGTCGCCAATGGCATAGTTGCGCTCAGCTGGGGAGAACTTCCGGGAGAAGAAACTGCAAGGATGTAAATGGCCATCTTTAGCCCTCTGAGATAACACCGCTCCTACTCCAACGGAGGAGGCATCCACCTCTAGGATGAAAGGAGAGTCGATGTCAGGCTGTTTCAGGACAGGCGCAGAGATGAACCTCTGTTTTAAAAGATGAAAAGCTTGCATGGCTTCTTCAGACCACTTGGACGGGTTAGCACCCTTCTTGGTGAAAGCAGTAATAGGCGCCACAATGGTGGAAAAGTCTCGTATAAACTTTCGGTAATAATTGGCGAACCCTAAGAACCTCTGGACCCCTTTGAGGGTTAAGGGTACCGGCCAATTCTGAATTGCTTGTAGTTTCTCAGGATCCATCTCTAGTCCGGAACCGGACACAATGTACCCTAGAAACGGAATGGACTTGACTTCAAAGACGCATTTTTCTAATTTGCAATAGAGATGATTGACACGGAGACGGGACAGAACCTCTTTAACCCAAAAACGATGTTCCTCTAAATCGTTGGCAAAAATGAGGATATCGTCTAGATAGACCACGACATGACGGTATAGAATGTCTCTGAAAATCTCATTGACAAAATGCTGGAAGACAGCTGGAGCATTGCTCAATCCGAAGGGCATGACGAGGTACTCATAATGTCCGTCACGGGTGTTAAAGGCGGTCTTCCACTCGTCACCCTCACGGATCCGGATGAGATTGTATGCACCTCGCAAGTCCAGCTTTGTAAAGATGGTAGCTCCGCTAACTCTGTCAAAGAGCTCAGTAATCAGGGGTAAAGGATAACGGTTCTTAATGGTAATGTCGTTCAAACCTCTGTAGTCGATGCACGGCCGCAGACCACCATCTTTCTTTTTTACAAAAAAGAAGCCTGCGCCGGCTGGGGAAGAAGAAGGTCGAATGAACCCCTTTGCTAGGTTCTCTTTAATGTATTCCTCCATAGAATGCGTCTCAGGCAGAGACAACGGATAAGTTCGGCCTCGAGGTGGAACCTTCCCTGGAACGAGATCAATCGGGCAGTCCCATTCTCTATGAGGAGGAAGGATATCAGCAGAAGCTTTACTGAACACATCCGTGAAATCTTGATATGGAGGAGGTGGAACATCAGACGACCTGGGGGAGGAAGAACAGACAGGCAATACTTTAAACAAACATGTCTCTGCACAGGAGGAACCCCATGCCAGGATTTGCGTAGTCGTCCAATCAATTGTAGGATTGTGAAGACGGAGCCATGGAAGGCCCAGGACCACAGGATGTGTGGCTCTTGGAATCACTAAAAGTGAAATAAGTTCGGAATGAAGAACTCCCACTCTCAGACGAACTGGTAGAGTCCTTAGAGCAATAACAGTATCAAAAATTTTACTGCCATCCACGGCAGTTAAGGAAAAGGAGGAAGGAAGTCTCTCGGTGGGTAGGGACCACCGTTTAACATAGGCTTCAGTAATAAAGTTCCCAGCTGCTCCGGAATCAAGGAGAGCAATGACGTTCCGATAACGTTGAGCAACTTGAAGCGAGACTGGGAGATTACAATCATGAGGAGATGGAGAGGAGATCATTACTCCTAGCCGGCCCTCTCCTGGGCGAGCTAGGGTTTGGAGTTTTCCCGGACGTTCGGGACAGGCATTGATGGTGTGAGACGGAGCTGCACAGTAAAGACAAAGAGACTCAGAGAGACGTCTTCGGCGCTCAGCAGGCGTTAAACGGGAACGGCCAATTTGCATGGGCTCATCTTTAGATGGTGACAGTTGACGAGGAGGAGGAGCAGAAGATTTTGGAGCAGATGATCTTCCACGCTCAGTTGCTCTCTCTCTGAAACGTAAATCAACTTTCGTGCAGAGTGAGATTAGCTCATCTAACTTAGAAGGTAAGTCTCTGGTAGCTAACTCATCTTTAATAAGCTCAGATAAGCCATGCCAGAATGCAGCATACAGGGCCTCGTCGTTCCATGCCAGTTCGGATGCCAGGATCTGGAACTGTATCAGATATTGTCCTACAGTACGTGACCCCTGGCGTAAACGGAGAATCTCGGATGAAGCTGAGGTTACCTGGCCTGGCTCGTCGAAGATGCGCCTGAATGTTGACACGAATGCAGTGTAAGAAGATAGCAGGGTGTCGGACCTCTCCCATAACGGTGATGCCCAGTCAAGGGCGGAGCCACTGAGAAGAGAGATGATGTAGGCAATTTTTGTACGGTCACTGGGAAAATTGCCAGGTTGTAGCTCAAACTGAATCTCACACTGGTTGAGAAATCCCCTGCAGAATCTTGGAGATCCGTCAAATTTTGCTGGCGTTGGAAGATGAAGACGTGGAGCAGAAATGGGTAAGGTGGGTGGGGTTATAGCTGGAGTCACTGTGGTTGACGCACCAGATGCGCCTGATCCACGGAGAGTTGTCTGAATCCCATCCAGCCGAGTAGAGAGATCCTGGAGACAGCGGATGATGTGGCCCTGTGCAGCCTCCTGATGTTCTAGTCGGGCTGCCAGTTCTTGCATCGGCCTGGCCGCTTGATCCTGGTCTCCGGCTGGATTCATTAGGTCAGTGCTTACTGTCACAACTGAGGGCCTGAGCTGACGGGAGGCAGCCTCAGTTGTAGGGGCTGAGATGTACCGGAACCTGGGAGGTTGTATCAGACCCCTGGACATGTAAGTAACATGAATAATAACTGCCCGAAGGCGTGACCACGACAACTTGGATAAAAGTCAATGATGTTTATTATGACAACTCCGCAACACAGCAGCAGTAAAAGAAAACGTAAAAGTCAGCAAATAATAAATACAGTTCCTGGGTACTACAGGATGGCAGGAGCCACAGGGCACTGGTAGTGTGAGATAGTTCTTATGATCTTCTAGATGGAAAGTCCTTACCAGGCCCGACTGTAGCAATGGAGATAACCCAGGATTGTGCCAGCTGGTGTTCCAGGAAAAGCTGGGTTGCTGAAGGTAAAACAGCTGCTGTGGATACTGGCTGGAACCAGACTGTTGTTAGCACGGAGTGGATACTGGCTGGAACCAGTTAAATAATAAATGAACTTGGGAGCGATGAAATATGAACTAAAATGTAGAACTTGAGAGCGGAGAAATAATAATACCGGTGGAGAGTGGTAAAGTGTAGAAAGGACACCGGCCCTTTAAGGGAAGCTGTACACTGCTGGAAGCTGAGCTGGAAGCAGGTAATGTTGTAGCTGGAAACAGATGAATCCACAATGGATTGGAGAGTCAGGCTACACCGCAGGTGGAATGCTGGTGCTGGTCTCTATGGTGGAAGTCTTGAGACAGGAGCTGGAACCTGGAAGACAATCACAGGAGAGAGACAAACAGGAACTAGGTTTGACAACCAAAGCACTGACGCCTTCCTTGCTCAGGCACAGTGTATTTATACCTGCAGCACGGAAGGGATTGGCTAGGCAATTATGCAGATTAACAATACTGACAACAGATTGGAGGAAATGATCAGCTGACAGAATCCAAGATGGCTGCGCCCATGCAGACACTTGGAGGGAAGTTTGGTTTGTAATCCATGTGGTAATGAAAACAGTAATGGCGGCGCCGGCCACTGGAGACAGGAGACGCCAGGCTGACAAGTGCACATCCAACCACGCGGACACAGCGGAGGCCGCGGCTGACGTAATCGCCACTCTGACACTCTGCATGCAGAAGCTCAGGGACGGCGGCGGAGGCCGCGGGAGACGCCATGCCAGATGTAATAAGGCGTTACTGTGACAGCGTCTCAGAGAGACAGGAGAGGATGCAGGAATGTGAACATTAGGATAACAGATGGGATCCGGTCCTGGAGCGCTGAGCCAGCCTTAGGAGGCATCTGATGGGTAAGAAATGGCGTCCAGATACCCGGATCGTGACAGGTATTTTTTATGAAAAAATACCCCGATGATTCTGCATAGAGACAGAGCTTGACTGCAAGCTTGACTGCAAGCTCTGTCCCTACATGCGATAATTGATACATCCCTATGATGTAATCAGTTATCGCAGTGCGAGTTTGGGCGATCTTATCACATGACATCCGCATCCAAGATGCAGATGGTGATAAATAGGACCCTTAATGCTAAATGGATTTCATTTTTCAATGCCATATACTCAACTGGTTAGTGGACAAGGCTGGGTGTAGCATGCATAGGGGGTTATTCAGAATTGTTAAAAACCAAACTAATTAGCAATTGGGCAAAACCATGGGCCTAATTCAGACCTGATCGTAGCAGCAACTTTGTTAACAGTTGGGCAAAACCATGTGCACTGCAGGTGGGGCAGATATAACATGGGCAGACAGAGTTAGGTTTGGGTGGGTTATATTGTTTCTCTTACGTCCTAGAGGATGCTGGGGACTCCAAAAGGACCATGGGGTATAGACGGGATCCACAGGAGCTTGGGCACACTAAAAAGACTTTGACTGGGTGCGAACTGGCTCCTCCCTCTATGCCCCTTCCCCAGACTTTGTGCCCAGGAGTGACTGGACACACACTAGGGGAGCTCTACTGAGTTTCTCTAGAAAGACTTTATGTTAGGTTTTTTATTTCCAGGGAGACCTGCTGGTTACAGGCTCCCTGCATCGAGGGACTGAGGGGAGAAAAGTCAGACCTACTTCTTCTTAGTTAAGGGCTCTGCTTCTCGGCTACTGGACACCATTAGCTCCAGAGCACATGAAATTTGGTGCTTTCATAAACTTTTAGACAGCGCTGATCACATATACTTTTTATTTTGGTGTATGGGCGCTGGGGTGTGAGCTGGCATAATCCCTCTGTGTTCCTCTCTACAGGCTTCCCTGTGGGTCTGTCCCCGTGTTTGTGGCTAGTGTGAGTGTGGGTGTGTTGGTACTCTGTGTCGGCATGTCTGAGCCTGGGTGTTCCTCCCCGGAGGAAGTTCTTGGGGGTGCAGAGGGGGATTTAAGTATGACTCTGTCGACACAGCCGACTGCTGATTGGATGACTATGCTGAGTACACTGAATGCAAATGTGGCTTTATTATCTAAGAGACTGGATAAATCTGACTCTCAGACACAATCATGGAGGAAATCCGTGGAGGACGCTTTGTCTCAGGTACAGACAGTCTCAGGGTCACATAAGCATTCTTTTACCCAGATGGCAGATACAGGTACCGACACGGACTCTGATTCCGATGTCGATTTTAATGAGGCTTCTTTGCATCCACGGGTTGTAAAAAGTATTCAGCACATGATTATAGCCATTAAAGACGTTTTACATATATCTGAGGAACCTGCCGTTCCTGACACAAGAGTTTGTCTATTTAAAGGGACAAGGCCTGAGGTAAAATTTCCCCCCTCTCATGAAATGAATGCGCTTTGTGAAAAGGCTTGGAAGTTGCCTGAAAAACGGTGACAGATTCCTAAGAGAATTTTGATGGCATTTCCTTTCCCCTCTGACGACAGGGAAAAATGGGAGCCGTCTCCCAATGTGGACAAGGCTCTCTCGCGATTGTCCAAGAAGGTGGCGCTTCCGTCTCCTGACACCGCTGCTCTCAAGGATCCGGCGGATCGCAAACTGGAGATGACACTGAAGTCCATTTTCGTTAATACTGGTGCTTTGCTCAGACCTGCTGTGGAGTCGGTATGGGTGAGTAGTGCTATTGCTAAGTGGGCTGAAAATTTGGCTTCTGATATAGATACCCTTGATAAGGATAATATTCTTTTAACTCTTGGTTATATCAAGGACGCTGCAGATTACCCAAAGGATGCGGCGAGGGATGTTGGCCTCTTGGGTTCAAGAGCCAATGCCATGTCAATATCGGCCAGGAGGGCGCTGTGGATTCATCAATGGAATGCTGACTCCAAAAAGAATATGGAAGCTCTCCCTTTTAAAGGTAGTGTCTTATTTGGTGACGGCCTGGCTGACCTGGTGTCTACCGCTACTGCGG
Organism: Pseudophryne corroboree; assembly: GCF_028390025.1. Lineage (NCBI taxonomy): Eukaryota > Metazoa > Chordata > Amphibia > Anura > Myobatrachidae > Pseudophryne > Pseudophryne corroboree. The sequence continues at coordinate 83,388,352 of NC_086451.1, forward strand.
GTAAGTCATCTTTTATTCCCCATGTTCCCACACAACAGAAAAAGGCACCCCATCAACAGTTGCAGTCCTTTCGGCCTAATAAATACAGAAGAGGTAAGGGCTCGTCCTTCCTCGCTTCAAAGGGTAGAGGAAGGGGAAAGAAGCCGCCTGCAGTGTCAGGCACCCATGACCAAAAGTCCTCCCCCGCCTCTACCAAGTCCACCGCATGACGCTGGGGCTCCCCTGCAGGAGTCCCTACCGGTGGGGGGCCATCTCCAATACTTCAGTCAGGTCTGGGTTCAGTCGGCCCTGGATCCTTGGGTCTTAGACATAGTGTCCCAGGGATACATACTGAAGTTTCATGAGATGCCCCCCAGACGGTTTTTCGTGTCGGCCTTGCCAGTTTCCCTTCCCGAAAGAGAGGTGGTAAGGGATGTGATTCAAAAGTTGTGTCAACAGAGGGTCGTGGTGCCGGTTCCCCCGTCTCAACGGGGGGGAAGGGTTCTATTTGAGCCTCTTTGTTGTACCGAAACCGGACGGCTCGGTCAGACCGATTCTGAACCTAAACTCCCTCAATCCATACTTGAAAATGTTCACGTTCAAGATGGAGTCTCTTCGAGCGGTGATCTCCGGTCTCGAAGGGGGGGATTTTATGGCGTCAGTCGACATAAAGGATGCTTACTTGCACATCCCGATATACCCTCCTCATCAAGCCTTCCTGAGGTTTGCAGTACAGGATTGTCATTACCAATTTCAGGCGTTGCCGTTTGGGCTTTCCACGGCCCCGAGGGTTTTCACCAAGGTAATGGCGGAGATGATGGTGCTCCTTCGCAAGCAAGGGGTCACAATTATCCTATACTTGGACGATCTCCTGATAAAGGCGAGGTCCAAGGAACAGTTGTTGAGAAATGTGGATCTCTCCCTGTCGGTTTTGCGGCATCACGGTTGGATTCTAAATTTGCCAAAGTCTCAGTTGATCCCGGCCACTCGGCTGTGCTTTCTGAGTATGATCCTAGACACGGAACGATAGAGAGTATTTCTTCCGGAGGACAAAGCTCTGGAAATCCAGTCCATGGTCAGGGAGCTTCTGAGGCCGACCAGTGTGTCGATTCATCAATGCACTCGGGTGCTAGGGAAGATGGTGGCGGCTTACGAAGCCATTCCGTTTGGCAGGTTTCATGCCCGGGTGTTTCAGTGGGATCTGCTAAACAAATGGTCCGGGTCTCACCTGCACATGCACCGGAAAATAAGTCTATCTTCCAGGGCCAGGATCTCTCTCCTGTGGTGGCTGCAAGACTCCCGCCTCCTAGAGGGACGCTGATTCGGAATCCAGGACTGGGTCCTGCTGACAACAGATGCAAGTCTCCGAGGCTGGGGCGCGGTCACGCAAGGAAGAAATTTCCAGGGAAAGTGGTCAAGCCAGCAAGCTTGTCTCCACATAAATGTTCTCGAGTTAAGAGCCATTTACAACGGCCTGCTGAAAGCGAAGAACCTTCTTCAGGGTCTCCCTGTTCTGATCCAATCGGACAACATAACAGCGGTGGCGTACGTAACCGCAAAGGCAGAACAAGGAGCAGGGCGGCGATGGTGGAAGCCACGAAAATTCTCCGCTGGGCGGAACAGCACGTGAGCGCCCTGTCAGCAGTCTTCCTCCCGGGCGTGGACAACTGGGAGGCAGACTTCCTCAGCAGACACGACCTCCATCCGGGAGAATAGGCTCTTCATCAAGAGGTATTCGCAGAAGTGACAAGGCGTTGGGGAATTCCTCTAATAGACATGATGGCGTCGCGCCTCAACAAAAAGCTTCCGAGGTATTGTTCCAGGTCAAGGGACCCCCAAGCCAGTGCAGTGGACGCCCTGGTAACTCCATGGGTGTTTCCGTCGGTGTATGTGTTTCCTCCGCTTCCTCTCATTCCAAAGGTGCTGAGGATCATAAGACGAACAAGGGTTCAGGCAATACTAGTCGTTCCAGATTGGCCACGGAGGACCTGGTATCCAGATCTTCAGGAGTTACTAGTGGAAGATCCTTGGCCGCTTCCTCTAAGAGAGGACCTGTTACTGAAGGGGCCCTGCGTGTTTCCGGACTTACCGCGGCTGTGTTTGACGGCGTGGAAGTTGAACGCCAAATCGTAGCTCGGAAGGGTATTCCCGGGGAAGTCATCCCCACTCTCCTTAAGGCTAGGAAGGAGGTCACGGCGAAACATTATCACCGTATTTGTAGAAAATATGTGTCGTGGTGTGAAACCAAAGCAACTCCTGCGGAGGAGTTTCACTTGGGGCGTTTCCTCCATTTTTTGCAGGCAGGCGTGGATGCAGGCCTGAAATTGGGTTCCATAAAAGTGCAGATTTCGGCTTTATCTATTTTCTTTCAAAAGGAATTGGCCGTCCTTCCTGAGGTTCAGACTTTCGTGAAGGGAGTGCTGCATATCCATCCTCCATTTGTGCCACCCGTGGCGCCGTGGGATCTTGAAGTGGTGTTGCAGTTTCTTATGTCTCACTGGTTTGAGCCTTTGCGTAAGGTTGAGTTGAAGTTTCTCACTTGGAAAGTGGTCATGCTTTTGGCTCTGGCGTCTGCCAGACGTGTGTCCAAGTTGGCGTCCTTGTCTCACAAGAGCCCATATTTGATCTTTCATTCGGATAGAGTGGAATTGAGGACTCGTCAACAATTTCTGCCGAAGGTGGTTTCTTCGTTTCACATAAACCAACCTATTGTGATGCTGTGGCGATCCCAAGATCTCTTGATGTTGTAAGAGCTTTGAAAATTTATGTCGCCAGACCGGCTCTTACTAGAAAAACGGAGGCTCTGTGTGTCCTGTATGCTTCCAACAAGATTGGAAATCCTGCTTCTAAGCAAACTATTGCACGTTGGATTTGTAATACGATTCAGCAAGCTCATTCTTCGGCTGGGCTGCCGTTGCCGAAGTCAGTGAAGGCCCATTCTACCAGGAAGGTGGGCTCTTCTTGGGCGGCTGCCCGAGGGGTCTCGGCGCTTCAACTTTGCCGAGCAGCTACGTGTTCGGGTGCAAACACTTTTGCTAAGTTCTACAAGTTTGATACCCTGGCTGATGAGGACCTCATGTTTGCTCAATCGGTGCTGCAGAGTCGTCCGCACTCTCCTGCCTGTTCTGGAGCTTTGGTATAGACCCCATGGTCCTTTTGTAGTCCCCAGCATCCTCTAGGACGTAAGAGAAAATAGGATTTTAATACCTACCGGTAAATCCTTTTCTCCTAGTCCGTAGAGGATGCTGGGCGCCCATCCCAGTGCGGACTGTTCCTTGCAGTTGTATTGATACTGGTTACTTATGGTTACACGCGGTTTGTGTATCAGTTATGTTCAGCTTGTTGCTGTTGTTAGTTCATACGGTTATCTGGTTTCATGCTACTCCAGTTGTACGGTATGTTGTGGTGTGGGCTGGTATTTTGTAGCCCTTAGTTAACAAAAATCCTTTCCTCGAAATGTCCGTCTCTCCTGGGCACAGTTCCTATAACTGAGGTCTGGGGGAGGGGCATAGAGGGAGGAGCCAGTTCACACCCAGTCAAAGTATTTTTAGTGTGCCCAAGCTCCTGCGGATCCCGTCTATACCCCATGGTCCTTTTGGAGTCCCCAGCATCCTCTATGGACTAGGAGAAAAGGATTTACCGGTAGGTATTAAAATCCTATTTTCTGTGCAGGGTAAATACTGGCTGCTTTGTTTTTACACTGCAATTTAGATTTCAGTTTGAACACACCCCATCCAAATCTAACTCTCTCTGCACGTTACATCTGCCCCACCTGCAGTGCACATGGTTTTGCCCATTAGTGTGCTTTTTTTGGTTTGCTACCTGCTCTGAATAACCCCCATAGACCACACTTACCACAGTGTCTGTATACAGAGCCATGTCCTATAATGTGACATAGAGTTATGCAGTCAGCATACCGATAGTCAGGATTTCGGCTGTCACAATACCGATGCTGGTATACCGGCGAGGCAGGTGATTCCCCCTCTATGGGTGTTCACGACACCCATAGAGGGAGAATAGAACCTGTGGCGAGCCGGCAAGGGTCTTCGTTGCTTCATACTGATCCCGACATAGAGAAGACCTGCAGCACTGCTGTAATCGAGGTGAGATTTGTACTCGCCTCCAGTCCAGCGAGTGCTCGGCATCCAGCTTTGACAGCTGGGCAGACAAGTACATTCAATAGTGATCACTATGGGTGCTGCTGAGGCACAATACACTAGCAAAGCAAAGAGGGCAGTGGCTGAAACACCTTCTGTTGTCACACAATGAGCGGGCCTGTGGTGGTCTCTCAGCCATGACAAGGGTAGTTCAAATCTATTTCCATTGGCTCTTTGGCTGGCTGTATGCATTAACTATCACTCTGTTTACCTTTTATCTCACTGTAATTTGCACAAGCAATACCAACATGCAGGATAGCGGTAACAGCTTTAACGCTGATGCCAATGTGAGCTGGGTGCAATAGAGGTGGACCCCCAGAGGCTTGTCCCCTAAGCCTACAGGCCCCATCACAAAGGCACCCACTATAGATACGCCAACGCCCCTCCTTTAATCTATAATAAGGTGACAATAAAAGTAAAACAGTTGCAGGTATTTACAGCACTTGCTCACGCTTACATGAGTCACCTGGAAAGCCAGCATTACAAATTAGTGATATTCAGTAGCAATGATCAAGGCTGTCCTGGGAAACAGGGACGGTGGGCACCATATTGATTAATCCCTGAAGACCAGAACCCAGTGTTACTATGTTATGACATAGGGGTCATTCCGAGTTTATCGTAGCTGTGCTAAATTTAGCACAGCTACGATCATCTTCCCTGACATGCGGGGAGACGCCCAGCACAGGACTAGTCCACCCCGCATGTCAGTCTGGCCCACCTCGCAGAAGTGCAAAGGCATCGCACAGCGGTGATGCCTTTGCACTTCAGGAGTAGCTCCCGACCAGCGCAGGTTTAGCGTGCTGGCCGGGAGCTACTCCTCGCTCCCTGGCCTGCAGCGGCTGCGTATGATGTCACGCAGCCGCTGTGGCCTGCCCCCCATTCGGTCCGGCCACGCCTGCGTTGGCCGGACCGCGCCTACGAAACGGCAGCCAAACACCGCCGTTTCGCCCCCTCCCGCCCATCGATCGCCTCTGCCTGTCAATCAGACAGAGGCGATCGCTGTCCTGCTACGGCCTTCGACCGTCCCGCAGGCGCACTACGGCGCCGGCGCATGCGGAGCAGGGACCCGTTCGCTCTGCTGCGTTAAAACGCAGCGAGCGAACGGGTCGGAATGACCCCCATACTACTCGCTATATATTATTTCCATTATCCTCGGCCATGTGTGCTTTACTTATAGGCGTTTGTGAAACTTTCATGTACAGTAATACAGACATTGTTTTAACACCAGAATCCATTAAATGAAATGTTCCCTTAGTGGCCTTCTCCCTGCCTAGTAAAATGTATGGGTGTGTCACAAACATCCAATCAAGTGCAGCCCTCCTTTCATTCTCATGTATTATAAATGTATCTGGATCTGCACGGCACACACACAGAACTGTCATTTTTTTTCTTTAGATGTATTTTACGCCTGCATTTTTATTTAGGTAAAATTATTATTTTAACATATAGGGGTGGAAGGAGGCCCAGACCAGTATATTGCTAGGACCCCTTTGTGTCTTAATCTGGCTCTGCCACCCTTTTCCATTAAGCAGCCAGGACGACCACTTGTACAGTACTAGACAGCGTTGGTGCAACAGATTTATGCTAATGCCGCATCCCAGCTCCAGCAGGTGACGGAGATTGACATATAAAACAAAATGTAAAAGATGGCACAATGAACGATAGCAGTGTGTAAGGAGGAAGAGCCTAGACTGGGAGAGACAGCACGGTAACACTGCTGTGCAGATGGAAGCAGGATGACAGAGAGAAGCAGCGCAGAACAGCATCTACGGAACAGGCAGAGGGGGTGGTGGAGGAAAGGGGGGGCAGGATGAGATTAAAGCTATAACAAGAAATGAAGTCAATAAAATGTTGTCCCAGTCATATAGTAATGTGTCACATCACGCTTCGCTGATGGACAGATCCCATATCCTGTTACCAGCATTTCAATTTCTCAATTACCTGGCTATTGTTTAATGCTTTACACAGATAAGTGACACATGCAGAGGCAGCTGGGAGTGGAAAGATGCTCTTCTCCAGCGAGACAATTTCATCTATCTTTTAATTAAAATTGAATAATAAATGTATCACTTTCTCATGTAAGCAGCACCAATGTGGTCTGCAGAAGACACGTCAATGCATGTGGGTGGGAGGAGAAGATGGGGGGCTTGCACCCAAGAGCTTACAATCCTGCATAAAGAATTTATGCTGCCAATTAAAACTTTGGTGATGAGCGGGTGAATCCAAGCGCACCTTGGGCCTAATTCAGACCTGGTGGCAAGCAGGTGTTTTTTGCACTACTGCAACCAGGTAGTCACCGCCTGCAGGGGTAGGGGGTGATCGCTGTGCATGGGTGCGAATGCATGTGCAGAGAGTTGCACAAACAAAAGTTTGTGCAGTCTCTGCACTTCTCGCTATACCAATACGTCCCATTTTGAATTCCATATCATATGGAGTCATATGTATGCACAGCTCATATTAACAGACGGTGAACGTTCAATCACCCAGTCTTGTGTTTTATGTGTTTTTATGTAGTTTGTCTGTCTGTTTGTTTTCCGGAAATAGGTGTTTTAACCAATAACCTTATTTACATATACAGTTCTTGCCACACGGCACTTTTTAACATATAGCAGTCTTAAATAATTATAGAGAACTGCCACATTTATATTAAACATCATAAGATATATATATCTATGGAAATTCTTTTTAGAATAAAATAATTATTTTCCAATATACGTGTGTCACTCATCTTTATTCACTTTGCGCTGGGAAAAAAAAACATCTGTATTCCTAACTACTATAGCGGGATTAGGTAGTGATTCCGCACCCTTTTCCTGAGCCGCATTCTCAGTAAAGTGAGGGCACCTTCCGTTAGCGCAGTGCCAAATCCCCCCTTTTTTGTTAAGGGACTCTAAAGGGCCCCATACACTACAACGATATGTCTGAGGCTGAAGTCGGAGGCAATTTCCCTTGAACTCTCCCGGGAGCCTCCCGAGAGTGGTTCCATATGATTCCATACGATTTGGTACATTTTGCATGCAATATATTGTATGCGATCCCAGCCATGCCTGCAGGAACCGACATATCACAAGTGCAGCACTAACGATCTAGGGGAGCCGATCCGACCCTCACGGGGCCGCACTCGGATCGGATACACAGCCAAAATTAACGATTTCACCCAATATATCGGCAAGAATTGGGCAGAAATCGGGCATAATCGTTCTAGTGTATGGGGCACTTAACAGTCCAGGTTTTAAGGATATCCATGGCTGAATACAGATCTTTAAATCAAAACTGACCAAGGTACTAATTAATTCACCTGTTCAAGCATGGTTATCCTTAAATCCTGGACTGTTAAGGTGCCTTGAGGACTGGTTATGTGCCTGTGGCCTGAAATAAGACACCTTTTTTCAAATAGGAAATGCTGACCAGTATATTGACCTATGGCTGCCAATGTCAGTAAACCTTCTGACAGTCAATAAAAAGAAAAGGAGCCAAACATTTGCCTCTTGACAAGAAAAATAAGTTTAGAAAAATAAAGACTACTGCCGCTATAAAATGATACATGGCATTAACAGACCAGTTGATGCTACCTGATGCCCCTTTGTCCTCATTTAAGCCAAAAAGCTCTATTTTGGACTCATCTATCCATAAAATATTGTTCCACTGGCCTTCTGGCTTGTCCAGGTGATCTTTAGCAAACTGCAGACGGGCAGCAATGTTCTTTTTGGAGAGCAGCGGCTTTCTCCTTACAATCCTGCCATGCACACCATTGTTGTTCAGTGTTCTACTGATGGTGGACTCATGAACATTAACATTTGCTAATGTGAGAAAGGCATTCAGTTGTTTAGAGGTTACCTTGGGTTCCTTTGTGACCTTGCAGACTATTAGATGCCTTGCTCTTGGCATGATCTTTGTTGGTTGACCACTTCTGGGGAGGATAATAATGGTCTGGAATTTCTTCCATTTGTACACAGTCTGACTGTTGATTGGTGGAGTGCTAACTCTTTACAGATGGTTTTGTAACCTTTCCAGCCTGATGAGCATCAACAACTCTTCTGAGGTCCTCAGAAATCTCCTTTGTTCGTGGCATAATACACTTCCACAAACATGTGTTGTAAACATCAGACTTTGACAGAGCCAACAGTGTGAAGAGCACCCGTATGGTGCGATGAATCACCTAATATGTGATATTGGGCCTAATTCAGACCCAATCGCAGCAGCAAAATTGTTCTCTAATGTGCAAAACCATGTTTCACTGCAGGTGGGGCAGATGTAACGTGCCGAAAGAGTTCGACTTTGGTGGGTTATATTGTTTCTATGCAGGGTAAATACTGGCTGCTTTATTTTTTCACTGCAATTTACATTTCAATTTGAACACACCCCACCCAAATCTAACTCTCTGCACATGTTACATCTGCCCCACCTGCACTGCAAATGGTTTTGCCCATTAGAGAACAATTTTGCTGCTGCGATCAGGTCTGAATTAGGCCCATTGGCTCATTTACCTCAATAAAAAATGAGTATGTCTAATTTTTTTTGTCTCATTTGTTTAATTTGGATCTCTTTATCTACTTTTAGGCCAAATTTCAGCAGAAATATACACAATTCTGAAGAGTTCACAAACTTTCAAGCACCACTGTATATCACTGGGATCTGACACCCTGCAAGTGTTAATATAAATGTGCAAGAGATCATTTAAGTTAATATTCTGGCTCAGCTCTTCCCTCAGCGGTAACGCTGCTACAGTACAGCTGCTCCCTCTCACAGTCACATCCATCACCCCATAATCAGCTTACTTACAATGGGGAACATCAGTACTAGAACGGATGTGCCTTTAATATGCACCAAGGACAAACAAAGTGCTGAGTCTCCGCTTTCTGTCTGTGCTATTCTTCATCAATCCCTCCGTATCGATCACAGATTGGTTCCATTTTCCAGTAGCCAATATTTGTTTTTTTCCTTTCCTGAGTTTTAATTCTCAGTCTCAGATTTAATTAAAGGAAGATGTGTCGCTGACTGGAATATTATGTGTTCCAGTGTCTCATGTGCATATAGAAATCATTTACAAATCATCACAATGATAGATCCAGCTTAAGTTTGCCAGAGGGTTGACGACTTGCCAAAGCCATGCCAAGTCACTGACCCCGTACAGCACAGCCGGCATCCCACGGCTTCCTAACTCCTAGGGAGCTTCATACGCAACAAAGCACTCTGGGACTTGCATGTCTGCAAATGTTATATAGTATTTCCTTACCATAGTCCATGAGCAGACAAAACGCCCTTTCTATCTATCAAAGAAAACCAAACCTAAAATACTATTTGGCAATGATGATAAATTAGAGGATATTACTCAGATAATCATTATATTTTTCATGTTAAGATGTTACGCCCAACGCTGGGACTGATGCAGACTTGGAAGTAAATCGGCATACATCACTCAAAAGAAGAATAGCCGGATATAAACGAGTCCACATACTGTGTACCTATTCTCAGAGTGCATCAAATAGCCCCGCTAGGTAGCCAGATTATGCGGCTAACTCGCTTCACTCATCCCATCACGCAGTTTTGCACAGAATACGCACCGTAGCCACATCACTAATGCGGCAAAAGTACAACAGGTGCAATGTCATAAAGTGAGGAGGGGAATGGAGGCAGCAGGAAGCCACAGACTGGGAGTTAAATAGTGGAAGCAGCTGGGTCCCCAGCAGAACAGAGTATATCAGGAGATGAGTGATGTGTTAGTGAGTACAGAGTTGTATACGAAAGGGGCAGGGGTATGATGTGAGGAGGGGAATGGAGGCAGCAGGAAGCCACAGACTGAAAACTATATAGTGGAAGAGTCAGGTCCCCAGCAGAACAGAGTATATCAGCAGATGAGTTATGTGTTAGTGAGTACAGGGCTGCATATAACAGGGGCGGTGACTATGTATAGTCTGTACTTTACTGTGAAGGCCTTCCCTCCACTCACCCAACTAATCCACTCGTCTGGTGAAAACATCTGCCACTGTCTACATGACATGGGGTGTTTATCATCTTCACCAAGTATTGTGCTATACATTAAGAGCTACGGCATCACCTGGAGGGTTTGAGGTAGAATCAAGTACGGAGCACGCCTGATGGACAGCCTACTTCTGACACATGCCCAGTACAATGTACATAAAGCAGCTGATTCTGATATGCATACAAAGTGGCTGTAGTTGTGGGCAGATGCGAAAGCCTGTTTTACTACAGGATTCAGTGTGTAATACCGATGGCCGGGATGACGGCTGTCAGTATACTGACAGCGGCATCCCGGTCACCAGGATGCCGGCAGCGGGGCGAGGTCAAGTAAGCCCCTTGCCGGGTTATATTCTTCCTCTATGGGTGTCGTGGACACCCACAGTGGAAAAAAAGCCTGTGGCACCGGGATTCTGGCGCCGGCATTGTAGCGTTGTGCAGGATCCCGGCGTCAGAGATTTTGATTGACACCCACAACATTCCTGTGACACTCCCACGAGTCTCTCTGCCACCACCCAGTTCTCGCCCTATTTCACGGGAAGACAGATCTGACCAAGTTACATTTGACTCAGCACAAGCTCTGTATGCAAAAACCCATCATTTGCGTCTATGAAGAGATGCCTTGTAAATGATTGCCCCTTTAAAAAAAATGTCTGAGTTCAGTCGGCATCCCGCAAGGCCACTGAACTCGGACTTCAGGGGGACATTTACTAAGCAGTGATAAGAGCGGAGAAGTGAGCCAGTGGAGAAGTTGCCCCATCAACCAATCAGCAGCTCTGTATCATTTTATAGTATGCAAATTATAGATGTTACTTCAGTGCTGACTGGTTGCCATGGGCAACTTCTCCACTGGCTCACTTCTCCGCTCTTACCACTGCTTAGTAAATGTCCCTCTAACAATTAACCCCAAAATCTCTACCTTAGAGCATATGATTCTACAAGTACAAGTTAAACTTTCCCCAAATTATTTGTAGCACAAGGAAATTAGGGCCTAATTCAGCATGGGTTGTAGATGTGCGAAAAATCACACATCTACAATCCATTACACTTGACATGCGGGGGGATGCCAAGCACAGGGCAAGTCCATCCCACATGCTGGGTCCTGCCCCCCCACACGATGACGATGCCTTTGCATGTTTAGGGTAGTCCTCTGCCTACACAGCCTAGCTGCAAAGGCAGACGGCTGCCCGCCATGTTCCGGGTCGCAGCTGCTGCATGTGACATCGAGCAGCCGCCGTGGCCCCTCCCGCAAATGGTCTGGACCATGCCGATCCCAATGCCTCCGCGATTCCCTCTAAACGCAGAGTCGATGCTCCCTCCCACCGCTCGAACGCCTCTGCCTTATTGGCGTTCGCACAAGTGAGATGCCGTCACATCTCACTGCGTGCGCACACTTCATAGGGCTTCGGCATGCCGCAGCAGCGTTCCATGCTGAATCAGGTCCTTAATTCCGACACGCACACAAAGATGATAGCAGATGACTTTAAAGTGCAATTATTCAGAAAACTTTTTTCCATAAATGGAACCGGAGCCCATGAGGGAACTGGGAGGAAGCGCAGAAGCTGACAAAAGGCCTTGAGGAGGAAATTGCACTGTTTTTCTGTGTCTTGATCAATACAAGCTCCTGAGGCAAGCCGAGAGAACAGCAGCAAACGGCCATGAAAAATGCATGACGGTGGGGAGCAGGGGCTCCCGGGAGGCACAAATTAAACAGTCCCGTACATGTGTACAATATTGACATTGAAATTAAAGAGAAAACAGAAGAGGTGAAACAAGAAGAGAGCGTCTTCTTGATGTTGTGTATTCTTTTCTGTGATACTGTTATAGGAATGGGAGCATTTGTCAATGCACCTAATCTTAACATCACATTCTATCTATCTTGTGTCACAGCCAATCATGTATGAAGCGCAGTGTGTTGGTGCATGGACTCTGCTTAAAGGCACGATGTGCATTTCGCAGACCATATTGTTAAGATACTCTGTATTAGGGGAATCGATCATTAAATAATTGTGGGTCTAAAATGAGAACAACTACTGTATTCTCTATCATGTACATCAAGAGTGGATGGCCATAAAGGTCCGGAAGAGGCAGATGGTTGGACACAGTCAACCTACAGGGGCACAGTACTGCTGTATCATCTGAATAGTCACATCAGCAAAGTCTGAGCCATGCAGCATTTTCCTCATAGCAGATACGGAATTACACTTTAGGGATCAGAATTAGGGTGTTTTCAAGGTGTGTGTGTCTGCCCCGCCCACCCCACACAACTAATCACCTGGACAGGTGGTGGAAAGGGTCCGCTTGCTGCGGGGCAGTGCAGGTGGTGTGGTCCGAGCGGCGGGCATCTGGCTGCACAGCATGACCTCTGACATAACTTCACGCTGCACAGTGCGCACAGACGGGGGCAAGGGGAGCTGAGCATCATCTGAGCCTCCTGAGGAAGCTCAACGCCGCCCAGTCATTGAAAAACGAAGGGGGCAGTCTAATCGCGAAATCCCCAGGATTGGGAGCTCCAGCCCCTGGATTGAATCCCGGGCGGTTTTTGGCCAAAATCCCGGGATCCTGCCAATCCCGATCCCAGGATTAGCCACCATAATCAGAATGCCATCTTTACTGTGGATGTCAAAAAACATTCCTCGACACTGAAGATGTCTTTCAGAGACAAAAAAATGGAGACAGGCATAGGAGGTTTTCCAGGAAACTATATGGGAGATTTATCAAACCTTGGAGTTAAAGTAGAGAGAGATACATAAAGTACCAAACAATCAGCTCCTAAAGGTCATGTCACAGGATGTGTTTGAAAGATGACAGATAGTAACTGAATGGTTGGTACTTTATCTCTCTCCAACTCTTGATAAATCTCCCCCTATGAGTGCAGAAAAATTAGTGTATTCGTACTACAGTTGCAAAGTGTCTGTTTACATACAGTTCCTCATAATTTCACCAATATGTTTAGTTGACAGAATTAACATAATTAATTAAGCGAATCAGGTATAGAGGGGGAACCCATTGTGAAATATTTAATTATTCAATGTCTCAATGACCCTCACACCAACTAGTTGCTATTCATTTCATCATTGTTAATATCTGCCTTGGCTCACACTGCTGAAATCTCCAAGACCGCAATCCCCCCTAATATGCCCAATAAAAAGTCCAGCTGTGTCCAGCTATGAGCACTGTACTCCTATGTCAATTACTTTTACCCAGGGGTCCACTGCAGAAGGTACCATTCCCATAGATGGAACACATGTTTGTAAATAGACACATCCTCCAAAGAGTTCAGAGCAAGGTCAGACTGGCCCACAGGGGTATTGGGGAAATCCCGGGCGGGCCCCGCTGCTTGAGAGCCCACCCGCACCTCTATAGACCAGGTTCCAGACTGTGCACTTAAATTATACACACAGTATGATACATTATACTGTACTTCACAGGACTACGGTGAACTTTCTACAGTGCGTTGCTATTATTGATCTGGTACATTATCATGCATGGATTAGCAGTGTTCACGTGGTGCGGTTAATTTATCGGCTGTCAGGATACTGATGCAGGAATCCCGACAGCCCCAATGCTGACAGCCGGCATACCGGTGCAACAGGGCTATTCCCAATTGTGGGTGTCCACGACACCCATAGAGTGGGAATAGAGTCTGTGGCGAGTGCAGCGAGACACTGAGCTCGCAAGGGTACTCTTAGCGCTTGCCCCGCTGCCGGCATTTTGGCACATTGTCGCTGTCAGGATACGGGCAGTCGGCATCCCGTCCGCCTCCAAATCATATGTAATCCGTATTTACTATATATAGAATTATCAAGGCGCCCAGACCATGTTAGCAAAGCATCTATGGTGGCAAGCCATATCCCTAAGCATGGTGCACTACCACTGTACTACCCCAATGGGCCCTTACACCCCAGCTCGACACTGATTCAGACTAAGGACAAATGTTGAAGACGCATCTTGTGATAAATATTGTATTATAATTTATGGCCTGAAACACTAATCCCCAAAATAGATGAATACAACCAGAAAGTGGGCATTACTCTGTCTCTAAAGGGGATGTAGTTAAGTGACTTAATAAAGGGTATTGAAACTGAATAACAATGTAATACAAAGAAGATGTGTGTCCAAATCCATTTTCTTGCAGTGCTCTATAAATGTGTTTGTAATCCATATACAGTGCATCCGGAAAGTATTCACAGCGCTTCACTTTTTCCACATTTTGTTATGCTACAGCCTTATTCCAAAATGGAATAAATAAATTTTTTCACTCAAAACTCTACACACAGTACGTACCCCATAATAACAATGAAAAAAGTTGTTTTTAGATTTTTGCAAGTTTATAAAAAAATAAAAAACTAAGAAATCACATGTACACATAAGTATTCACAGCCTTTGCTCAAATACTTTGTGGATGCACCTATCGCAGCAATTACAGCCTCAAGTCTTTTGAATATAATGCCACGAGCTTGGCACACCTATCTTTGGGCAGTTTTGCCCATTCCTCTTTGCAGCACCTCTCAAGCTCCATCAGGTTGGATGGGAAGTGTCGGTGCACAGACATTTTCAGATCTCTCCAGCGATGTTCAATCGGATTAAAGTCTGGGCTTTGGCTGGGCCATTCAACGGCATTCACAGAGTTGTCCTGAAGCCACTCCTTTGATATCTTGGCTGTGTGCTTAGGGTCGTTGTCCTGCTGAAAGATGAACAGTTGCCCCAGTCTGAGGTCAAGAGCTCTGTGGAGCAAGTTTTCATCCAGGATGTCTCTTTACATTGCTGCATTCATCTTTCCCTCTATCCTGTCTAGTCTCCCAGTTCCTACACTGAGAAACATCCGCACAGCATGATGCTGCTACCACCACGCTTCACTGTAGGCATGGTATTGGCCTGGTGATGAGTGGTGCCTGGTTTCCTCCAAATATGACGCCTGGCATTAACGCAAAAGAGTTCAATCTTTGTCTCATCAGATCAGAGAATTTTGTTTCTCATGGTCTGAGTCTCCTTTTTGAGAGTACATTTTGGCAAACTCCAGGCGAGCTGCCATGTGCTTTATACTAAGGAGTGGCTTCCATCTGGCCAATCTACCATACAGGCCACCATACAGGTGGATTGCTGCAGAGATGGTTGTCCTTTTGGAAGGTTCTCCTCTCTCCACAGAGGAATGCTGTAGCTCTGACAGAGTGACCATCGGGTTCTTGGGTACCTCCCTGTCTAGGGCCTTTCTCCCCCAATCGCTCAGTTTAGACGGCTGGCCAGCTCTAGGAAGAGTCCTGGTTGTTCCGAACTTCTTCCATTTACGGATGATGGAGGCCACTGTGCTCATTGGGACCTACAAAGCAGCAGATATTTTTCTGTACCCTTTCCCAGATTTGTTCCCCAAGACAATCCTGTCTCAGAGGTCTACAGACAATTCTTTTGACTTCATGCTTGGTTTGTGCTCAGACATGCACTGTCAAGTGTGAGACCTTATATAGACAGGTGTGTGCCTTTTGAAATCATGTCCAATCAACTGAATGTACCACAGGTGGACTCCAAGTAAGTTGTAGGAATATCTCAAGGATGATCAGTGGAAACAGGATGCACCTGAGCTCAATTTTGAGCTTCACGACAAAGGCTGTGAATACTAATGTACATGTGATTCTTAGTTTTTTTATTTTTAATAAATTTGCAAAAATCTAAAAAAATAACTTTTTTAAAATCATTATGGGGTATTGTGTGTAGAATTTGGAGGGAAAAATGAATGTATTCCATTTTAGAATAAGGCTGAAACATAACAAAACATGGTAAAAGAGAAGCTCTGTGAATACTTTCCGGATGCACTGTATATTTCTACCTATGGTGGTCATTCCGAGTTGTTCGCTCGGTAATTTTCTTCGCATCGCAACGATTTTTTGCTAATTGCGCATGCGCAATGTTCACACTGCGACTGCGCCAAGTAAATTTGCTATGAAGTTTGGTATTTTACTCACGGCATTACGAGGTTTTTTCTTCGTTCTGGTGATCGGAGTGTGATTGACAGGAAGTGGGTGATTCTGGGCGGAATCTGGCCGTTTTATGGGAGTGTGTGAAAAAACGCTACCGTTTCTGGGAAAAACGCGGGAGTGGCTGGAGAAACGGAGGAGTGTCTGGGCGAACGCTGGGTGTGTTTTGTGACGTCAAACCAGGAACGACAAGCACTGAACTGATCGCAGATGCAGAGTAAGTCTCGAGCTACTCAGAAACTGCACAGAGAAGTCTTTTCGCAATATTGCGAATCTTTTGTTCGCAATTTTGCTAAGCTAAGATTCACTCCCAGAGGGCGGCGGCTTAGCGTGTGCAATGCTGCTAAAAGCAGCTTGCGAGCGAACAACTCGGAATGAGGGCCTATATGTGGGATGGGGCATCATAACATGTGCTTTCTCTGGGATCAAATTTGTCATACCCCTTCCCCATGAGGGCATGCTCCTTTTGGCCCTATTGGAAAAATTATAATTAAGACTTGTGTGCGTTATTAACCGTAAAGATTAATTAGGCTGCACCAGATTTGCATGAGGAAGACACTTTACATCAGTAATCTTTGCACTTTTACTTCACATATGGCTTAACAACTTTACAGCCATTTAAAAGCAGTTTTTTGTGTATAAAATTGAGATTGAAACACATCTGATTTTCATTGATGTCTTGTATTCTTAATAAAACAGAAGATCACCTGCTAAATCCAGAACATAACACTCAGCCATTTCATTACTGCTAGATGTGTCGGCTCTTAATCTGGCGACTAAGTTCCGTGATTAAATTTCCGTCACATCATATTGAATTTTGGTGTCACAATGTCATTGGTATTGAATGTGGTCTACAAAGATTAAATACCAAATGTGCAAAATCGAGGTAAATTATCTCTGTCATCCTCTGGTGAAATGATCACTGAGAGGGAATTACTGCCAAGTACAGTAATATTATTATTGTTTACAAAACAATAAAAAAGGAAAACTATTTAGAATTCATTTCATTGAACATATTACAACAGCGATTGTTCAGACAAATCAGGTAACGTAAGAAACTTTAAAACAAAAAAGTTACAATAGTAGAAGAGAATAAACCTCCCAACAGTATGGATTATTGGTACCCAAAAGGGGTGTAGCCTTCTGAAAAATGGATGTGGCTCCTTGAAGTGGGGATGTGGCTTTGCAGCATTGTGACGAAGGCTTATTTGTACCGAGCTAGCTCTAATACATGTGGCAAATGTGACCTTAACACTCACTCCCCCACAGTGCCACAACAGAGGTTTACAGTGCCCTGTACCTGTAATGGCACCTAGGCGCACAGCATCATGCGGATGGGGCTGGGCCGCCAGTTATCGGGAGGAACAGAACTACCCATGGGCCGTGCAGGCTGCAGTGTGCATGTCTGGAGCAGACAGATATGGGGACTGTGGGGCAGATATGACGTGGTTCGCACACCCCTATGTGAAGCTGTATGCCCCTTCCAACCTAACTCCTGCTGCCCTCTCTTCCCTAGCTTCCTGCACTAATAGACCTGATATTAAGTTAGGAACAATAAAAATAGGATTTTAATTACCTGAAACGGTAAATCCTTTTCTCGTAGTCCGTAGAGGATGCTGGGGTCCATATTAGTACCATGGGCTATAGACGGGTCCACCAGGAGCCATTGGCACTTTAAGAGTTTAATAGTGTGGGCTGGCTCCTCCCTCTATGCCCCTCCTACCAGACTCAGTCTAGAAAACTGTGCCCGAGGAGACGACATACTTCGATAGAAGGAAATACACAGATAGTGGCGAGATTCATACCAGCTCACACAACAAGGCAAACCCGGCTAACAAGCCGGAAAAACTCAGCAAGAGCCGAAACAGTACTGAAACAGTAAACAATGCAGCAGGGCCGTAACTAGGTGTGTGCCGATGGTGCCTTGCCCACAGCACAAATGCACTGAGGGCGCACCATCTGGCAGCACACCCCTCCGTATGGCCATCATGTCCAGAGAGTACTGCCACTGAAGGGACGGGGAGCGGTGTCACAGGTGCTATGTGGCAGCACCCCCCTGTCCCGTTATCCATCATTGAGAGTTGCGGCCGCCTCTGCAAAGGAAGTGGGAGCTGGAGCTCCCGGAACTGTGAAGCCCTGGTTGCCGGATCAACCCCCACCACCTGCCTCCAGCTACTGCCTCTGCAAGGGATGGGGAGCGGTGCTGCAGGCTACATGTCGCAGCACACACTCCCGTCCCATTGTTCGGCCACTAAGACCCGCCGCCGCCAGAGGTCGGAAGTGGGAGCGCTACCTCAGGTGAGACACACAGTCTCTCTCTCTCTCTCTCTCTCCCCCCCCCGCCTATTATGTAAAAACGGGGACTTTGCAAAAACGGGGACTCTGCTGCCATAATGTGTAAAAACAGGGATTCTGCTGCCATAATGTGTAAAAACAGGGACTCTGCTGCCATAATGTGTAAAAAGGGGGACTCTGCTGCCATAATGTGTAAAAAGGGGGAGTCTGCTGCCATAATGTGTAAAAACGGGGACCCTGCCTAATGTGTTAAAATGGGACTCTGCTGCCGTAATGTGTAAAAACGGGGACCCTGCCTAATATGTAAAAACGGGGACTCTGCTGCCGTAATGTGTAAAAATGGGGACCCTGCCTAATGTGTTAAAATGGGGACTCTGCTGCCGTAATGTGTAAAAACGGGGACCCTGCCTAATATGTAAAAACGGGGACTCTGCCGGCCTAATGTGTAAAAAAGGGGGACTCTGTGTGCCTAATGTGTAAAAAAGGGGGACTCTGCGTGCAGTAATGTGTAAAAGGGGGGACTCTGCCTGCCGTACTGTGTAAAAGGGAGACACTGCCCTCCGTACTGTGTAAAATGGGGACTCTGCATGCCATACTGTGTAAAAGGGAGCTATGTGGCCACGCCCCTTCCACATGAAGCCACGCCCCTAATTTTTTGCGCACACCTGCGGCGCACATTGGCCCTGTCTTTTACATGTGATGGGGGGCACCGATGCGGTTTCTTGCACACAGCGCTAAAATGCAGAATTTTCCTAGGAACCAGGTAGAACTAAACTATAAAACCAAAGCAGGAAAACGAAGCGCTGGGCAGCCGCCCAGCATCCTCTACGGACTACGAGAAAAGGATTTACCGTTTCAGGTAATTAAAATCCTATTTTCTCTAACGTCCTAGAGGCTGAGGGGTCCATATTAGTACCATGGGGATGTACCAAAGCTCCCAGAACGGGCGCGTTCTGGGAGCTTGCGCGGAGGCTCCTGCAAGACCGCTTGACCAAACTTGAGGTCATTAGAGGCCAAAGTGTCGTACTTGTAAAACCTGGCAAACGTGTTCGAACCAGACCATGTAGCACAGGCATGTCCAAACTGCGGCCCTCAAGCTGTTGTGAAACTACACATCCCAGCATGCCCTGACACAGTTTTGCTGACAGAGAATGCTAAAGCTGTGTCAGGGCATGCTGGGATGTGTAGTTTCTCAACAGCTGGAGGGCCGCAGTTTGGACATGCCCGATGTAGCAGCTCGGCAAAGCTGTAGAGCCGAGACACCCCGGGCAGCCGCCCAGGAAGAACCCACTTTCTGAGTAGAGTGGGCCTTAACCGATTTCGGACACGGCAATCCTGCCGTAGAATAGGCATGCTGAATAGTGAACCTGATCCAGCGTGAAATCGACTGCTTCGAAGCAGGACACCCAATTATTTTGGGATCATAGAGGACAAACAGAGAGTCAGTTTTTCTATGACGAGCTGTCCTCGCACATAGATCTTCAAAGCCCTCACAACACCCAAGGCCTTTGAAGCAATTGAGGAGTCAGTAGCCACTGGCACCACAATAGGCTGGTTGATATGAAAAGCCGATACAACCTTAGGCAAGAACTGCGGGCGAGTCCTAAGTTCCGCCCTGTCTTCATGAAAGATCAGATAAGGGCTTTTACAAGATAAAGCCCCCAATTCCGACACGCGTCGAGCAGAAGCCAAGGCCAACAAAGTGACCGCCTTCCACGTGAGAAACTTGATGTCAGCCTCCAGTAGAGGCTCAAACCAAGTTGATTGTAGGAACTGCAACACCACATCTAGATCCCATGGCGCCGTCAGTGCCACAAAAGGAGGTTGGCTGCGCAGAACCCCTTTCAAAAAGGTCTGAACCTCAGGAAGGACAGCCAATTGCTTTTGAAAGAAGATGGACAAGGCAGAGATTTGGACCTTGATGGAGCCCAATCTCAGGCCCATATCCACTCCTGTTTGCAGGAAAAGGAGAAAACGCACCGCAGGAAATTTTCTGGATTCACACCAGGAAACATATTTTTTCAAATAAGGTGGTAATGTTTAGACGTTACCCCCTTCCTAGCCTGAATCAGGGTAGGAATAACCTCACTCGAGATACCTTTCCGAGCTAAGATCTGGCGTTCAACCGCCAAGCCGTCAAACGTAGCCGTGGTAAGTCTTGATAGGCAAACGGCCCCTGCAGCAGCAGATCCTCCCGAAGAGGTAAGGGTCTTGGATCTTCCAGAAGAAGATCCAGCAGATCCGCATACCAAGCCCTTCGCGGCCAGTACGGAGCAATGAGGATTGCCAGAACCCTTGTTCTTCTTAGCAGCTGAAGAACCCTTGGGATCAGAGGAAGTGTAGGGAACACATACACTAACGGGAACACCCACGGTGCTACCAGTGCGTCCACCGCCACTGCCTGAGGGTCTCTCAACCTGGAACAGTACCTCCCCAGCTTCTTGTTGAGGCGGGAGGCCATCATGTCTATGTGAGGAACCCCCCACCAAGTGGTTACTTCCTCGAGCACCTCCGGATGGAGGCCCCACTCCCCTGGATGGAGATCGTATCTGCTGAGGAAGTCTGCTTCCCAGTTGTCTACTCCCGGAATGAAGATTGCTGACATCGCTACAGCGTGCCTTTCCGCCCAGAGAAGGATTTTTGACACCTCTGACATTGCAGCCCTGCTCTTCGTTCCGCCTTGTCGGTTTATGTAGGCAACTGTGGTCACGTTGTCCAACTGTACCTGAATAGCCCGATCCTGTAGCAGATGTGCTGCTTGCAGGAGGGCGTTGTACTTGGCCCTTAGCTCCAGGATGTTTATCGGGAGAAGGGATTCTTGAAACGACCACTTTCCTTGAGAAGGTTTCTCCCAGAGCGACTGCTCCCCAACCTCTTAGACTTGCATCTGTGGTTAAGAGGATCCAGTTCTGAATTCCGATCCTTCGGCCTTCCAGAAGGTGTGGAAGTTGTAGCCACCAGAGGAGTGAAATCCTGGCTTTCGGAGACAGGCGTATCCTCTTGAGCATGTGTAGGTGAGAGCCCGACCACTGGTCCAAGAGGTCCAGTTGAAATGGACGAGCGTGAAACCTGCCGTACTGCAGAGCCTTGCAGGCGGCAACCATCTTCCCCAGAAGGCGGATGCATTGATGAACCGACACCCGGGTAGGCTTTAAGACCTTCCGGACCATTGTTTGAATCACCAATGCCTTCTCCACCGGAAGAAACACCCTCTGCACCTCCGTGTCGAGGATCATTCCCAGGAAAGACAGCCACCTTGTCGGCTCCATATGAGACTTTGGAAGGTTCAGGATCCAACCGTGCTTCCTGAGCAGATGTTTCGTGAGCGCGATGGATTGCAATAACCTCTTTCTGGACGACGCCTTGATCAGGAGATCGTCCAGATAAGGAATTATGTTCACCCCCTGCTTGCGGAGAAGAACCATCATCTCCGCCATCACCTTGGTGAAAATCCTTGGTGCTGTGGAGAGGCCAAACGGCAGCGCGGGAATGGATAGTGGTCGTCCAACAGCGCAAACCTAAGGTATGCCTGGTGCAGTGACCAAATGGGGATGTGGAGGTAAGCATCCTCGATGTCCAGAGACACCAGGAACTCCCCCTCCGTTAGTCCTGAGATTCCATCTTGAATTTGAACTTCCTGAGATAAGGGTTCAAAGACTGAGTTCAGAATAGGCCGTACCGAACCATCCGGTTTCGGTACTGTGAAAAGGTTTGAATAATAACCCTTGTTCCACTGCTGAGGCGGAACCGTAACGACAACTTCCGACACCACCAATTTTCTGATGGCCTCCAGAAGAATCGCTTTGTCCGCCAGCAGAGCTGGTAAGCCTGACTTGAAGAAACGGTGAGGCGGGGGATCTTGAAACTCCAGCCTGTACCCCCTGGACACTATATCCAGGACCCAGGGGTCCAGACCAGACGACACCCAGACGTGGCTGAACTGTCGGAGTCTCGCCCCCACCTGACTGTCCTCCAGGCCCAGCCGTCCACCATCATGCGGAGGGCTTAGTGGCAACAGAAGCGGGCTTCTGGGTCTAGGAACCTGCGGGAGCAGGTTTCTTTCCTTTTGCACGACCACCTCTGAAGAAGGTGTTCAAAGGTTTGTTTTTTCTTTGCCTCGCAGGCCGAAAGGACTGTGATGCGGCTGGTGTAAAAGGCTTCTTTGTAGCCGGTGCAGCTGAGGGGAGAAAAGGAGACTTAACCGCGGTAGCCATGGCAATCCACGCATCCAGCGCCTCCCCAAAGAGAGCCTGACCCATGTAGGGTAGGCCCTCCACGCTCTTCCTGGATTCCGCATCCGCAGACCATTGGCGCAGCCAGAGACCCCTGCGAGCCGAGACAGACATGGAGGAGATCCCCGCAGTCATGGAGCCCAGGTCCTTCATGGAATCCACTAGGAACCCTGCAGAATCCTGAATATGGCGTACAAACATATCAACGTCATCTTTATCCAGTGTAGCCGATTCTTCCTGCATAGTGATAGACCACCTGCCAATAGCTTTTGCAATCCAAGCACAGGCTATAGTAGGCCTTTAATATAGCCCTAGAAGCAGTGTTCATGGATTTTAACGTAGCATCCACCTTGCGATCCACCGAGTCTTTCAACGCGGTAGATCCTGGTACCGGCAGCACCACCTGTTTGGACAGCCTAGATAGAGAGGCATCGACCATCGGCGGGGACTCCCATTTTTTCCTATCTTCCTCTGGGAAGGGAAAAGCAACCAAAACCCTCCTAGGGATCTGAAATTTATTTTCCGGAGTTTCCCAGGCCTTTTCAAAGATAGCGTTTAATTCTTTGGATGCTGGGAAGGATGAGGGGGGGACTTCTTGTTTTCTGTAAAGACGGCCTCCTCCATCTGTTCCGGAGCTGTATCCGAAATGTGCAAAACATCTCTAACAGCCGCAATCATCAACTGTACCTCCTTGGCAAGTGATGCCGTTCCCTTCGACACATCCCCGTCACCGTCTGCAGTGTCAGAGTCGGTGTCCGTGTCATCCTGCAACATTGCAAGTGCACGTTTCTGAGAACGAATTGCAAGGGAACCCGAGGAGGCAGTATCAGACCAAACAACCATAGAGGAATGGAGGACCTGAGTGGCGTGCTCAGTCCTAGCAACCCCATCAGAAATCTGGGAAATAGTCCCCCTCAGAGAGACTAACCATTCTGGCTCTCTGGCAGGGATCTGCGCTAAAACTGTGCAATCCTGATTACATGGAATGGAGTCCTCTTGTGAGGATAAATCCTCTGCAGCATATGATACATTGTCCCTAGACATGTTACCACACACACACACACACACACACACACACACACACACACAACACCCCACAAACACACAGGGTATTATGAAGGCAGAGTTTCCCCCCAAAGAATGGCAGAGAGACACAGAGATTGGAGTCAACCCACACACAGCGCTATTAAAGGTATAGGGAGTCCCTAACCAGCGCTGACTGTGTCCTTTAATAGGTGACAAAGCCTGTATACAGCTCCCCCCCCCCCCCCCCCCCTTCTACAACCCCCTTGGTACCGTATAGAGATTGCTCTGGAGGGATCTGGATCCACTTAGCAGTGAGAGCAGGCAGGAAAAATGGCGCTGAAGGCTGCTGGGTCCGCTCTGAGAAGCTCCGCCCCCTTCAATGGCGCCGGCTTCCCGCTCTGTAAAGAGATTATACTGGCCTGGTGGAACAGTGGCTGACATGGATCCGCAGACGCCGTCAGGAGATGACCAGTGTGGGGTCTGGAGCAGGCCCAGGACGCTCCCCCCAGCGCCGCACCAAGGTACACTGGGCCGCCCAGGAGCGCGGTCAAGGCCGCGCTCCCGCCCTAATAGCCGCCCTCTTCACACTGTCCCCTGCTTGCAAGGGGGGATAGTGACTAACTCGTCATGTTCAGCATCTGGGGGGGTGGCGGCCGGCTGCTGGGGCGAGCGTTCCCCTGTGGCGGGGCGCGATCGGACACCCCAGAACTAGCGTCCAGTCAGCGGGAGCAGTGGCTCAGGACCCCGCGGGGCGGACACTGCTGCCCCCCAGTCCCACGCTGCAGGGAGGCTGTCGCCAACAGCCTCCCTGTAAAACTAAAAATCCTGAAATAAATAAATAAAACTTTTACCAAGAGAACTCAGTAGAGCTCCCCTAGCTGTGACCGGCTCCTCCGGGCACATTTTCTAAACTGAGTCTGGTAGGAGGGGCATAGAGGGAGGAGCCATCCCACACTATTAAATTCTTAAAGTACCAATGGCTCCTGGTGGACCCGTCTATACCACATGGTACTAATATGGACCCCAGCATCCTCTAGGACGTAAGAGAGAAAAAGAAACAATTTGCTCCGAGACTTAACCATGTTGCAATGCAAGGGGAGCAAATGCATAGGTGTGCACAGCTAATTGTATTAGGGGGTGCACAGCAGGAGGGGCGTGTCTAGCACCACACAGGGACATGTCTAGAACTATTTTACATTCTTGTAGTAAAATCACATGGCTTAATCTAATTTCTCTCTAGTTCCTAATAATAAAGTAGATATAATACACCCCAGAGAAATAAAATAAAACATAATGGTGCGGCCGCCGGCTGGTACTGACTGTCTGCTACAGTATATACCTGAGACCTAGCTACCGCTGCACCCTATTGCTGCTTACACTTCCCCAACCTATCCCTGACCCAGTGGCTGAATGAGAGAGTGGTGGGCCTAGGTGCATGTGCATTCCTCTCCCCACGCACCCCACCTCTCGCACCCTCCCAGCACCTACACCCTGATTTTGAGTGGACCACTCTGAAAAATATGGCAGATTTAGCGGGCCGAACATTTCAGTTTTAATATAACACAAGTAAGGTTTATAATTTACACATGTGCCATCAGAGCCACATTTGCCTCTTTCTATGCCATCAGACCCCTCCTCTGCAGGACACCAGCATTTGTCACATATGTCCCCATGCTCACCAACTACTGACAGTAGTGCCGCTTATTCAGATTATGCCACACAGTATGAGCCGAAATTCACTATACACCACACAGTATGAGCCGAAATTCTCATTACACCACACAGTATAATCCGAAATTCTCATTACACCACACAGTATGAGCGGAAATTCACATTATGCCACACAGTATGAGCCGAAATTCTCATTACACCACACAGTATGAGCGGAAATTCACATTATGCCACACAGTATGAGCCGAAATTCTCATTACACCACACAGTATGAGCCGAAATTCTCATTACACCACACAGTATGAGCCGAAATTCACATTACACCACACAGTATGAGCTGAATTTCACATTACCCCACACAGTATGAGCCAAATTCACATTACACCACACAGTATGAGCCGAAATTCTCATTACACCACACAGTATGAGCCGAAATTCACATTACACCACACAGTATGAGCTGAATTTCACATTACACCACACAGTATGAGCCAAATTCACATTACACCACACAGTATGAGCCAAAATTCTCATTACACCACACAGTATGAGCCGAAATTCTCATTACACCACACAGTATGAGCTGAAATTCACATTACACCACACAGTATGAGCCGAAATTCACATTACACCACACAGTATGAGCCGAAATTCTCATTACACCACACAGTATGAGCGGAAATTCACATTATGCCACACAGTATGAGCCGAAATTCTCATTACACCACACAGTATGAGCCGAAATTCTCATTACACCACACAGTATGAGCCGAAATTCACATTACACCACACAGTATGAGCTGAATTTCACATTACACCACACAGTATGAGCCAAATTCAAATTACACCACACAGTATGAGCCGAAATTCACATTACACCACACAGTATGAGCTGAATTTCACATTACACCACACAGTATGAGCCAAATTCACATTACACCACACAGTATGAGCCAAAATTCTCATTACACCACACAGTATGAGCCGAAATTCTCATTACACCACACAGTATGAGCCAAAATTCACATTACACCACACAGTATGAGCCGAAATTCTCATTACACCACACAGTATGAGCGGAAATTCACATTATGCCACACAGTATGAGCCGAAATTCTCATTACACCACACAGTATGAGCCGAAATTCTCATTACACCACACAGTATGAGCCGAAATTCACATTACACCACACAGTATGAGCTGAATTTCACATTACCCCACACAGTATGAGCCGAAATTCTCATTACACCACACAGTATGAGCCGAAATTCACATTACACCACACAGTATGAGCTGAATTTCACATTACCCCACACAGTATGAGCCAAATTCACATTACACCACACAGTATGAGCTTTCAGTTTTATAAACTTTTGTCAAGCTACATGTTGCTAGAACAGAGAATATCTGTATTTCTTTCTGGAAACCTGAGTGACACAGCCGCACCGCTGGCTATATATATATATATATATATATATATATATATATATACATATATATACAGTCAGGGACATTGACACAATTCTCATATTTTGGGCTCTATACACCACCACAATGGATTTGAAATGAAACAAGCAATATGTGCTTTAACTGCAGACTTTCCACTTTAATTTGAGGGTATTTACATCCAAATCAGGTGAACGGTGTAGGAATTACAACGGTTTCTATATGTGCCTCTCACTTTTTAAGGGACCAAAAGTAATGGGAGAAACTAAACAATCCTAAATAAAACTTTCACTTTTTAATACTTTGTTGCAAATCCTTTGCAGTCAATTACAGCCTGAAGTCTGGAACTCATAGACATCACCAGACGCTGGGTTTCATCCCTGGTGATGCTCTGCCAGGCCTCTACTGCAAATGTCTTCAGTTCCTGCTTGTTCTTGGGGCATTTTCCCTTCAGTTTTGTCTTCATCAAGTGAAAGCCGTGGACGGGAGGGGGAGACAGAGCGCGGACGGGAGGGGGGAGAGAGCCGCAGACAGGAGGGGGAGACAGAGTGCGGACGAGACGGGGGAGAGAGCTGCGGACGGGAGGGGGGAGAGAGCTGCGGACGGGAGGGGGGAGAGAGCCGCGGATTGGACGGGCGAGAGAGCCGCGGATTGGACGGGCGAGAGAGCCGCGGATTGGACGGGCGAGAGAGCCGCGGATTGGACGGGCGAGAGAGCCGCGGACAGGAGGGGGAGACAGCGTGGACGGGAGGGGGAGAGAGAGCTGACGGGTGGCGGGAGGAAGCACAGGGAAACAGCTTTGATTTTACAATGAAAGTCAGTGCAACACGGATCTGACAAGGTGCAAATTGCTCCTTTATTT
Source organism: Pseudophryne corroboree (assembly GCF_028390025.1). Lineage (NCBI taxonomy): Eukaryota > Metazoa > Chordata > Amphibia > Anura > Myobatrachidae > Pseudophryne > Pseudophryne corroboree. The sequence goes on from NC_086451.1 coordinate 83,415,972, forward strand.
CATTTGCTCCTCACTCTGAGCCAGGATCCATGTTTCCACAGGCCTTCCTGTGACTTCCTGCTGCCTCCATTCCCCTCCTCACATCATGTCACACGCAGTTCTGTCCTCATTGACACATCATCACTCATCTCCTGATATAGTCTGTGCTGCTGTAAACATTGCTATGATCTGAGGCCATCCAATATGAGCAGGTGATGAAGACAAAAAAAAGAAGGAGCTCTTACATTAGCCGAGAGTAAAACTATACTTTAACACGGTCACTTTCAGAGAAAGTCAAATTCTAAAGGTGCATACACACTGGGCGATTTTGAGCTCAAAGTAGCTCATTTTTGGCATTTTGAGCTACCTTGAACTCAAAATCGTCTAGTGTGTATGGCTGGGTGATGAGCTTTGAGCGCTGATGTGCGCTCCCCATCATCGCTCCCCGCCGTCGTCCGTCGGCTTGATTACTGGCCGAGTGAACCACTTTTCACAGTCTCTTACTGTGGAAAGTGGTTCAACCCCGTGAAAATCGCTGGATCTGGTGAAAATCACTCAGCTTGTATGCACTGTGTGATTTTCTGGCCAGCGATTTTCACATCATCGCTCAGCATACACACTGGGCAAAAACGCCCCGTATGTATGCACTTTAAGACTTAGACACGTAACATAACACTGAACATTTGCTCAAGTGTTAGGATACTGGGCCTCATTCAGACCTGATCGCACCTCTGCGAATTTGCAGAGGTTTGCAATCGGATAGTCGTCGCCCAGACAGAGTGTAAATCCGCCCCCTGTGCAAGTCTGCGTATGCTGTGCAAAAACTTTTGCAAACGCCGGCCAGCTGCAAATCAGTTCACAACTCACTCACCATCGAATGCTTTTTACAGTCTGTGCGTAGCCCAAGACTTACTCCTACAGTACGAAAGAAACAGGCTGATCGGTCACACACCCGACCTGAAAACGATTGGGAACGCCTCAGTTTTCCTGACACTCCCAATAAACGCCCAGTTACCACTCCCCAAAAGTCCTGTCAATCAGCCTGTGTTTCCCTAGCGATGAAAAAAGATGCAGGTTTTTTTCGCAGTTTGGCCTCGTGCCTGCGCATTACAATCCGTATGCATGCGAAGTCGTTCGATAATTGGCCGCTGTGCGATTTCGCACAAAAGCTATCAGATCTGAATTAAGCCCAAGAGTCACAGCTTGTTGCAAGAGCTGGTCTTATCAAAATATTATTATTACCAGTTATTTTTCTAGCGTATACATATTCCGCAGCACTTTACAGAGAATATTTGGCCATTCACATTGCTCCTTGCCTCCGTAGAGTTTATTATCTATATTCCCTACCACATTGGCACACACAGACACTAGGGTTAATTTTTGCATGAAGCCAATTCACCTACCAGTATATTTTTGGATTGTGGGAGGAAACCACAGTACCCATGGGGAGAATATAAAAACTCCACACAGTTAGGGCCGTGGTGGGAATCGAACCCAGGACATCAGTGACCTGAGGCAGTAATGCTAACCATTACATCATCCGTGCTGCCCAGCATTTAAGCTATTGACAGTATTGCAATAACTGTAAATGTGCAACCATATACCTGAAATTGCACCAATTTTATTCACTTAACTCTTCCAGCTTCAAAATCGAGAAGATGGCGAGTAGAGAGTTAATTTATAGCAGTGAAAGAGTTAAGACCGTCCAGGAACTGGCAGAAAAAAAACAATGCGGAAGGTAATTGTGTGGTAAGAATGATCAATAATGATTTTCAACAAGCTCTTGTCTCACCCATCTTCCTAAGGACAAGATACACTCGCCTCTTAAGCCTAATGGTTTACTTGTAATACAGGCCAAGATGTCACAGGGAAAGGCCTGAGTAAGCCTTCATACAGTAACAAATAATCTCTGTGGAAGTTGGCATGGTTGAGAGCTACAGGCCTCATTAGCAGTAAAGACTGAGGGCCATACACAGTAAATGCTTCACAAAGACCAGCTTTGCACCACGTGTGGCTCTCCAGGTGTCATGAAACTACAAGTCCCAGCATGCCCTGCCAGATATCAGAGACCTTTGTTGAGCATGTCTGGTATACAAAATACTGTGTGATCCTGAGAGTCCTGGAAAATCTTTTAAAATGGAAACTCCCCCCAAAAAACTACCACACACACTTATAGTAAAGCTGATGTGTCACCTCTACACAGCGGAGGCAGCCATCTTGTAGAATGAGCCAATAACTCATGAGATTACAGCCATCAGTTGACAAGGAACTAGTGACATTACTTTGTCAAGACTATGGAAACACACGAGTACTGAGTGAAATTCACTGGTTGAAAAATGGGGATCCGGTCTGAAGATCGACAGTTCTAGGTCGACAATGTTTAGGTCGACCGGGTCAGAAGGTCGACAGGTCAAAATGTCGACATGAGTTCTAATAAAAATATATATTTTTTTTTACTTTTTCATACTTAACTATCCACGTGGATACGATTGGAATGGTAATCTGTGCCGAGCGAAGCGAACTGCGAGGGGACACTGTACACTAATTGGGGTTCCCGGTCACTCTATGAAGAAAACGACACCAAAAAAACCATAAAAACCTCATGTCGACCTTTTGACCTGTCGACCTAGAACATGTCGACCTTCTGACCCTGTCGACCTAGTGACTGTCGACCTAAACATTGTCAACCTAGACACTGTCGATCTAATGATCCACACCCTGAAAAATGTTTGAAGTAAAAGGTGCAGGACACTCACAGAAAGGACAGTCACTCTCCCTCTGCATATTCTGCCCGCACCCAGGACCATTGCGATATCACATGGGGCCTTGGCTAAGCCGCTCAGGGCAAAAAACCCAATGTAAAGAATTATGCGTGGCGCTGTGAAGCCGCATTACATGCTGCAACGGGGGACATTTGTTCCAGTCAGCAGCTGGGCCCGTCCAACAGGCCTGGGTAATTAGTACCCAACCCCGCGCCCATGCCCACACCCATTGACACACCATTTTTTTTTTTTAATTGAACACCGAAAGACAAATAAATGAATAATAAGGAAGGAAAATGTGGGCTCATGTAGGCAGCTAAAACGTTTTACAGTATTATTAGACATAAACGAGTACAGAACATTATACATTTAATTTACCACATGTACTCCGCTACTCTATAGACCGTCTTACCTGGTTACTCTATGCATTTCATTACAGCCCCTGTAGTCTCTAAAAACAAAACACCAAAATGCTTAATTCTCTTTTCTATTAGCCTATTAATACTTATGTTAAGATATCTTGTGCTCAATACTGTCTCTGTTGCGATTTCAGAAGCACGCACGGAGAAGTGTAATGAAAATGTGGGAAGTGGGTGTTCCTATGTGGTGACAGGAGGTGGCCCATCTTACTATGCACGTGACCCGAAAGTAACTAGGAACATGACAATAGGTTCTACCTCAGTGGTTTTCAAACTGTGTGCCGTGGCACCCTGGGGTGCCCTCAAGACACCTGCATGGGTGCCTAGGATTGGTAGTCCAGGACCAATTACAACTTTTAGGGTCAATGCAACAGGCAAAATCGGTGCTGGTGACTGCCAATCATAAAGTATATGGACAAAGAGAAGCAAATCTTGTCCCCCACCACATAACTGAACCTAAGGATGACATATAAACACAATTTACTTCATTTCATATTTTTTTTCTAAATTTCTCAATAAAAACTTTTGGCCTAGGGGTGCCGTCAAAAAAATTCTGACATTCTAGGATGCTGTGGTCCCAAAAAGTTTGGGAACCACTGTCCTAACTACATGCTGATGGGTAATAGACCAGATCTGAATAATCTGGCAGTCTGGGGGAAATTGCTCACAGACCCAACAGTCTGACTGAACAACAAGACTGCAGTGCGTACAGCCACAATAGCGCTCTGTCATATTTTAGCTCTGGTGTCTTTTTATAAAACAAGCTAAAAAGACAAATCACTCTCATAAGAAACTTTTTTTGTATTTTGCAAAAGAGGGGAAAAAAAAGTTTACTATGACACTTTAAATGATAATCTTGTGTTATCTGGTCAGGGTGCACAAAATGGTAAACAAAACAACCCGCAAAGCCCGTACGCTCTTCTGTAACGTGACTATCTGTGTATCCTGTTGGCTGGAACACTGCTCCCTGATTCACCATTCCCCATCTGTAACATTTACCAAACTTTGCACATGAACGAGCGATAACATCTGAGCCACAGAAACCTAATTAAAGCAAAGATGGACTAAGGCGTCGCTGTGCGAGCTAATTATCTCAATATACAGATGAATCTTCTTGTTTGTGTGTGATCTTTCCATGAACCCAACTGGGGGCGTTGAAGCTGTTAAAAGCGGAGATTCCCTCTGCCAAAAACATCCCGGAGGATTTATAACAACAGAGAATTATCCAAGGTGTAAATAAACAGCAATTTAATTGCAACAAAGCATAGCATGTTATAATTTAAAGGAAATTGAAACTTATAAAAGGAGAATGGACAACAGCATGGCTTACTCTTACCAACTTCCCATCACTTGTTCAAACTGAAGAGTGCGTCCCACTCCTAAAATGCTATACCCTTGCATCAAACAAATACTAGTCAACCGCATTTGCTTGAAATTGAACAAAAAAATAAGAATTTACTTACCGATAATTCTATTTCTCGTAGTCCGTAGTGGATGCTGGGACTCCGTCAGGACCATGGGGAATAGCGGCTCCGCAGGAGACAGGGCACAAAAGTAAAAGCTTTAGGATCAGGTGGTGTGCACTGGCTCCTCCCCCTATGACCCTCCTCCAAGCCTCAGTTAGGATACTGTGCCCGGATGAGCGTACACAATAAGGAAGGATTTTGAATCCCGGGTAAGACTCATACCAGCCACACCAATCACACTGTACAACCTGTGATCTGAACCCAGTTAACAGCATGATAACAGCAGAGCCTCTGAAAAGATGGCTCACAACAATAATAACCCGATTTTTGTAACAATAACTATGTACAAGTATTGCAGACAATCCGCACTTGGGATGGGCGCCCAGCATCCACTACGGACTACGAGAAATAGAATTATCGGTAAGTAAATTCTTATTTTCTCTGACGTCCTAGTGGATGCTGGGACTCCGTCAGGACCATGGGGATTATACCAAAGCTCCCAAACGGGCGGGAGAGTGCGGATGACTCTGCAGCACCGAATGAGAGAACTCCAGGTCCTCCTCAGCCAGGGTATCAAATTTGTAGAATTTTGCAAACGTGTTTGCTCCTGACCAAGTAGCAGCTCGGCAAAGTTGTAAAGCCGAGACCCCTCGGGCAGCCGCCCAAGATGAGCCCACCTTCCTTGTGAAATGGGCATTTACATATTTTGGCTGTGGCAGGCCTGCCACAGAATGTGCAAGCTGAATTGTACTACACATCCAACTAGCAATCGTCTGCTTAGAAGCAAGAGCACCCAGTTTGTTGGGTGCATACAGGATAACAGCAAATCAGTTTTCCTGACTCCAGCCGTCCTGGAAACCTATATTTTCAGGGCCCTGACAACATCTAGCAACTTGGAGTCCTCCAAGTCCCTAATAGCCGCAGGTACCACAATAAACTGGTTCAGGTGAAACGCTGACACCACCTTAGGGAGAAACTGGGGACGAGTCCGCAGCTCTGCCCTGTCCGAATGGACAATCAGATATGGGCTTTTGTGAGACAAAGCCACCAATTCTGACACTCGCCTGGCCGAGGCCAGGGCCAACCGCATGGTCACTTTTCATGTGAGATATTTCAAATCCACAGATTTGAGCGGTTTAAAATGTGATTTGAGGAATCCCAGAACTACGTTGAGATCCCACAGTGCCACTGGAGGCACAAAAGGGGGTTGTATATGCAGTACTCCCTTGACAAACTTCTGGACTTCAGGAAGTGAAGCCAATTCCCTTTGGAAGAAAATTGACAGGGCCGAAATTTGAACCTTAATGGACCCCAATTTGAGGCCCATAGACACTCCTGTTTGCAGGAAATGCAGGAATCGACCGAGTTGAAATTTCTTCGTGGGGCCTTCCAGGCCTCACACCACGCAACATATTTTCGCCACATGTGTTGATAATGTTGTGCGGTCACCTCCTTCCTGGCTTTAACCAGGGTAGGAATGACCTCTTCCGGCATGCCTTTTTCCCTTAGGATCCGGCGTTCCACCGCCATGCCGTTAAACGCAGCCGCGGTAAGTCTTGGAACAGACATGGTACTTGCTGAAGCAAGTCCCTTCTTAGCGGCAGAGGCCATGAGTCCTCTGTGAGCATTTCTTGAAGTTCCGGGTACCAAGTCCTTCTTGGCCAATCCGGAGCCACCAGTATAGTTCTTACTCCTCTACGTCTTATAATTCTCAGTACCTTGGGTATGATAAGCAGAGGAGGGAACACATACACCGACTGGTACACCCACTGTGTTACCAGAACGTCCACAGCTATTGCCTGAGGGTCTCTTGTGTTCAGGCGGGACGCCATCATGTCCACCTTTGGTCTTTCCCAACGGTTTACAATCATGTGGAAGACTTCCCGATGAAGTCCCCACTCTCCCGGGTGGAGGTCGTGCCTGCTGAGGAAATCTGCTTCCCAGTTGTCCACTCCCGGAATGAACACTGCTGACAGTGCTATCCCATGATTTTCCGCCCAGCGAAGAATCTTTGCAGTTTCTGCCATTTCCCTCTTGCTTCTTGTGCCGCCCTGTCTGTTTACGTGGCGACTGCCGTGGTGTTGTCCCACTGGATCAATATCGGCTGACCTTGAAGCAGAGGTCTTGCTAAGCTTAGAGCATTGTTTTATGTGGAGAGAAGTCTCCAGACTTGATCACACTCCCTGGAAATTTTTTCCCTGTGTGACTGCTCCCCAGTCTCTCTGGCTGGCATCCGTGGTCACCAGGACCCAGTCCTGAATGCCGAATCTGCGGCCCTTTAGTAGATGAGCACTCTGCAGCCACCGCAGAAGAAACACCCTTGTCCTTGGAGACAGGGTTATCCGCTGATGCATCTGAAGATGCGATCCGGACCATTTTTCCAGCAGATCCCACTGAAAAGTCTTGCGTGAAATCTGCCGAATGGAATCGCTTCGTAAGAAGCCACCATTTTTCCCAGGACCCTTGTGCAATGATGCACTGACACTTTTCCTGGTTTTAGGAGGTTCCTGACTAGCTCGGATAACTCCCTTGCTTTCTTCTCCGGGAGAAACACCCTTTTCTGGACTGTGTCCAGAATCATCCCTAGGAACAGCAAATTGTCGTCGGAAACAGCTGCGGTTTTGGAATATTTAGAATCCACCCATGCTGTCGTAGAACTACTTGAGATAGTGCTACTCCGACCTCCAACTGTTCTCTGGACCTTGCCCTTATCAGGATATCGTCCATTTCCTTTGAAGAAGAATCATCATTTCGGCCATTACCTTGGTAAAGACCCGGGGTGCCGTGGACAATCCAACCGGCATCGTCTGAAACTGATAGTGACAGTTCTGTACTACGAACCTGAGGTACCCTTAGTGAGAAGGGCAAATTGGGACATGGAGGAAGCATCCCTGATGTCCCGGGACACCATATAGTCCCCTTCTTCCTGGTTCGCTATCACTGCTCTGAGTGACTCCATCTTGATTTGAACCTTTGTATGTAAGTGTTCAAATATTTCAGATTTAGAATAGGTCTCACCGAGCCGTCTGGCTTCAGTACCACAATATAGTGTGGAATAATACCCCTTTCCTTGTTGTAGGAGGAGTACTTTGATTATCACCTGCTGGGAATACAGCTTGGGAATTGTTTCCAATACTGCCTCCCTGTCGGAGGGAGACGTTGGTAAAGCAGACTTCAGGAACCTGCGAGGGGGAGACGTCTCGAATTTCCAATCTTTACCCCTGGGATACTACTTGTAGGATCCAGGGGTCCTGTACGGCCCCAGCGTCATGCTGAGGACTTGGCAGAAGCGGTGGAAGGCTTCTGTTCCTGGGAATGGGCTGCCTGCTGCAGTCTTCTTCCCTTTCCTCTATCCCTGGGCAGATATGACTGGCCTTTTGCCCGCCTGCCCTTATGGGGACGAAAGGACTGAGGCTGAAAAGACGGTGTCTTTTTCTGCTGAGATGTGACTTAGGGTAAAAAAGGTGGATTTTCCAGCTGTTGCCGTGGCCACCAGGTCCGATGGATCGACCCCAAATAACTCCTCCCCTTTATACGGCAATACTTCCATGTGCCGTTTGGAATATGCATCACCTGACCACTGTCGTGTCCATAAACATCTTCTGGCAGATATGGACATCGCACTTACTCTTGATGCCAGAGTGCAAATATCTCTCTGTGCTCTATAGTCAATAAAATACTGTCCCTGTCAAGGGTATCAATATTTTCAGTCAGGGAATCCGACCAAGCCACCCCAGCGCTGCACATCCAGGCTGAGGCGATAGCTGGTCGCAGTATAACACCAGTATGTGTGTATATACTTTTTAGGATATTTTCCAGCCTCCTATCAGCTGGCTCCTTGAGGGCGGCCGTATCTGGAGACGGTAACGCCACTTGTTTTGATAAGCGTGTGAGCGCCTTATCCACCCTAAGGGGTGTTCCCAACGCGCCCTAACTTCTGGCGGGAAAGGGTATACCGCCAATAATTTTCTATCGGGGGAAACCCACGCATCATCACACACTTCATTTAATTTATCTGATTCAGGAAAACTACATGTAGTTTTTTCACACCCACATAATACCCTTTTTTGTGGTACTTGTAGTATCAGAAATATGTAACACCTCCTTCATTGCCCTTAACATGTAACGTGTGGCCCTAAAGGAAAATACGTTTGTTTCTTCACCGTCGACACTGGAGTCAGTGTCCGTGTCTATGTCGACCGACTGAGGTAAATGGGCGTTTTAAAGCCCCTGACGGTGTTTGAGACGCCTGGACAGGTACTAATTTGTTTGCCGGCCGTCTCATGTCGTCAACCGACCTTGAAGCGTGTTGACATTATCACGTAATTCCTTAAATAAGCCATCCATTCCGGTGTCGACTCCCTAGAGAGTGACATCACCATTACAGGCAATTGCTCCGCCTCCTCACCAACATCGTCCTCATACATGTCGACACACACGTACCGACACACAGCACACACACAGGGAATGCTCTGATAGAGGACAGGACCCCACTAGCCCTTTGGGGAGACAGAGGGAGAGTTTGCCAGCACACACCAAAACGCTATAATTATACAGGGACAACCTTTATATAAGTGTTTTCCCTTATAGCATCTTAATATATAATCATATCGCCAAATAAGTGCCCCCCCTCTCTGTTTTAACCCTGTTTCTGTAGTGCAGTGCAGGGGAGAGCCTGGGAGCCTTCCCACCAGCAGTTCTGTGAGGGAAAATGGCGCTGTGTGCTGAGATAGGCCCCGCCCCCTATTCCGGCGGGCTCTTCTCCCGGTTTTTCTGAGACCTGGCAGGGGTGAAATACATCCATATAGCCTCAGGGACTATATGTGATGTATTCTTTAGCCAGAAAAGGTATTAACATTGCTGCCCAGGGCGCCCCCCCCAGCGCCCTGCACCCTCAGTGACCGTTGGTGTGAAGTGTGCTGAGAGCAATGGCGCACAGCTGCAGTGCTGTGCGCTACCTCATGAAGACTGAAAAGCCTTCAGCCGCCGGTTTCTGGACCTCTTCTTACTTCGGCATCTGCAAGGGGGTCGGCGGCGCGGCTCCGGTGACCCATCCAGGCTGTACCTGTGATCGTCCCTCTGGAGCTAGTGTCCAGTAGCCTAAGAAGCAAATCCATCCTGCACGCAGGTGAGTTCACTTCTTCTCCCCTAGGTCCCTCGTTGCAGTGAGCCTGTTGCCAGCAGGACTCACTGAAAATAAGAAACCTATCAAAACTTTTACTCTAAGCAGCTCTTTATGAGAGCCACCTAGATTGCACCCTGCTCGGACGGGCACAAAAACCTAACTGAGGCTTGGAGGAGGGTCATAGGGGGAGGAGCCAGTGCACACCACCTGATCCTAAAGCTTTTACTTTTGTGCCCTGTCTCCTGCGGAGCCGCTATTCCCCATGGTCCTGACGGAGTCCCAGCATCCACTAGGACGTCAGAGAAAAATAAATAAAAAGTATTGTGTGTTCTACAAGTTTACTGTATCCAAAATATTATTGTATCACGAAAGTGTTAAGGTGGGTACACACTGGACGATATATCGGCCGTTCTCTTGAACGGCCGATATCGCGGGATTGTCGGCCAGTGTGTATGGCCAATATGTCTGTGAACTACGTCATTCACAGACATATCGTATCGGCCCGCAGCACAGCCGACGGCTAATATATGTACAGATATATATTGGCGCGTCGCTGTGTGTGTGCGGGCGGTCGGCTGACCGCCCGTACACATGATGCGGCAGCCGGCGGTGATTGACAGCTGAACTGGGCGGGTGTGTGTACACGCCCGCCCAGTTCATGACGTCAGTCCCTGACAGATCGGGCAGTGTGTATGCTCAACACACTGCCCGATCCGTCCATAGATATATCTGCCGATCAATTGATCGGCAGATATATCCATCAGTGTGTACCCACCTGGTTTACATGGGTGTAGTATTGTATGCCAGCGGCCGGGCTCCCGGCGACCAGAATACCGGCATCGGAATCCCGAGCGCCGGCATACCGACAGCGTGGCGGGCGCAAATGAGCCTCTTGCGGGCTCGCTGCACTCGCCACGCTATTTATTCTCTCTCCAGGGGGGTCGTGGACCCCCAAGAGGGAGATAAAGTGTCGGTATGCCGGCTGTTGGGATTCCGGCGCCAGTATACTGTGCGCCGGCATCCCGACAGCCGGAAAACTGAAGACCACCCGGTTTACATATGGTTTCTCCTTTTCCTCAAATTAAAGAAATACATATATATTGCAGCATATCAATGTGACCACACAGTAAGAAAGGGGAAGCCCATCCATATAGATATCTAAAGATGAACCTCCAACATTGTCCTTAATATTGAAAGGGGGGGGGGGTCTCCCTTTATAACAACCTGTGGTAAATATCCTGCAATAGGCAATATCAAAGTTAAAAACAGATTGGATTCCTACCAGGATTGCGCAGAGCAAGGAGCGTAGAGCCCGGGTCTGCAATTCAATTTCCAGCATCCAACACCATGGACAGAAGTCGGTGGGACTGCTGCAGACCTTTCAACCAATTTTAGATATACACAGAGCCGGTACTAGGGATAGGTAAACTAGGCAAATCCTTAGGGTCAAGCATTGCAAGCAAAGGGGCGACTCTGCTTGACAGTAGGCAGGGGGAGGTTTGCGGGGCACTTGACGGCAACTGTCTGCTCTTGCCGCTACGGGGGAGGCATTACTTATATGCAAAGGGGCATTACCTATATGTAAAGGGGCAGCCATTACCGGTGTGTAATGGGGCATTACTATGTATAAAGGGGCAATACTTATGTGTAAACCTGTGTGTAAAGTGCATTGCTTAGTTGGCTATAATGTGCAAAGGGCATTACTCATGCATGGCTTTCTGGAAGTGACTGCAGGAGACGATGGAGCAGCAGCACGCTGCAGTGGTGCATCATAAAACCACAATAATCTTTTCAGGAGCACGCACAGAATAATTCTCTCTTTGGGGTTGTATTTTTTTGGTAGTGGTGAGGGGGCGCAAAGGGAGCTCCTCAAGGTATAGAACCGATCTTGAGCAATAGAGCGTTGGGCAAAGAGAGTAGGGGCAGCTGCGACCAGTAAAAAAAGTGGCCACTGATCCCTGAGCAGGGCAGTTGCGCATGCACAGCCGCATCTCCTCCTCCCAGGGGCCTTTGCGAAGTTCAGCAGGCTGAGCTTGCACTGACTGACTCCCTGCAGCCGGTACAGGCTACAATACCTGTGGAGTCCAGGCAGACTGAGGTTCTACTTTTATTAGGCAGGTGAGTGCTGTGCAGGGGGTGCAACGTTGGAGTGTAATAATGTGTGGCATATATGTAAGGGGCATTACTGTGTTGCATTACGTGTATAAGGGGTGTTACTACTGTGTGGCATTATGGGTATAAGGTGTACTACTGTGTGGTGTAATGTGTATAAAGGACACTACTGTGTGGCATTATGTGAATAAGTAGCAATACAGGTGGCGTAATATGAATACTGTGAGGTGTAACATGCATAAGGTAATGGGGCATATCATGAATAAGGGGCACTATCGTGTGATGTAAATAAGATGACACTAATTTATAAAAATTTCATATGAAGCAAAACAGATCAAATCCGTACCAAAGGTGGCGGTAAAACCACCGCTTGTATAACAGCTAAGAAGTTACCCGAAGGCATAAATACAGCGTCCTCCGACGCCACACCCATGCGCGTTTCGTCACCGGACTTAGTCAGTGGGCCTGAGCCTACTGACTAAACGTGTATGGGCGTGGCTTGACGGCAGGAAACTAATCACGGTCGGAGGATGTGATGTTTATGCAAATAGGTAACTTCTAAACTGTTATACAAGCGGTGGTTTTACCGCCACCTTTGGTACAGATTTTATCGGTTATGCTTCAAGTGAAAATTTTTATAAATTTGTTACACCTTTAATGCACTAGTGACGCCCCCCTTTCGTATCTTTGTAGACAATTATTACCCGCTTAGAATCGGGTTTATGGGGAAGACGGCAGCTGGCAATTCTGGTGTGCAGACTGACAAAGACCATATATAAAGATTTGGATGTCAGTGGTTATTTGGAACGACTAATCTAACATTGGACCTGCAGTTCCACAGAAGACATTCTTTTAAGAACTGTTTATGCATTCATACTTGTTTTTATCAAGATTACACTAATGTGTGGAGTAATTTGAATTGGGGGTACTATTGTGTGTTCACACCCCTTCCCAGCAAGAACATACTCCTTTTTGGGACACACGCCTTTGCAACGCACTGTCCCTATTTAAAATATGAGGGGTGGGGGCACCAAAATGAGAATTGCTATGGATTATGGGTATTGCTAGCTGCTGCTGTGATCTTTGATACCGGGTGATGGGTGCTGTGCTGGGAGGGGGGTGCTGGGTCAGATGTGGGACTAGCAGCGGTGCTAGGGATCTTGCTTAGGCCACAAAATTGGTTAGGGCCGCATCAGGATATACACCCCTGCCATTTATATGTTACATGAATATTGCAGGTTTGGCAAGGAATAAAACAGCTTCTGATTACAGCGCAGTTTCTGCTTTCTTTCCACAAACACATTAGCATGACACACAAGCTGCTCTTGCTGCACTATACGTATTATGCCAGTCAGTAATACATGATGGGCTGTGTGAAATGGCCGTATTCGGCATTCTGTTTACGCAATTTTTCTGACCAGCCATTATTCCATCTTTGTAGTACTCTACTCCAAGGACTGATATGCAAGACTGTGTGCTTCAAGCTGCAATCTGCTGTTCAAGATCAGACCGGCTCTACCTGTGGTTGGTGAAATGCGCTTGGTGTGTGGATGAGCAGCAGAATAGCGTTTCTTGTCGTTAGTGTAGCCCTAGCCAAGTGTACTACAATGATAAATCATTATGTACATCGCTCACTGCAAACCACCATATTTCAGGCATGGCCTGCCCAGAAACCCTAGACACTGTGTCAAACTCCCTGTGAGCAGAAATATACCATACAGCAAATATTTCTTTACCTTCCTGACCAGTAGGGATGGTGTAATGGTTAGCATCACTGCCTCACAGCACTGAGGTCATGGGTTCGATTCCCACCATGGCTCTAACTGTGTGGAGTTTGTATATTCTCCCTGTGTTTGCCTTGGTTTCCTCTGGGTACTCTGGTTTCCTCCCACAATCCAAAAATATACTGGTAGGTTACATGGACCAACAAAAAAATAACCCTAATTTGTAATGTGTGTGTACACGGGCAGGCTGTGTGTGCCGTCAAATTCTATGATTTTACCTCACCAATGTAGATTTCATGCTGTGGAGAACACCAGAGAAATAATCTCTACAAGGATTAAATGGTCTCTACTCCGTATACACAGCACAGCCCTCATGCAGACAGATCCTCATGGAAGAAATGGGTCCAGTACACAAACTGTATTTTTTAAAATAATTTTGAATGTACGAAAAGATGGTTCTCACAACGGCTCTATAAATAGTGTTTTGCTTCACTGTAAGCGTGTTTTACTTTCCATTCCGTCAGGCTCCTCTATATTGAGCATAATCAAAGAAATTCTCCAATAAACTGTAAATGGATGGAGCTGGACAATCGTACGGTTCATTCTTTGTTCCCCAACACTTTTCAGCGTCCCTTTATTTACATTTTGGGGCTGTATTGTGTGCTTGACAAGAATTGCAGCTTTCCACCTCTACTCGAGCTGGGTCCATGTGGTTGCACAGCCCATGTCCATCCGCTTGTGGGCAGCTGTCATCACTATCGGTGCACATTTGCAGCCGCCCTGTGCTTTGGTGCAAGAGATCTGTCTGAAATCGCTACATGTGCACCCCCTGAATAGGCCGCAATTCGAGCTACCCACCCAATGCAAATTTGCACTAAGTGCGAACGTTGACCTGACACCCATTTTAGCCTCAAGCCGGGATCTAGCTGGTCTCTGTGCCACTCTGAATGGTGTGTTGGCCATAGATGGCCCCAGACGCAGGGTGCAAATTGGCAGGCATAGCGGCTCTGCATGCACTACTGAATCAGACTCTTAATGTTTTCCACCACCACATGTGCTACAAGTATCGGCAGACAACTGATTGAACAAACTCATAGCTGATCACAGGATAAAAATATTATTTTATCAAAAATTACACAAAATGCATTGTACAATATCCTACTTTTTTTTATCAAAATGAGTTAATAATAAATGATAGAAAATGTTTCATGCGCTCTTATAGAGATAAACATGAGTAACATGATGGAAAAACAGATGTACAAATCATTAAACTCCCAGTTTCCCTTAAGTCCAAGATCTGAGCCATCTCTGAATGTCATCGCTGTGCCTCCGGCATGGAGAAATGTCTCTAACACCAGCGCTGTCCATAGAGAGTAGAGCATCTCATCTGTAACAGGTCAGAGGTCCATGTTCCCTGGTCACCATGCGCAACACTTCATCTCAGTCCATAAACCCCTTTCATGTCTTGGAATATTTGGGTCACATAGGAGCAAATACATCACAGCTATTTTGGCATCAATGCGATCTCTGCAATGTTCCCAAGTCCTATAGCTCAATATGTCTTCGCTACTGACGGCAGGAATCATGAAAGGCCTCCAAGGTCCGGAAATCCCTCCACGTGGGTGGCAGACCGTCCTGCAAAAACTTCCCGCAGCGTTGGCACGGAGCCTGGAACAGCTTGATATAACTTCTTAACCAGGTCTGCAAATATGGAAGAGAGAAGAGGGGAAAGGGAAGGGGGGTTGAAGAAGTGAAATCAGAACTGTCATCCTGGCTGTCATGTGTAATGCACTCAGTGATGAGATGACACTCACTGGCACGAAACCATGCAAGACACACTGAATTCACAGCAGCAAAAGTGCCTCAACTATTTTGCTCTCTCCTCCCAAGGTCACAAGATAGCTGATTTTAACAATTATCAAGAGATTGTAGTTTTCTGTTTTTTTCCTCCAAGGCTCAGCTATCCTAAATTCAGCAGCCCATCTGTCAGGGAGCATTTTATTTAACACGCAGCTAAACAGTCATACTCGCCAAAAATAAGAACTACTGCACAGAAATAATGCTATAAATACATGTTTAATATGCAGGAATTTTGCAACATTTGATATTATAAAATGCTCCGCCATCCTAAAATTCTCCTTTAGAGAGAGAATAATAAGAATTTACTTACCGATAATTCTATTTCTCGGAGTCCGTAGTGGATGCTGGGGTTCCTGAAAGGACCATGGGGAATAGCGGCTCCGCAGGAGACAGGGCACAAAAAAGTAAAGCTTTACTAGGTCAGGTGGTGTGCACTGGCTCCTCCCCCTATGACCCTCCTCCAGACTCCAGTTAGGTACTGTGCCCGGACGAGCATACACAATAAGGGAGGCATTTTGAATCCCGGGTAAGACTCATACCAGCCACACCAATCACACCGTACAACTTGTGATCTAAACCCAGTTAACAGTATGACAACAGAAAGGGCCTCTTAAAGATGGCTCCTTAACAATAACCCGAATTAGTTAACAATAACTATGTACAAGTATTGCAGATAATCCGCACTTGGGATGGGCGCCCAGCATCCACTACGGACTCCGAGAAATAGAATTATCGGTAAGTAAATTCTTATTTTCTCTATCGTCCTAAGTGGATGCTGGGGTTCCTGAAAGGACCATGGGGATTATACCAAAGCTCCCAAACGGGCGGGAGAGTGCGGATGACTCTGCAGCACCGAATGAGAGAACTCCAGGTCCTCCTTTGCCAGGGTATCAAATTTGTAAAATTTTACAAACGTGTTCTCCCCCGACCACGTAGCTGCTCGGCAGAGTTGTAATGCCGAGACCCCTCGGGCAGCCGCCCAAGATGAGCCCACCTTCCTTGTGGAGTGGGCTTTTACAGTTTTAGGCTGTGGCAGGCCTGCCACAGAATGTGCAAGTTGAATTGTGTTACAAATCCAACGAGCAATCGACTGCTTAGAAGCAGGTGCGCCCAACTTGTTGGGTGCATACAATATAAACAGCGAGTCAGATTTTCTGACTCCAGCCGTCCTTGCAATGTATATTTTTAAGGCTCTGACAACGTCCAACAACTTG
The DNA here is from genome assembly GCF_028390025.1 of Pseudophryne corroboree. Classification (NCBI taxonomy): domain Eukaryota; kingdom Metazoa; phylum Chordata; class Amphibia; order Anura; family Myobatrachidae; genus Pseudophryne; species Pseudophryne corroboree. Next base: position 83,432,633 of record NC_086451.1, read on the forward strand.
GAGTCCTCCAAGTCGCTAGTGGCCGCAGGCACCACAATAGGTTGGTTCAGATGAAATGCTGATACCACTTTAGGGAGAAAATGCGGACGAGTCCGCAGTTCTGCCCTATCCGAATGGAAGATTAGATAAGGACTTTTATAAGATAAAGCCGCCAATTCAGATACTCTCCTGGCAGAGGCCAGGGCTAGTAACATAGTCACTTTCAATGTGAGATATTTCAAATCCACCTTTTTCAATGGTTCAAACCAATGGGATTTGAGGAAATCTAAAACTACATTTAGATCCCACGGTGCCACCGGAGGCACCACAGGAGGCTGTATATGCAGTACTCCCTTGACAAAAGTCTGGACCTCAGGGACAGAGGCCAATTCTTTTTGGAAGAATATTGACAGGGCCGAAATTTGAACCTTAATGGATCCCAATTTGAGACCCATAGATAATCCTGATTGCAGGAAATGTAGGAAACGACCCAGTTGGAATTCCTCCGTCGGAACCCTCCGATCCTCGCACCACGCTACATATTTTCGCCAAATGCGGTGATAATGTTTCACGGTGACTTCCTTCCGTGCCTTAATCAAGGTAGGAATGACTTCTTCTGGAATGCCTTTCCCTTTTAGGATCTGGCGTTCAACCGCCATGCCGTCAAACGCAGCCGCGGTAAGTCTTGAAAAAGACAGGGACCCTGCTGTAGCAGGTCCCTTCTCAGAGGTAGAGGCCACGGTTCGTCCGTGAGCATCTCTTGAAGTTCCGGATACCAAGTCCTTCTCGGCCAATCCGGAACCACTAGTATTGTTCTTACTCTTCTTTGCCGTATGATCTTCAATACCTTTGGTATGAGCGGCAGAGGAGGAAACACATACACTGACTGGTACACCCAAGGAGTTACCAGTGCGTCCACAGCTATTGCCTGTGGATCTCTTGACCTGGCGCAATATTTGTCCAGTTTCTTGTTGAGGCGAGACGCCATCATGTCTACAATTGGTCTTTCCCAACGGTCTATTAACATGTTGAAGACTTCTGGATGTAGACCCCACTCTCCCGGATGAAGATCGTGTCTGCTGAGGAAGTCTGCTTCCCAGTTGTCCACGCCCGGGATGAACACTGCTGACAGTGCTATCACGTGATTCTCCGCCCAGCGAAGAATCTTGGCAGCTTCTGCCATTGCACTCCTGCTTCTTGTGCCGCCCTGCCTGTTTACATGGGCGACCGCCGTGATGTTGTCCGACTGAATCAACACCGGCTTTCCTTGCAGGAGAAGTTCCGCCTGGCTTAGAGCATTGTAGATTGCTCTTAGTTCCAGAATGTTTATGTGAAGAGACTTTTCCAGACTCGTCCATACTCCCTGGAAGTTTCTTCCTTGTGTGACTGCTCCCCAGCCTCTCAGGCTGGCGTCCGTGGTCACCAGGATCCAATCCTGAATGCCGAATCTGCGGCCTTCTAATAGGTGAGCCTTCTGCAACCACCACAGAAGTGACACCCTTGTCTTTGGTGACAGGGTTATTCGCAGGTGCATCTGCAGATGCGACCCTGACCATTTGTCCAACAGATCCCTTTGGAATATTCTTGCATGGAATCTGCCGAATGGAATTGCTTCGTAAGAAGCCACCATTTTTCCCAGGACTCTTGTGCATTGATGTACTGACACTTTTCCTGGTTTTAGGAGGTTCCTGACCAGATCGGATAACTCCTTGGCTTTTTCCTCTGGAAGGAAAACCTTTTTCTGAACCGTGTCCAGAATCATTCCTAGGAACAGCAGACGAGTTGTCGGGATTAAATGGGATTTTGGAATATTCAGAATCCACCCGTGTTGTCTTAGCACCTCTTGAGATAGTGCTAAAGCTGTCTCCAGCTGTTCTCTGGACCTTGCCCTTATTAGGAGATCGTCCAAGTATGGGATAACTAATACGCCTTTTCTTCGAAGAAGAATCATCATCTCGGCCATTACCTTGGTAAAGACCCGAGGCGCCGTGGACAATCCGAACGGCAGCGTCTGAAACTGATAGTGACAGTTTTGAACAATGAACCTGAGGTACCCCTGGTGTGCGGGGTAAATCGGAACGTGTAGATACGCATCCTTGATGTCCAAGGATACCATAAAGTCCCCTTCTTCCAGGTTCGCTATCACTGCTCTGAGTGACTCCATCTTGAACTTGAACTTTTTTATGTAGAGGTTCAAGGACTTCAGATTTAGAATAGGCCTTACCGAGCCATCCGGCTTCGGTACCACAAATAGAGTGGAATAATACCCCTTTCCTTGTTGTAATAGGGGTACTTTGACTATCACCTGCTGAGCGTACAGCTTGTGAATGGCTTCCAACACCCTCTCCCTTTCGGAAGAGACGGTTGGTAAGGCAGACTTCAGGAAACGATGAGGAGGATCCGTCTCTAATTCCAACCTGTACCCCTGAGATATTATCTGCAGGATCCAGGGGTCTACCTGCGAGTGAGCCCACTGCGCGCTGTAATTTTTGAGACGGCCCCCCACTGTCCCCGAGTCCGCTTGAGAGGCCCCAGCGTCATGCTGAGGTTTTTGCAGGAGCCGGGGAGGGCTTCTGTTCCTGGGAAGGAGCTGCCTGTTGGTGTCTCTTCCCTCTTCCTCTGCCTCGTGGCAGGTACGACAAGCCCTTTGCTCTCTTATTTTTGTAGGAGCGAAAAGGCTGCGGTTGAAAGGTCGGTGCCTTTCTCTGTTGGGGAGTGACTTGAGGTAAAAAAGTGGATTTCCCGGCAGTAGCCGTGGCCACCAAGTCTGATAGACCAACTCCAAATAACTCCTCCCCTTTATACGGCAAAACCTCCATGTGACGTTTTGAATCCGCATCGCCTGTCCACTGTCGTGTCCATAAGGCTCTTCTGGCTGAAATGGACATAGCACTCACCCGAGATGCCAGTGTGCAAATATCCCTCTGTGCATCACGCATATAGATAAATGCATCCTTTATTTGTTCTAACGACAGTAAAACATTGTCCCTATCTAGGGTATCAATATTTTCAATCAGGGATTCTGACCAAACTACTCCAGCACTGCACATCCAGGCAGTTGCTATAGCTGGTCGTAGTATAACACCTGCATGTGTGTATATATTCTTTTGAATAACTTCCATCTTTCTATCTGATGGATCCTTAAGTGCGGCCGTCTCAGGAGAGGGTAACGCCACTTGTTTGGATAAGCGTGTGAGCGCCTTGTCCACCTTAGGGGGTGTTTCCCAGCGCGCCCTAACCTCTGGCGGGAAAGGGTATAATGCCAATAACTTTTTTGAAATTATCAACTTTTTATCAGGAGCAACCCACGCTTCATCACACACGTCATTTAATTCTTCTGATTCAGGAAAAACTGTTTGTAGTTTTTTCACACCATACATAATACCCTGTTTTACGGTATCTGTAGTATCAGCTAAATGTAACGTCTCCTTCATTGCCAAAATCATATAACGTGTGGCCCTACTGGAAAATACGTTTGAATTTCTACCGTCGTCACTGGAATCAGTGCCCGTGTCTGGGTCTGTGTCGACCGACTGAGGCAAAGGGCGTTTTACAGCCCCTGACGGTGTTTGAGGCGCCTGGACAGGCATTAATTGATTGTCCGGCCGCCTCATGTCCTCAACTGACTGTTTAAGGGAAGATAAACCATCACGTAATTCCACAAATAAAGGCATCCATTCTGGTGTCGACCCCCTGGGGGGTGACATCTGCATATTTGGCAATTGCTCCGCCTCCACACCAATATCGTCCTCATACATGTCGACACCACGTACCGACACACACCGCAAACTCACAGGGAATGCTCTAATGAAGACAGGACCCACTAGCCCTTTTGGGGAGACAGAGGGAGAGTCTGCCAGCACACACCACAAAGCGCTATATATACAAGGGATATCCTTATATTAAGTGCTCCCTTATAGCTGCTTTAATATATATATATATAGCCATTAATGTGCCCCCCCTCTCTGTTTTACCCTGTTTCTGTAGTGCAGTGCAGGGGAGAGACCTGGGAGCCGTTCTGACCAGCGGAGCTGTGACAGAAAATGGCGCCGTGTGCTGAGGAGATAGGCCCCGCCCCTTTTTCGGCGGGTTCTTCTCCCGCTATTTTTCCAGTCAGGCAGGGGTTAAATATCTCCATATAGCCCCTATGGGCTATATGTGAGGTATTTTTAGCCTTGTATAAGGTTTATATTTGCCTCTCAGAGCGCCCCCCCCCAGCGCTCTGCACCCTCAGTGACTGCCCAGTGAAGTGTGCTGAGAGGAAAATGGCGCACAGCTGCAGTGCTGTGCGCTACCTTATGAAGACTGAGGAGTCTTCAGCCGCCGGTTTCCGGACCTCTTCACGCTTCAGCATCTGCAAGGGGGTCGGCGGCGCGGCTCCGGGACCGGACTCCACGGCTGGGCCTGTGTTCGATCCCTCTGGAGCTAATGGTGTCCAGTAGCCAAGCAGCAAATCCACTCTGCATGCAGGTGAGTTTACTACTTTCCCCCTAAGTCCCACGTTGCAGTGATCCTGTTGCCAGCAGGACTCACTGTAAAGAAAAAAACCTAAACTAAACTTTCTCTAAGCAGCTCTTTAGGAGAGCCACCTAGATTGCACCCTTCTCGTTCGGGCACAAAATCTAACTGGAGTCTGGAGGAGGGTCATAGGGGGAGGAGCCAGTGCACACCACCTGACCTAGTAAAGCTTTACTTTTTTGTGCCCTGTCTCCTGCGGAGCCGCTATTCCCCATGGTCCTTTCAGGAACCCCAGCATCCACTTAGGACGATAGAGAAATAAGATTTCACATTCCTTTGATTAATGTGTTCAGGTATAAAGGTATATATTTGGGCAGCACAGCTGGTGTAGTGGTTAGCATTACTGCCTGACAACACTGAGGTCTTGGGTATGATTCCCACCATGGCCTTAAATGCGAGGAGTTTGTATGTCCTCCCCATTGTTTGCATGGCTTTCCCTGGGTACTCCAGTTTCCACCCACAATCCAAAACATACTGGTAGGTTATTCGGCTGCTGACAAAAAAAACAAAACTTTAACCCTAGCATGAATGTGTGTGTCTGTATGTGTGCTAAGAAACATATATTGTAAGCTCCACAGGGGCAGGGACTGATGTGAATGAGCAAATAGTCTGATCAACTGCCAAGATATTAGATAGAGCTGGTAGGAAGCAGCGCTGTATATAACCTGACTCTAAGGAGAGGTATACAGGGAGACCAAGCCCAGCGTTCCCGGAGACCTGCAGAGGTCTTGTAATGGCTGCCCAGCGTCTCTGTGAGGAAGGAGGGCGATGGAGGAGCAGCCCAAGAATGTATGGTGGGACAAATGAACGATGGTTGGATAGAGAGACACACATAGCAACGGATAAGAGGGTTGGACAGAGGGACGGATAAGAGGGTTGGACAGAGGGACGGATAAGAGGGTTGGACAGAGGGGCGGATAAGAGGGTTGGACAGAGGGGCGGATAAGAGGTTTGGACAGAGGGACGGATAAGAGGGTTGGATAGAGGGTAGCGTCTAGTTTCCCTTCGTGAAGAGGACCTTTCCCATAAGCCCCTGGGTCCATGTCACAAACTATTTGGAATAGTAACCTGTGGCAAGCGTAGTGCAGCGGAGCGAGACACCGAGCTCGAAGCGTGACGAGCGAAGTGAGCCCACGAGGGTACAATGGTGCATAGAAAAATAAAATAACCTCAAACGAATGGAGAAATCATTTAGGTGCTGTAAGGGCGGAAGTTCTCTCCTGCCCTCTCGTTATGTCACTTCCATGTCCTGATCACGAAGGGAACATAGACACAACCTTGGACAGAGGGGCGGATAAGAGGGTTGGACAGAGGGGCGGATAAGAGGGTTGGACAGAGGGACGGATAAGAGGGTTGGACAGAGGGACGGATAAGAGGGTTGGACAGAGGGACGGATAAGAGGGTTGGACAGAGGGACGGATAAGAGGGTTGGACAGAGGGACGGATAAGAGGGTTGGACAGAGGGACGGATAAGAGGGTTGAACAGAGAGACGGATAAGAGGGTTGGACAGAGGGACGGATAAGAGGGTTGGACATAGGGACGGATAAAAGGGTTGGACAGAGGGACGGATAAAAGGGTTGGACAGAGGGACGGATAAAAGGGTTGGACAGAGGGACGGATAAGAGGGTTGGACAGAGGGACGGAAGGTCTGAGAAATGGATAAAAGCAGACAGATTGATGTAAGGAGTATCCCATTTGTCTGAATGCAACAAACACTTTCCCCGCAGCAGCTGTCACTATCTAACACACACTTAACTCAATGTACCACAAAGCAATGGGGAGGAATGGATGGAGGAACAGACAGATAGACAAAATGGATAGGAGGCTGGAAAGAAGGACGGATAAGATAGTTGGATGGTTAGATGGACTGAAAATCTAAGGGACAGACAGCAGGACAGACACAGACAGAGGGCTGAATACAAGGACACGGGGTCAGATAGAAGGACAGAGAGACTAATAGGATGGGTGGACAGGTCTCCACAAATACACCCACTTTCATCTCCTGTGATCTATAAAGAAATATTTTCATAATCTATATACTATTTTGTTACTAATGACAGCAAATAATTTTTTTTTTTTACTATAGCGTTTATTTATTAACACAAAACTTGCCCGAAACCATGGCAACCGGACTCTTTGCTTTCATTGTCTATCTTGCACTATGCACAGATAAAGGCCAATTGCTACTTGGTGGATGTGGCTCAGAGACCATTCTTCACCTAAATGAGATGTTAGTAAATGAAGTCTCAGATCCGAAGCAAAGATTAGGTGAAATTACTCCCGCAACAACCTATATGTCAGGGTGGAGGAACACACGCCATGAGATTAAAGTGCTCTCAAAGCGGAGGGTGATTAAGACGTTTTCTGAATGCTGCAAGCTTCACTGCTCAGCTGACTGGTGAAGGACCCAGAATTATTGACACATTCATCGAGTGTCTGTCAGATGTTCAGGAACGGGATCTCAGCTGGAGTTTTAGCCAAATCAATCACAGAGCCCCCTCCCCATGAGGTTATACACACAGTACCTGCATGCTGACTGTGCTGCAGTGCTGGGGATTAGGAGACCTTTCCACTTGTCAGAGCACATTTGAGGAGTAAAACTGAGAAGAAGCTGACTCCCTGTGTAACGCAGCCGTGTAGAGTTATTTGCAAGTTTATTGTGTGGCAACTCAACATCCTGTAAAAAGCTGCTTTTATGTCAAATAACTTAATATAAATCTCAAAGATGCATTCAAAGGTTTGAGGAACATATAAGGATTAAAGGTCTTAATCTTAACAAGGGGCAGATGCGGTGAGTTGTACTGCTTACATGCAAGGGGTTGTCCACATAAATGAACTCCAATATCTCAGTGAGGAATCTCCCTCTTCTTGGACACCACCCGGTCTTGGCATAAGCTCAGGAGAAAGGAAATATCCTTTCAAGTGTGACTGTCACTAATGCACAGTGAGGGCGATCATTATGTGGACTCAACAACATTTAAAGTCCTATTCGTTTAAAAGGAGAAAATGGCATCAAACTGGTAGGTTGCTCAGGGATGTTACTAGGATTAAATGGGCCATACTGTCACAATTTAAAGGGCCCGATCCCATTTTCACCTCAACACCATGTGACTCTGTTTTTCCCCCTATTGTATCAAGTCAGAGTTTAGCATTAGGCTGGGTACACAAAGTGGCTGACTGACCATTGAGCTGACCGAGTGGCTGACTAGGTAAGTTATACAAACTTACTAATGGCCGCTCGATATGTTGGGCCAGACATCGTAAGTGGGCAGGCATTTGAATGGGCCCTACCAGTTGTGATGTCAGTGTCGGAGGTCCCTGCAGTCAGTATACGGACAGACGGCCCTGCTGTGCTGCAGGGACCGTCTGATGTAGACAGTGTTGCTTAAAGACATAGTGGCCGATATTCAAATTATATTTCACACCAATCCCCTTTCTAAAGTGATCCCTGGTATCGTGCCCATAGTAATCAGGTTTAGCTGCAAAAGGGGTTGGGCGCCCTCACTACCCCGGGGGTAGCGAGCTGAAATGTGTGTGAAAAGGTGTGGAAGGGGGTGAAAAGAATTGAATACCGCCCCTACAGATATAGCGTTCCTCCCTCTAGTATGTACCCGTAGTACTATTGTGTGTGTTCAGATTCTTTGTTTAAAGTATTTTCCAGGTGAGGAGCAGAGTGATGTGTTAGTTATTTGTAGTAAAGTGAAACCGATAGACTAAATGGGCAATTCTGAATATGTAAAGCTTGTTATAAATCACCATCTCTGAATATGAAAGTAGGACCCAATCTACCTTTACCACCAATGTCATGCACCTGAGACTACATGTCAGGTAACCGTACCAATCCTGTTGAGTTACCGTGTAATTATGTCTACCTCCTAGAAGCATTAGTTGTGCTAAGCTTAGCCTTACCATAAATGATCGGACCACCACATCGGGCATCTGGGGCAGCTGATAATGTAGGAGGGCTGTTGTGGCATGATCTGTAACCTGAAAATACAATAAGAACAGTACATGATTTTCCCACATTAACAATAGGGTCAGTTCAAACCATACAATACCCTTTAATCCCAGCAACAAACTACATTCTAGGAACACATACCAATCGCTCACGAAAGTATTAAGCGTCACCTAAAATAAGGGGGAGGCAATTACCTGCACTCCCGCTACTGCAAGTCTCAGCATGCAATGCCAACAGCAGGAGAGTCATCTATGCCACAGCCTGCTTGACGTGAACCTTGCATTATTTCATTCACAAGTAAATCTCCATGTTTTCTAAAACACACACAAGGCTCATATCAAATGAAGGCTGATTTCCCTGTGAAGCAGAGACACGTCCTCAACATTTACCTTGACAGATTTATGCTTGGGATTAATTATACACTATCTAACAAGGAGCAGGGTTAGCTGTGCCAAGAGGGCAAAGATAGACACTGACTGACGGAGGTAGACTGTTCCCAATGTAGTTTTAGATAGGAGATAACAGGCAGATGCAGACAGCTGCCCAACTGAACATTCCCACTTTCCAGAACATAATTTGACACATCTAAAGAAGTGTAACTACACATCTGGTGAAGTACAAGCGCGCATGCAGCAGGGCTGTCAGGAGGAGAGACGGCCTTTATCTGAACAAACAAGGCCAATGTAACGAGCAAGGGGAAAAAGGAAAAAAAAAAACACTCGATCAATGCTGAGCGGGAGGCGGAAAACGAAGAAGAAGAACATTGAGACGTTGGCACTTTCCGAGTGATGGGTAAAAAAACAACAACCCAGAAAGTTGCTGGTGAGATAAATAAGTGAGCAGGAAAGAGATGTGTGGGTGTGTGTGTGTGTGTGTGTGTGTGTGTGTGTGTGTGTGTGAAGGGGGGGGTGGGGGGTGGGGGCCTGTGTGCGTAGACGTCGAGGAAAGATACTGATCAATGATTACAAGGAGCAGAGGAACAGGTTTGTTATCACCGTTGCCAGGTGCCGACTCATGTACGACATGTTCCTGATATTTTTTCCTTTTCTACTCAGACATCGCTTTGGGCTAAACTAAGTTCTCTCCTGTTCTGTGCTTCTGAACCTCCAGTTATAAAAATGAAATGGGTCGCCTGTATAAGGCATCCTGTCTCTTTTCTGGCCAATGTCATGTATCCTCACCCAGTGGGAAAGGTATTTGCTTAAAAGGCCAAAGTGTAGATCAGGCCTGGCCAACCTGTGGCTCTCCAGCTGTTGTAAAACTACAAGGCCCATCATGCTTTGCCACAGTTTTGCTATTAGGGGAGCTAAAACTGTGGCAGGGCCTGCTGGGATGTGTAGTTTTACAACATCTGGAGAGCCACAGGTTGGCCAAGCCTGGTGTAGATGAAATACTCAGACATCAGTGCTCCAGAAACAGAGAGAGGCCTATTAGCCCTCAGAGAGGCTGCCTCCGACCGCACAGTAACACTGTCCATTACTAATGAGCTCGGAAGAATGTGTGAGAGTCTGAACGTAGCTGGTAGACCTGCTTCTCTATTGGCCAGTGTCAGGCGTTGAATCCTGCAGCACAGTAAAGCAATGTCTGGAATGGGCATCATGGAAATGGGAAACCTTGTAATAATACGGAACTAGTCTAGTGGAAGCAAGGTCACAACAAGCTTTAGTAAATCAGGAAATAACCAGCAATTTGTGGCCTAAGGGGCAGGTGGAAGTAAGTGGCCCATCACAAGTTTACATCTGTTATGAGAAGAATATTCAGCAACTCTTGATAAACGGTCTCTAATCAATTAACCTGAACCCTTGACAGCAGTTAAAACACTGCTGATATGGATGGTCAGCCACATAGGTGCTATATAATGTGCAGTGCCGGGTACAAGACACGGTCACCGCAGAGACTATTCCATACACAGCCCAGATGAGTTACCTCTCCTTTCCTTCCCCCTATAGGATGCTCTGCAATAAAGCTTCAGGCCGGTGTTCCACCTCCCATTACCACTTCCCCCATCACACACACTGAACTAATACGGAGAATGATGTAGCTCACGTTATAGCATGAATCAAGGTTGTAGCTACCATAGGTGCAGGGAGTGCAGCTGCTATGGGGCCCAGAGCTGAGAGGGGCCCACCTTCCCTGTCACATGTGTTATATACATGTTTCACCATTGGGTGATACATAGGGGCCTTACAAACGTTTACCTTGGGGCCTGCAATATATCTGGATATGCCCCTGAGCCTATGGTATAAAATGAACCGGAGGGCATTATGATGTTACATAATATGACCTGGGGCACTGTAATGTGACACAATGTGAAGTGGAGGCACTATAGTAAGTCATAATATGAACGGTGGGCACTGTATGTCATGGTGTGAATTTGGGGTGCTGTGTTTCTAAAGTTTACTGCAGCTCTACAGTGTGGCATAATATGAACTGGGGGTAGCTCTGTTATGTGACATAATATGAACTGGGGAGATTGTAAGTCATAATGTGAATTGGGGATACTGTGTTGCAAAATGTGTACTGGGAGCCCTACAATGTAACATAATGTGAGCTAGGGCACTACTATGGTTCAGATTTGGAAATAGGGCACTACTATGGGGCATAAAATTAACAACTGCTGCGGAGAGGTGTCTCTCTAGAAGCATTGTGTCAGGGGCTCCTTCAAAATGTTGCTATGGTGCCCACAAAGTCCTAGCTATGCCTCTGGCATGAATACATGCAGTGCACGATATATACAATGTAGGGTGTCACACTGTATGCTGTATGACATGTACTGTGTTATACTGTACGTATGAGTTAAGGTGTCGGCTATCTTGCATCTCTGCCACATCACAGAACACAGAGTTTATTTGACTTACATTTTTGGTACAAATGAAGCATTGTTTTTAAATAAAATATATGTTAGAAGTAGTAAACCTATAGCACGAATGTGTTTGTGTGTAACATTGCATATATATTTTTTTTGTTGTATAATCTTCATGAGACACTTCAATTAAAGGGATACATCTTCAGAATTGATTTAATATACAAGGGTGGTGCTCTCTATTTCATTCTAAGTTTCTGCCAGGCCAGACCAGGTAGACCACTGCTTCCCTTCACAGCCTTTAGATGGTGGCGCTGGCAGAAAATAGGATTTTGGTTATCTACCGGTAAATCCTTTTCTTGTAGTCCGTAGAGGATGCTGGGGTCCACATTAGTACCATGGGGTATAGACGGGTCCACCAGGAGCCATTGGCACTTTAAGAGTTTGAGAGTGTGGGCTGGCTCCTCCCTCTATGCCCCTCCTACCAGACTCAGTCCAGAAACTGTGCCCGAGGAGACAGACATCTTCGAGAGAAGGATTATACACAGATAGTGGCGAGATTCACACCAGCTCACAAATACAAGGCACATCAAGCTAACTAGCTTGAAACGCAGCAACTGCTGAAACAGTATTTACCAAGTAACAATGCAGTACTCAACTAAAACAAAGTTGTACTGAACCAAGTAATGATAGCAGGAAAACGAAGCGCTGGGCGGGCGCCCAGCATCCTCTACGGACTACGAGAAAAGGATTTACCGGTAGGTAACCAAAATCCTATTTTCTCTTACGTCCTAGAGGATGCTAGAGTCCACATTACTACCATGGGGATGTACCAAAGCTCGCAGAACGGGAAGGAGAGCGCGGAGGCTCCTGCAGAACTGATTGACTAAACTTCAGGTCCTCTGCGGCCAAAGTATAGAACTTTGCAAATGTGTTCGACCCAGACCAAGTAGCAGCTCGGCAAAGTTGTAAAGCCGAGACACCTCAGGCAGCTGCCCAGGAAGAACCCACCTTACGAGTAGAGTGGGCCTTAACAGATGTAGGACACGGCAATCCTGCTGTAGAATACACATGCTGGATAGTGAACCTGATCCAGCGAGAGATAGTCTGCTTAGGAGCAGTACACCCAAGTTTCTTGGGATCATACAGGACAAACAGAGAGTCCGATTTTCTGTGACGAGCAGTCCTCTTCACATAGATTTTAAGAGCCCTTACAACATCCAAGGACTTTGATGAAATTGAGGAGTCAGTAGCAACTGGCACCACAATAGGCTGGTTGATATGAAATGCCGACACAACCTTCGGAAGAAACTGCTGACGTGTCCGAAGCTCAGCCCTATCTTCATGGAAGATCAAGTATGGGCTTCTACAGGACAAAGCCCCCAACTCCGACACACGTCTAGCAGAAGCTAAGGCCAACAGAGTGACAGCCTTCCACGTCAGAAACTTGACCTCAACCTCCTGTAGAGGCTCAAATCAGTCCGACTGGAAGAACTGCAACACCACGTTAAGATCCCAGGGCGCCGTAAGCGGCACAAAGGGAGGTTGTATGTGCAGAACTCCCTTCAAAAAAGTTTGAACCTCAGGGAGGGCAGCCAACTGTTTCTGGAAGAAAATGGATAGGGCCGAAATTTGGACCTGTTTGGATCCCAACCTCAGGCCCATATCCACACCTGCTTGCAGGAAGAGGAGAAAACATCCCAGTTGAAACTCCACCGTAGGAAACTTCTTGGACTCACATCAAGATACATATTTTTTCCAAATACAATGGTAATATTTTGACGTAACTCCTTTCCTAGCCTGTATCAGGGTAGCAATAACCTTGTTCGGAATGCCCTAGTATCTGGCGTTCAACCTCCATGCCGTCAAACGCAGCCACGGTAAGTCTTGATAGGCGAATGGCCCCTGCTGCAGCAGGTCCTCCCGAAGAGGAAGAGGCCTCGGCTCTTCTAGCAGTAGATCCAGAAGATCCGCGTACCAAGACCCTCTTGGCCAGTCTGGAGCAAAGAGGATCGCTTGAACCTTTGTTCTCCTCATGAGCTTTAGCACTCTTGGAATGAGTGGGAGTGGAGGAAACACGTACACCGACTGGAAAACCCACGGAGTCACCAGGGCGTCCACCGCCACCGCTTGCGGGTCCCTCAACCTGGAACAATATCGCCGAAGCTTCTTGTTGAGACGAAAGGCCATCATGTCGATTTGAGGTACACCCGAAAGATCTGTTACCTCCGGAACACCTCCGGATGGAGTCCCCACTTTCCTGGATGGAGATCGTTTCTGCTGAGGAAGTCTGCTTCCCAGTTGTCTACACCCGGAATGAAGATTGCCGACAGTGCCAACGCGTGTTTTTCTGCCCAGAGGATGATTCTTGTTACCTCTGACATTGCAGCTCTGCTCTTTGTTCCGCCCTGTCGGTTGATGTAAGCCACTGTTGTTACATTGTCCGACTGCACTTGAATGGCCCATTTCTCAAAAGATGGGCCGCTTTGAGAAAACCGTTGTAGACGGCTCTTAGTTCTAGAATGTTTATTGGCAGTCCTGTTTCCACACTTGACCACCTTCCTTGGAAGGTCTCCCCTTGAGTGACTGCGCCCCAGCCTCGGAGACTTGCATCCATGGTTAGAAGGATACAGTCCTGAATCCTGAACCTGCGGCCCTCCAGAAGGTGAGGTAGTTGCAACCACCAGAGGAGTGAAATCCTGGCCTCTGGTGACAGGCGTATCCTCTGGTGCATATGTAGATGGGATCCCGACCACTTGTCCAGATCATCCAGTTGGAAGGACCAAGCATGAAACCTCCCATACTGTAGAGCCTCGTAAGAGGCCACCAACTTTCCCAGGAGGCGAATGCACTGATGAACCGACACGCGGGCTGGTTTCAGGACATCCCGGACCATTGTTTGTATCACAAACGCTTTTTCCTCTGGAAAACACACCTCTGCACTTCCGTGCCGAGGATCTTTCCCAGAAAGAACAACCTCCTGGTTGGTTCCAAATTTGATTTTTGAAGATTCAGGATCCAACCGTGTTCCCTGAGCAGGTGGGTTGTGAGAAGGATGGACTGTAGCAGCTTCTCCTTGGACGGTGCCTTTATCATTAGATCGTCCAGATATGGAATTATGTTCACCCCCTGTCTGCGGAGGAGAACCATTTCTGCCATCACCTTGGTGAAAACCCTCGGTGCTGTGGAGAGGCCAAATAGTATAGCCTGGAACTGATAGTGACAGTCCAACTGCGCGAATCGGAGATAAGCCTGAAGCGGCAGCCAAATCGGAATGTGGAGGTACGCATCCTTGATATCCAGGGATACCGGGAATTCCCCCTCTTCCAGACTTGAAATCACCACCCTTAGAGACTACATTTTGAACTTGAACTCCTTCAGAAAGAGATTTAGCGATTTTAGGTTCGGAATGGGCCTGACCGAACCATTCGGTTTCGGTACCACGAAAAGGTTCGAATAGTAACCTTTGTTTTGCAGATGAGGAGGGACAGGTACAATAACCTGTGCCTCCACCAACTTCTGGATGGCTGCCTGCAGGACAGCCCTGTCTGCCAGCAAAGCTGGCAAGCCTGATTTGAAGAATCGGTGAGGAGGGAGATCTTGAAATTCCAGCCTGTACCCCTGGGACACAATATCTTGCACCCAGGGATCCAGGCCGGATGACACCCAGACGTGATAGAAAAAGCCTGAGTCTCGCTCCCACCTCCGGGGCGTGCAGTCCACCGTCATGCGGAGGACTTCGGCGTACCTGAAGCAGGTTTCTGTTCCTGTGAACCTGCCGCAGCCGGTTTCTTGGATTTGGGCCGGCCTCCCCTAAAGAAGGTGTTGGACGGTCTGGCCTTTCGTGGCTTGGCAGCCCGAAAGGGCTGTGATGCAGTTGAAGAAAAGGGTTTCTTCGTAGCAGGTGCAGCTGAGGGAAGAAAAGGTGACCCGCAGTAGCCGTGGAGATCCACGCATCTAACGCTTCCCCAAAGAGGGCCTGATCTGTGTAGGGTAGGGTCTCCACACTTCTCCTGGATTCCGCGTCGGCAGACCACTGGCGCAGCCACAGTCCTCGACGAGCTGAGACAGACATGGAAGAAATTCCTGCAGCCATGGAACCCAGGTCTTTCATGGAGTCTACCAGAAATCCTGCCGAATCCTGAATGTTACGCAAAAACAATTCAACATCAGATTTATCCATAGTATCCAAATCTTCAAGTAAGATACCTTACCACTTTACTATAGCTTTGGCAATCCAGGCACTGGCAATAGTGGGACGTAATATAGCCCCTGAAGCCGTGTACATGGATTTGAGCGTATTATCAATTTTACGATCAGCCGGCTCTTTCAATGCGGTGGATCCTGGAACAGGTAAAACCACCTTTTTTTAGAGTGGATACAGACACGTCAACAATGGGCGGGTTTTCCCATTTTTTTTCTATCCTCCACAGGGAAAGGAAACGCCACCAGGACCCTTTTAGGGATCTGGAATTTTTCCTCAGGGTTTTCCCATGCTTTTTCAAAAATAGCATTTCATTCTTTTGACGGAGGGAAGGTTATCGAGGCTTTCTTATTTCCAGTAAAGTAAGTCTCCTCAACCTGCACAAGTGTTGTATCAGTAATATTCAACACATCCCTAATGGCCTCTATCATCAACTGCACCCCTTTTGCAAGAGATGCTGCCCCCCTTAACACATCCCCATCACCGTCCTCAGTGTCAGAATCGGTATCCGTGTCATCCTGCATAATCTGTGCAAGAGCACGTTTTTGGGAATATACAGCGGGGAGCCCTGAGGTAACAGAACTGGGCCAGACTGCCATAGAGTTATGTAAAGCCTGAGTTGCAGACTCATTCTGTGCAACCCTAGTAGAAATCTGAGAAATCAGAGATTTCATAGAGGATAACCCACTCAGGCTCCCTTGCTGGTATCTGTGCTAAAACAGTGCAATCCTGATTACATGAAACGGGATCATCCTGAGAGGACATATCCTCTGCAGCATAGGACACAGAGTCCCTGGACATAGCTTAATGGAGACCACACACACACACACACACACACACACACACACACACACACACACGGGAGGGCAGACAGAGTTTCACCCCCAAGAATGGCAGGAGAGACACAGAGAGTGGAGCCAACCCACACACAGCGCTTTTTAGGTAAAGGCAGACCCCCAACCAGCGCTGACTGTGCACCTCAATAGGTTACAAAGCCTGTATACATCCTCCCCCCCCTCTTCTACAACCCCCTGGTACCGTGAGAGATAGCTGGAGTTGTTCTGGAGGGACTTGCTCTTCATTGACAGCGTTGTGCAGGCAGGAAAATGGCGCTGAACGCTGCTGGGTCCGCTCTGAGGAGAAGCTCCGCCCCCAAAATGGCGCTGTCTTCCCGCTCTTCATAGGATTATACTGGCCTGAGGAATTATGCTGGCAGAGATCTCAGGACCCCGACAGGCTGTGTGACCAGTGTAGGGTGTAGGCGCTGGCTCAGGGCGCCCCTCACAGCACCGCACTATGTTGCCAGCAGCCTCCATGTAAAAAAACAAACTCTAAAAAAACCTTTTTCTAAAGAAGCTCTGTAGAGCTCTCCTAGCTGTGACCGGCTCCTCCGGGCAAATTTTCTAAACGGAGTATGGTAGGAGGGGCATAGAGGGAGGAGCCAGCCCACACTCTCCAACTCTTAAAGTGCCAATGGCTCCTGGTGGAACCTTCTATACCCCATTGGTACTAATGTGGACCCCAGCATCCTCTAGGACGTAAGAGAAACATGGTCAGGCATTGAGGTGCGTAGTGTGATCAGATTTCAGCATCTAAAGCCCACATCAGCAACTGAAATTCATTGCCAACTTGTCGCGGTGTATGGTGATAGCATCATGTCACGGAAATAGGTTAAGGTTTGGTGCACTGCCTTTGATAATGGCAGGACAGACGTTCAAGATGAGCAGCGATCCGGTCTGCCAAGCATGTCCACCACAAATGACTATTTGTGCTACATTAAAGGTCTGATTGAGGAGGACTGACGCATTAGTTAGTGGTATTGCTGACAAACTGAACATCTCAGTGGGCACTGTGCATAACACTGTTCATGAGCAACTGGGGTACAGGAAAAATGCTGCGTACCGAAGCAGCTCACAGAAATTCACAAAACCAATAGGATGGGATTGTCTCTTGTGCACTTGAAACGGTACCACGAGGAGGGAGTAAAGTTCCTGCAGCGTATTGTTACAGGCAATGAAACGTGGGTGCATCATGTGACATCGGAGATGAAGCAAGCATTCATGATAAGGAAAAGCGCATTGTCCTCACCTTCAAAGAAATTCAAAACTATACCAGCAAAGAAGGTCATGGCAACCGTGTTTTGGGACCACAAGTGCGTGTTTCTTGCTGATTTCCACACCAAGGGAGAAACTTTGAATGCTGACCAATACTGTGACACATTGAGCCATTTACAGAGGGCAAATCGTCAAAACAACCTGGGTTGCTGCGAACAGGTGTTATATTGCTGCACTATGGCGTCGGCCACATTCAGCAAACCGCATGCGTGAGTTGTTACGGCGCTACCATTGGGAGGTAGTGAACATACTTCCTATGGTGCCCTGACCTGGCACAGAGTGATTTCCACCTCTTTGGACCATTGAAGAAGCACCTGGGTGGAAGGCGATTCACAACTAACAGTGAGTACGGCAAGCAGTCATATCCTGGCTTCAGGCACTTGACACAGATTTCTTCTATGCTGGGATAGATGCCTCGATGTACCGTTGGAACGAATACTTAGACAAGTATGGAGACTATGTAGAAAAATCATCTGTACCAAGGCCATACTATTTATTATACGTACATGTGCTACAGAGTTTTAACTATTTTGTTTCCCATGCCAGATATATTTTAAGCACATACTGTAAATGTGCAGTAATTTGTATATAATCTACTGGATGTGCCTAAGGCACAATGCACTCATGAGATTGTTACATGCCTAGTAGGTAGGCACTTCTAGCAACGATGGTCTCCCACCTACTGTATCTCTGATCACACAAGGTGCTGAAGATTTATACCCCCACCACCCCAAAAAAAAAGAAGAGCTTAAGGGAATCAATTATGTATGGTTCGGTGTCAGTGGTCCAATGGAATTTAATATAATCTCTACATGGCCAGCACAAAAGAAAAAAAAAAAGCTAGTTACGTAAAAGTGTTATATAATGATAAATACTTTGAACGCTAGGAGGTCGATTCAATTATCGACTATGTCCCCATTTCACTCTGAAATTGCAGGTGCACAAACAACTGCATACAAAAATCCATGATAGCGGGGCTACTGTAAGTGCCACAAATTGCCTCAGTCATGTTGGTAGTCTCTAGTGGGGATGTGTTTAATTTTCCGCTGTTGGGATCCCGGCAGTCAGGATACCGATGCCGGAAACCCCACAGCAGGCAATGCCGTCAGCCGAAATCCCGCCGCAACAGGACTATACACACTCGTGGGTGTCCACGACATCCATAGAGTGGGAATAGATCCTGTGGCGAATGCAGCGAGCCACCGAGCCCACAGCGTGGCGAGCATAGCGAGCCCGCATGGGGACTCCTTGTGCTCACCCTGTTGCCGGCATTCTGGCGGGCAGGATGCAGCTGTCGGGATAGAGACAGCCGGCATCCCGTCCGCCGGTAAATCATACTGAATCCCTCTAGTAAAATAGTGATAATCTCTATGGATATGAAGATAGATCCCTCGCATGTGTCCACCGCCAATGAATATAGGGAATGGAAACTTTTGTTTTCGTTCCTGACCGATGAATGTCCTTCCTGTTAAAAGCTGCTATTCTGTGATGGTATAGCCAGATATGCCTTGATGACATCACCAGGACTTTGTCAATTATAGGCCGCCCATATTAAAAATCTAGGTCATACTCAAAAAACGAGATGCAGATAACAAAATCATGCATCTAATCCTTAACGCACTCAGCATACTAACTGCCATTAGGTCAGAAAATGTAAAAATAATAAATAAAAATAAATAAATATATATATATATATATATATATATATATATATATATATATAAAGAAGAGAAAAATAATGATAATAAATGGTTACTGTCATGATTCATCCTGGATCTGATCCCAACAAATTGTATTATTTGGTCACTGCAAACGGGTGGTCTTCAGTATGCCGGCTGTCGGGATCCCGGCGCCGTGGCGAGTGCAGCGAGCCCGCAAGGGGCTCATTTGCGCTCACCACACTGTCGGTATGCCGGCGGTCGGGCTCCCGGCGCCAGTATGCTGGTCGCTGGGAGCCCGACCGCCGGCCTACCATACTACACCCACTGCAAACATACATACAATCTCTTAAATTTTAACTAAGGTAAAGCAATATATGGTGAACGTAGACCCTAATCAAAGCAGTGTATATTTCTTTTTTTTTTTTTTTAAATACATCCAGTTGCATATTTGCTCTGTCCCTGTTCACTATCAATGGCATGGGGTAATCCAGCAATACCACCTGTTCTCATTAAACAGTGCAAAGGTCACACGTTATAGCTCTTAGGGGTTTATTCAGGTTTGTTAGCAAACAAAAAAAACACACTAATGAACAAAACCATGCTGCAGTGCAGGTGGGGCAGATGTAACATGTGCAGAGAGTTAGATTTGGGTGGGTTATTTTATTTCTGTGCAGGGTAAATACTGGCTGCTTTATTTTTACACTGCAATTTAGATTTCAGTTTGAACACACCCCACCCAAATCTATGGGGTACATTTACTTAAGCTTTTTAAACAGAGAATTGATGTTACCCATAGCAACCAATCTGATGCTATGTATCAATTCTCTATTGCCTTTTAGAAAATGACAGACAGCATCTGATTGGTTGCTATGGGCAACATCACCAATTCCCTGTTTTAGAAGCTTTAGTGATCTTACCCCCAAATCTCTCTGCACGTTATAGTGTGCTTTATTGGTTTGCTAACAAACCTGAATATTATCACTAACACATACAAAGTTCCAGAACAGTTCCACAAAAGTGTAACGTGTGTGTTAGGGAGACTGACGGTGGTTTATGTAGGACTGACACATGAAATGTACTTTTTCATGTGGCCTGTACAAAGGGTATTGATTGCTGCGCATGTAGCAGAACTGATAAATACAATTTGCTTGTAACATTCCGACCCTATTAGTTTCATATTAAGGCTTCTGGGAAGACAGATGGTGGGCAGCTTTGTGAATGACCGTGAAGTTGTGCCCTCTCTCACCTTGAGAACATATCATCAATAGCCAGATCTATTGGCCTCATGAATGCATTCATCGTCTAGCACTTTGGCTTGCTTGCACAATATTGATGAGAATACATTTTCATACATTACACGGCTGTATTGTCTCTGCTGTAGAGATCTGAGGTCCCAGAGCAACTTGGCTCTAGAGTGTGGGATCATATCCGCCTTGTGCTTTATCCGAGTAGCATCCAAAGGTACGAGTGCATGGAAACTGACTCATGCACACAGGAAAGCAGCTAGCCTGCGGGATATGTACTATGGGCTCTAAGGGCCTTAAATAACTACAGTCATAATTCCGGACTATAGTAAATCCCATTTGTTTTTTTTCTCAATGTTTATGGCATAAAGCTTGATCAAAGTTCATCATTAAATAGATGGTCCAGAAACATAGAAAAACATATGAGCTTAGACTATATCTGGACCCTGGAAGAAGCCATATTGTGAAACATTATATACGAGAACCAATGACTAATGACAGCTGGCCAGTCCTTACGGCCCCTGGCCACAATGTGTTTCAGAGAGGTCCACGGACTCTGAACTGCACTGTGGCGAATACCGGTAGCAGCGTTAATAGATATACAAGGTGTGGCTACTAAATAACGAGACTGTATCCCAAAACAGTTTTGCAAATTTCACCCCTCTCGCAGTTAGTCTGCTGTCACACAGCGTTCAAAGAAGATGTGCTTTTCCCACGTGTCGTTAAATTGCTTAGTTCAAAAGTAGAACAATGGGTTAACTTCCAATTTTTTAGTTAAACTGAACAAAGCGCCCACTGAATCTTTCCGTATGCTAACCGAGGCTTATGGGGCAGATTGTATGTCACCTGCACATGTGTTTGAGTGGCACAAACATAAGTGATGGGCGTGAGGATGTGGAAGATGATGAACGCCCCGGAAGGCCTTGCCGAGACACATACGGCAGTGCTAAAACACCCTCCATACTCGCCAGACCTAGCACAGTGTGACTTCTTGCATTTCCCTAAAGTGAAATCTGTACACAAGGGAACCCGTTTTACATCAGTAACTGAGATAAAGGAGAAAACGATGGCGCTGTTGAGACAGCGGACAGATAATGATCTAGAGCACGGCTTTGGCCAACGGAAAATAAGAATGCAGCAGTGTGTGGATGCAGAAGAAGAGCACATAGAACAACAGAGTTAAAATTTACTTAATATAATTCATTAAAGCTTCTCGTCTCGTTATTTAATAGCCACACCTTGTAGTCTGTGAGGCACATGCAAGTAAAGGGAAGTCATGAGGGTTTAAACAATAAAACAGACAATAGTTGAATGTTAATGATGGATGCTATTGGCTTGCAATGTAGTAGTTTAGAGCATTGTCATATTTAGTCTCTCGTGTTAGAGCACGACTATCCCGCCATAGCAAAATAAAATGGTCTATGTGGTAATTAATACCCCTTTCAGACTTACATAGCCAGGTCGCATCCGGAAGTGTGTACACAGGTGCTTCCTAGGTGTGACCCGGCTTGAGACCCCTTTCAGACGTGCGGCCTGACCCGGCATATTGCCGTGTTGATGACGTTACCACTGACGCTACAGGAGGCGCCATTTGGATATGATCATCAATGGGTGCTGGGTCGCCTTGACCCGTCTTACCCATTCACACTGCACACATCCAGGGTGGATTCCAGCGTCAACCCAGGTCGCAACCTGGGATGAAAATGCCGGGACGCTCGACCCAGGATATTCCTTTAGGACCCTTTCAGACCAGGCAAAATCCTGGGTTGATGCGCATTCATGTGCAATAACCCGGGAAATTTTTGCTAGTCTGAAAGGGGAATCAGTGTCTCATATCAGGCTTCCATCATCCCTCTGACTGGCCTAATAGACGGATTATCTGTGAAACGGTTAAAGACGAGCCTGAAGCCTTAATCAGGCCAGCCTCCTGATGGTGTATTCATAGGTATTCAGAGCTTTTGTTTGGCCTTTTTTGAAGCTCGGCATGCTGCAAGCTGCTGTGTTTACTAGATCACATCATCTATTCATCTTTCAGTCGGCTACCTGGAGTTTGTCACAAGAACGTGAGCACATCATGCCGAATCCCTTTCTCTAAAGACGGTCAGGGAGGCAGGCAGGCTTGCCAGGCCTGGGGAAC
This sequence comes from Pseudophryne corroboree, assembly GCF_028390025.1. Classification (NCBI taxonomy): domain Eukaryota; kingdom Metazoa; phylum Chordata; class Amphibia; order Anura; family Myobatrachidae; genus Pseudophryne; species Pseudophryne corroboree. The sequence continues at coordinate 83,455,252 of NC_086451.1, forward strand.
ACACTCTAAACAGCCCATTTACTGGGAGAGTTTAAATGCCACGTTAAAAAAAGAAAGAAAGAGAGAGAAGTGGAATAGGTCTATTGGTGGTCAACGGGGAACCTATTCTTCATCTACTGCGGCATCTTCCCCTTTGGGAATCAAACTCTTCTTTTATCCACGGTCTATTGTGACGGACTATACTGGTCAGATTTAGACTTGGAGTACACAAAGGGAAGACGTAATGGCAAGACTCTGCTCCCTAGTAGGAAGTTCACGATCGCTCCATAGGGTGTTCAGTAATGTGCCGTTTGCATATCAGTACTGAAGGGTCTTTGTCTGCTAAAATACTTGTTTATGGAAAGTGCTGTATATCGCACAAAAAAACGCACAGAACGGGCTTCTTCCTTTTATAGGATGTGAAAACGCATTGCAAAAATAAACAATTACACGAAAGACACGAGAACATACTTATTCTAAGGCAGCCTTCTCAATAATGCCAAGAGAAGTTCTGTAGTACTGTAGTCTTAGTGTGAATAAAAGCCTTTTAGCTAAACAGTAGGTATTCACATGCCTTCACTCTCTGACCACCAGACAGAGCGGACGGCTCAACTCAAGCATTTATAGAAGGAGAAATGCAACATGTTCCTTACTTGACTTCGAGGCAAACTACAGTACCTACTGGGTAGCCAATTACCTGCGGTAAAACATCGGGAGCGAATGTTTTCACCAATATTTTTTTTACAGGCTATCCAATTAGGATCATCGGTAAAATATTAAATTATCTCACAAAACAGACAGGTTCAGTAAAACCTGTGTATTTTGGCCAGGCGTAGACCCGATTTTTGCATGAAAACGGGTCTGTTTTCTGGGATTTTGTTTTGCATGCCGGCTTATCTGAACTAATTGGATAGCCCCCAGCGAAGCAATTACCCGCGGTCAATGCACATACACTTCTTACATGGGCCCGCGGTACAGGTTTTTTTCTGTGCTTTATACAAGTGCCAGTGCAGAAGGCCAAGCACGATGTACGGCACGGGTAACTTGGGGGACGCACTTATAACAATAAGACCTGACTTCATATTGATTGGAGATACTACTGTCCAGAGTGAACATCTAAAACCTGTAACAGTCTCTTTCCAATGCTACCAAAGGCTTTGAGGTACAGTACATCAGCCATCTGACAGAAGACCAAACCATCCTGATAAACTCTTTGGGTAGAGAGAACTACATATATGAACTAAAAAAAAAAGTCCCACTTAACACTCAAAATTTAGTGACGTACAATACATGAGGCTGAAATAGTTGTGCTGGCTTCTCTACCACCCTATGGACCTGAGTTGCATGCACAGTGACTGTAGCCTAGTTGTCACACCTGTCAGGGTAGTTAGGTGTGATCGCACTGTCACCGCCTATTAAACGCCGCAAAACACCCTATTTCATGGAAAGACAGATCCATGTTAGTTCTATCCGACTAATAGAACAGACATATGCAACAATGTGTAAATTTGCATCTGCAAATGCTGCATGCATAAAACTCCCCACTTGTGTCAGTAAACAGAGATCCGTGAGAATCAGGCCGGAAGGGGTTTCAGACACCTTGAATGAACGAGCAGTACTGTGCTCTATGCCGCTAAAGCCGGGCCTGCTGCAGACAAGCCGCCGTATGGCAACTGCTAATCTCATGTAACCTCTTTATTCCCAAGAACGGTAACATGATGGTGAGAGACAACAACAAAGCTGCTTGTCCGAAATAGGTAAGTAGTTGTAGCCAGGTGTGGTATAGAAGATCTATAATGTCTAGGTCGACAGTAATTAGGTTGACCCCATATGGTCAACACTGACAAAAAGGTTGACATGTATTAGGTTGACAAAGGAAAAGACCGAAACTTGAAAAGGTCAAAAGAAAAAAGGTCGACACATTTTGTGTGTAGTTTTCACCGTCAGAGCACAGGGAACCCCAATCAGTGTACCGCTTCGCTCGCCATGTTGCGGGAAGTTTACTATTCCCAATCGTAGTCCATGTGGATGGTAAATTATTAATAATATGTTAAAAAATTGAGATTAAAAAAAAAAGCTAAAACGGTGTGCGGACATGTGTCGGCTACTGCCATATTTACCATTTGAATATGTCGACCTTTTCCAGTATCAACCTTTTGTCAGTGTCGACCTAATGCATGTCAATCATATGGGGGTCGACCTAATGACCGTCGACCTAGACATTGTCTGTCTATACATTGCAACCTGCCAGACTAGTTGAATGCAATGCCCTTGCCAAGAAAATATCTATTTTCAGATCCTGTCCCGGTAGTCAAAAACACTGATGCCCGAATCCCGATCACAACCCTAGTGCCAGCACACTGACACCCGGGATCCTGAATGAGACCCTGCCAGGCCACTGGAGAGGTAAGCCACGAGGGGTTGGGGGCATGCTGCCGGCATTTCAAACCCAACCCTTTATTTTAGCACCAATCAAATGCTATTTATTTTATCCAGAAGTCAGTACAAACATTGAAGCTTTGCTAATTAAGCTAAGGACCACTAGCTTCTGTAGGGTAATGATAGCTCTGGCTCGCCGGAACACCCCTATGTACAGCACAGCGAGAATAAACGAAAGGACTACGGGAGCATCAGTCTCCCCACTCAGCCTGGAGTGATGCCATCAGTCCCATATGTCATGAAAACTAGACAATAGGTTGCGAAATTTGAACATATGCCTTTCATGTTTAATCACATCATTTACCAAAACTCTCCGTTAAAAGGTTAAGGAGGATCAGCCACAAACCAATTGCCTGCATTTATAAGCTAGTGTAGAGAGGCTCACAACATAATGGTAAAGTGACAGAGAGTGTGCCTCCTCTAGATCCAGGCCAAATAGACAGATTATAGGATCCAAACTGGGGAGAGAGGGAGCCGTGAACAGTATATCATTCCAAACCTGAGTCCAGAACGGAGATACCTGCAGCCAATACTACATCAGTGCCAGAATCCAGAGGTGTCCCCCTAAAGGCATCTTCTCTGAGGCAGCATAAAAGTGCACCTGCTGATACCTAATGGGCCCTACACATTGGGCGATCCGCTGCCGAGTTGCCCGACGTGGATACGGCTGACGGGCGACCCGGCGGCGGGGGAGTGAAGTTTCTTCACTCCCCCCGTCACACGGCTCCGTAGCAGTGCAGGCAAATATGGACGAGATCGTCCATATTGGCCTGCATGCTCAGCCGACGGGGCACCAGCAATGAACGAGCGCGGGGCCGTGCATCGTTCATTGCTGGTGCCTCCACACTCAAGATATGAAGAATATCTCGTTCGTTAATGAACGAGATCGTTCATATCTTTGAGTGATGTCGGCCAGTGTGTAGGGCCTATAACACAAGCAGTGGTGGATTTTGATAGAGTCAAGGATCCCATCTGAAACTGAGCCTACATCAGCTTCCCACTTTAGTTTAAGGGAGAGAAGTAATTTTGGAAAAAAAGTCTAGTATTGAGAGTGGCCTAAACAAAAGATACCTGTCCCTTAGAACTCCTAATAGGTGAAGATGATATTACAGGAATGATGTGATTAAACTATGTTTGTACCACGTGATGCAATCAAAAATATAAAAAAAATGCTGAATTTGGGACGTCTGTAATGGTGAGAAAGACAAAAAAATTGCCATTAATGTATAACTGACCTAAGGCCAGAACACCCTTCATAAGCCAAATATTATCTGATGATATCGTAAGCAATTCAGGGTATGAAGCATTAAACCAAAGCAGTCCAATCAAAAAAAGGGCATAGCGCCAAACCAACAACGCTTGGGGTAATAGAGGTGGTAAACCGGAAACGGAGACCGGAATGCTGCTGAATGGCCTGCTCCCCCCCCCCTCCCCCACTCTGTCACTGCCGACATCATCAAGTGTGTATGCACTGCCGGGTCCCGTCACTGCTGATATCGCTGGGTACACACATCGTCTAGTGTGTACCTGGCTTTAGAATTTTATAATGTTTTAATAGGGACTCTAACTGGTTTATTTCCCTAAATAAAAGAGGACAAAATACTATCAATGGCAGACACATTTTTAGGAATATAAATTGGGGAATGTTGCAGATATATAAATATTTAGGCAGGACAGATATCTTAAACAGGTTAATATGACCTAGGACCGACAAAGGTAACTTTTTCCAGACATGAACTCTAAATTAAATGGTGGGCTGTGTTAAATGTAATAAAAATATGCTTAACCAAAGGGTATTTACATGTTTTTGTATATCTTTAAAAATAAGTTGCATTATCCCCCCAAAGAAAAAGAATAAAGAATTAAAGGACAAGCAAAACTCAAAACACGCTTGTTTATATAAAATTGCTAGTACAAACATTCAGAAATACCTATGTAAACATTCAACATTTCAGTAAGATATGTGTGGGTATGGGTCGTTGAGTCAACATTAATTAGGTCGACATGCATTGGGTCGACCACTGAAGGTTGACATGCACTAGGTCGACGGGGCCGTTAGGTCGACATGAGCAAGGTCGACATGGAAAACGTTCAACATGAGTTTTTTTTACTTTTTTTGGCGTTGTTTTCTTCGTAGTGTGATGGGGTACCCCAATTAGTGCACCGCATTGCTCGCCATGCTTCGGGCAAGGTGCCTCGCTCCACTATCGCTGCGCTCAGCACAGGTTACCGTTCCCAACTGTAGTCCACGTGGATCGTAAAGTATTAAAAAGGTCAAAAAAATGAAAGAATTTTTTTGAAAAACTCATGTCGACCCTTTTTCCATATCGACCTAATGAACCGTCGACCTAGACACCCTGTCGACCTAGTGCATGTCGACCTAACGACCGCAACCCATATGTGTGAATGCTATTACAGGTTGAGTCTCCCTTATCCAAAATGCTTGGGACCAGAGGTATTTTGGATATGGGATTTTTCCGTATTTTGGAATAATTGCATATCATAATGAGGTATCATGGTGATGGGACCTAAGTCTAAGCACAGGATGCATTTATGTTACATATACACCTTATACACACAGCCTGAAGGTCATTTTAGCCAATATTTTTTATAACTTTGTGCATTAAACAAAGTGTGTGTACATTCACACAATTCACTTATGTTTCATATACACCTTATACACACAGCCTGAAGGTACTTTAATACAATATTTTTAATAACTTTGTGTATTAAACAAAGTTTGTGTACATTGAGCCATCAAAAAACAAAGGTTTCACTATCTCACTCTCACTCAAAAAAGTCCGTATTTCGGAATATTTGGATATGGGATACTCAACCTGTAAATACTTCTCTATGTGCTTTACTTTTAAGGGTCCTTTAATTTCCATTCTAGGAACTGTGAGAGGTGACATGCATGGATGGATCATCCTGCAAAAATATTTAAGGAAATCAGGGGAACAAAAATATTTCAGCAAAGGACTGGTGGGGCTGTACCGATGGGCATCTGTCCACTAAGAGAGCAGAAATGGAATACGCTGACCACCGATAAACGTCTGTCCACTGAGAGAGCAGAAATGGAACATGCTGACCACTGATAAACGTCTGTCCACTGAGAGAGCAGAAATGGAACGCTGTGACCACCGATGGATGTCTTGTTCACTGGGAGAGCAGAAATGGAATGCGTTCACCACTGATGGACATCTGTCCACTGAGAAAGCAGAAATGGAACTCTCTGACCACTGATGGACGTCTGTCCGCTGAGAAAGCAGAAATGGAACTCTCTGACCACTGATGGACGTCTGTCCGCTGAGAAAGCAGAAATGGAACTCTCTGACCACTGATGGACATCTGTCCACTGAGAAAGCCGAAATGGAACTCGCTGACCACTGATAGGAAAGGGTTCTTATCAGTAACAGCAAAACAAAACAAGAATTATTACCAAAGCAAGATACATGCCTAATCAGGAGGACCATACAGGGACATGTCAGCAATAGATAATGCTTTGCATGTATAACCATCTGTTTGTTATGAGGCAGAGCTTGCAAGAAGTTGTAGTTCGTCTCCAGCGGGAGAGTGACAGGTTGCTCCTGCTTACTTTATGTTGTATAGGCAGGAAATTATCTCGTCAACATTACAAGGCGCTCAAAAACTTCAAAGCCTCCTCCAGTGGATAACTGCTGAGCTTACCCCGGTTGTAAAATTATTTCAATGCCAGCATGGGCAGTTTACAAATAAAAAATTATCTAAAAGTAGAAATTGCAGCGGTCGGTGAAAGCACAGTGCTCCGAGGAGCCTCCAGCAAGGCAGGGGTTTCATAAACAAACCTGACTAATAAGGCAGCCTTTGCTGACACAGTTCTTATTGGGAAATAAGCAGAATGACTATCTCAACTGCGTTTGGCGGGGCTGACGGATAGAGGTCTCCCAAGTTTTAGGGCCTGGGGAAGGTGGTAGCCGAGGTCTGCGGGGAGAGCTTTGTTCCTTTCATTTTCTGACAGCAGTGCCAGCGTTACAAGACAGTGATCTGGTTAGATGCAGGTGTTAAGTTACGATTACTGAAAGGGGAATTTACCGAGAAAGGGGTCAGCAATAGTGTGCGAGACCCCAGGAGGATTCTTCAGCATTCTGTGAACGCTTGAGGAGGATAAATGAAAAAGACTGCTACTGACAAGGAAATTAATGCTACTTGGTAAAAAAACAAAAAAAACAAAACAAAACAAACATAACACACAAGCGCTAAGTAACCCACCAGAACCAAATAGATAACTTTCTCTTTTTATTTACTAAATTAGTTTATTGCATGGACAAAGGATTACTAAGATTAATTTAGCCATGTTAGTCTTCCATAGCAAAGCAACAAAAATCTAATTACGTTGATATGCTTCTGTAAAGGCCTGTACACACAGGCCTATATATCGGCCGTTCTATAGAACGCCCGATATATCGCGGGTCCGTCGGCCAGTGTGTACGGGCAATATGTCTGTGTACTCCGTCGTCCACAGACATCGCGTCGGCCCCGCAGCACAGCTGATGGCCAATATATCTACCGATATATTGGCGCATCGCTGTGTGTGTGCGGGCGGCGTAAACATGCTGCGGCGGCTGGCGGTGATTGACAGCTGAACTGGGCGGGCGTGTGTACACACCCGCCCAGTTCATGACGTCAGTCCCCGACAGATCGGGCAGTGTGTATGCTCAACACACTGCCCGATCCGTCCATAGATATATCTGCAGATATATCTATCAGTGTGTACCCACCATTAGTGAGAATTCTGTAACATAATGCGCACCTGCTTTGAGTCTCCCTCCTTGAGCTTTAGCTGGGTGATTTGCAAATTGGGAGTGCCACCATTCCAGTCATTCTATAAAGCTGCTTCCATTTCTTTCTTGGGGAAAGACTGCATAAAGAATAACTGCAGCATAAAACCTTACTACTACTGTACTTGGGGGGTGGACTTTGATGTTACAGGAAGCTGTCCACAGTGTCCTCAATTCAAATGTAAAAATGGAGTACATAGCTGTAAAGGTTAATACTTCCTCTTGTATATTAATAGGTATCTGGTATTTTAGATTTAGAGGGACTTGAAATATTGATATATACAGTACTGTGCAAAAGTTTTAGGCAGGTGTGAAAAAAATGCTGCAAAGTAATATTGCTTTAAAAAAATAGAAGTAAATCAGTCAGTTTAGTAATATAGAGCAACAATTGCTACAGATTAATGATAATTACTGGCTTTACATATTTAGAACAGGGTGTCCATTCTCCGGCATTATGCGTGCAAGTGGAGAAAAGCTGCTGATCTTACCTTTTGGAAAACTTGGTAGTTGGACTTTGACCATATGTCCAGCTGTAAGGAAGAGAGAAGAAAAACAGCAAATGATGGTTGTAAGTTGGTGCCCAGCACAATGTTTGATGAGAATAAAAATAACGGAGCAGCAGGAAACAATAGACTAAAACTATAGCAATTGCATTCAGGTGATAGGCACAGCTGGTTATAAACCTGTTATAATATATAATGAGGGGATCAAATTATTGGTTGGATCTGAAGAGTCCCAAAGGTTCTGAACGGATGCTAAGCTCATGCTTCACACAAACCCAATCTACATGGGAATACAAACATGTTGCACATTCCTACATTAGCCCTATAGAAACTCCTATTAGCATCTGAATCCCCACAACTACAGCCAATTTGTGTCAGACTCAGAAAGTGCCCAATAAACTTCTTTTCTTGACCCTCTCCCAGTCTTTCGGCACCAGGTTAACATGAGCCACACCACCCTGTGCTCGTAATCGTGTGTGTGTGTGTGTGTGTGTGGGTGGGTGGGTGGGTGTGTGTGTGTGTGTGTGTGTGGGTGGGTGGGTGGGTGTGTGGGTGGGTGGGTGGGTGTGTGGGTGGGTGGGTTGGTGGGTGGGTGGATTTAGAATCTCGGTGAAATGCAGGGGCGTATCTAGAGAGGAGGCGACCCATGTGCAGGTAATCTAGCCGACAGCCGCTTAGCTCTGGGCACTAGGGTCCCTAGCGCAGTCCTAGAGTCTACAGCGCATGTGCAGATCTCTGGGAAAACGGTGTGGCGGCCATTTTCCCAGTGATTTTTCTACTGCGCATGGTCGAAACACTGGGAGAATGGCGCCATGCCATTTTCCCAATGATTTCTACAGGACTGTTGCTGCGCCGTGGGACTCCGGAGGGTATGTATTAAAAATAATGGGTAAGGGTTGTGCGGTGTGGGCCCCACTGGACCCGATGTGCACCGCACACACTGCACCCATTATAATACGCCAGTGGTGAAATGTCACTTTCTGCTCCTATGGCACCTACTTGCATGGTCTCTGCAAAGCACTTTTCTCAAGTGCGTATCATAACGCTGCATAGAACTATAAAAAACAAATTTCTCAAAAGAATGTGATCAAACACACAAAACGTTACTGCGCTTGCAATAATTGCTTTTCATTTCAGCAGTTCACAAATAATTAAATCTAGACTCTTAATGAGCAAATAAGAAAACAAAAAAGTTGAATGCACAATTAAGGGGCAGCCCTCCCAACAGCAGCCCCAGTTCCTGCTCAGCCCTACGTCCCCCTCCTATTTACTAGCAAAGGGACATGATGCAGTTTTCTGAAGGTCGTCCGAATGATTTCAAAGTCGATAACGAATCACAACCTTCCTTGCATTTCATATCAAACAGGGATGGTGCCAGCCCCTATTATAGAAATCAGATTCCGACCCCTCCTTGCCGGAGCGCACCCTCCCAGACTAGTTCTACGCTCATCTTTGAAGTGGTAGGGAAGCAGGGATCAGAAATTACCCCAGAGACGGCTCTGGTGATCTTTGAAGCTGCGCTTTGATAGCTTTGTGCATTTCACTTGCTGAGGTTTGGATGATGTGAGCAGCTAGTCCCTCGCTGATGTGGGGTAATTAATGAAGCCGTGCTTTTAACAGACACTGGTGCTGCTTAACAAAAGAATTCAACGGGGATGCTTAGTTTCCCAAACTGTTACACTGAAGGATGCAGCCGTTACCTTCAATGCACTACAGAGCCCAGGAGAAAAAGACGAGTCCCACTACGGTGCTGATTACGTGGGCTTACAAGCTAAGTGCCCTCCAAGCACCTCGCAATGCAATGAAGGGGAAGGGACTACAATAGCATAAAAAGCACAAATCTTAAAGCACATGTACAGATGACCAGGAAAAGGAAGACTAAACCTACAAATCCAATCATTTCTGCTCTGTCTTATAACTCACACACACGTATTATATACTGTATACACTAGCAGTGCCTACCCGTCGTTGCCGACTGTTTATTAATTTTATTCAATGACACTTTAACCTTTCACATTTTTTTTAATTCACTCATCTGTCTTAATATTTTCTAATTGTTTGAGTAATATTTATTTTAGCAATAAAATACTGTTAAAAAATAAAAATCTTAACAAAAGTGCATAGATGAAGTAATATGAAAATTCTTAAAGATTGCATGGACACAGTGCTCGTGGGGCCAGGAGCGATAGACGTAGTCTTGAGTTTGTCTCATTTGCACGTTTCGTCATTATCGGGCGTGTGATGGTAGTTACGCGGCAACAACGTACGCATGCATAGGCGGATTCAGGAGGGGGAGCACAAAGGCACTTGTCCCCCCCTGTCATTTAGAAACATTACTATTTAATTTTATTCAAGCGAAGCACCATGCAGTACTAGGGAAGTGGGGCCCGAGTTAGCAGCATTGCAGTCAGGGACATGCAGGCGACGGGCAAACAGTATTAGTTTCTTCAGTGCACTACACCCCACACCACTGACTGGCGCCCCCTTGCCCAAAGGCCCCGCCCCCCGTTGTTCTAGCACATTGTGTTGCTGCAATGAAATCAAATAAAAATGTTTAATTTTCCTAAATGACATGGTGTGCCCTATTATTATGTGCCCAATTACCCATAAGTGTCTCTGACGCCCCCCCACCACCCAAATTACCCAAGTGTAGCTCTGAATCCCACTTTACCTGCTCTGTGGCACATCTACAGAGACTATTCGATGGATAGATTATTTTGTTTGCTAAACAGACAATTAACATGCTAGTGAGCTGATTCATAACCTATATGACTCAGAGGATCTAAAGCAGGGGTGGGGAACCTGCAGCTACCCAGCTGTTGTTGAGCTACACTTCTCAGCATACCCTGCAACAGTTTTAGCATGGCCAAGTAGCAAAACTGTAGAACGGTATGCTGGTATGTGTAGTTCAAAGGTTCCCCACCCCTTATCTAAAGGAACATTTTCAGTTTAAGTCGGTTCAGCAGTTCTTGAGTTTATCGCAATACATACATATATATATATATATATATATATATATATATATACACATACACACACACACACACACACACACACACACATAGGTAGATAGAGGTGTGTGTGTGTGTGTGTTTGATGTATGTATGTATTGTGTGCATGTGTGTGGTGGGTGGGTTTGTAGCTAAATAACATGATTGACAGATGATTCATAGCTTATGTTTTCACAACAGCTTAGTCTCTAATTTGTAGCCTTAAAGCATTCTACTTTTTGGCCAGAAGATTTCCACGGTTTACTTTTTAAAATGTTGTTTGCTAAGTAACCAATTAACACGATAGTGAGATGATTCATAGCCTGTGTTTTTCAGAGGATCTCAAGGAGCAATTCAGTGAAAACTCCATCAAAATCGGTTCAGTAGTTCTTTAGTTCATCGTGCACATACATGCTAACAAACAATTTTAGATTGATATATTTACACTCACAAACACTTTTTGCTGCAGGTCACAAATGTCCCTTATACCCCTTTCACACCGCAAAATAACTCGGTATCGAACCGGCATATTGCCGGGCCGACACGGGTCGGCGTGCGGTGTGAAAGGGGCATAGCCGAAATCGCGGGTCGCCTGACCCGGCAATTCAACCCCGGAATAAAGCAGTGTTATACCCGGGTTGAATACCGGGTCAGTGGATGCGTCCTGGGACCCGTTTACTACAGCAGGGAGAGGCGGCGCGGAGATGATCTCATCTTCCAGCGCCACCTCCACCTCCGCCCCTCGCTGCTATGGCAACCCACCCGGCATATTTCCGGGTCGGTGAAGCCTGCAGCAGCGGCCAATGCCGGATCCCGTCCGGGAAGGATCCGTTTCCAATTCCCGCGTGGGATCCGGCATTGGCAATGTGAAAGGGGTATAACTGTGGTTAGAATGGGTGCCATACGGTATGCCGGCGCTCGGGCTCCCGGCGCCCAGCATACCGGCGCCGGGAGCCCGACCGCCGGCATACCGACAGCGTGGCGAGAGCAAAGGAGCCCCTTGCGGGCTCGCTGCGCTCGCCACGCTGCGGGCACGCGCGCCACACTATTTTATTCTCCCTCCAGGGGGATCGTGGACCCCCACGAGGGAGAATAGTTGTCGGTATGCCGGGTGTCGGGATTCCGGCGCCGGTATACTGTGCGCCGGGATCCCGACATTCGGCATACAGAAGACCACTCGTTAGAATGACCTAAGTGTGAAAAGTGTTCCTTAATTACTTTAAGGCTACTCTAACCATCCACTTTTTTTTCCCTTATTGTGGCCAAGCACCATACTAATGTACTCAGGTATTTTTATATTGGCATATGGTCTTTCATATATATAATCTGACTATATACAGTATATCTATCTACATATATATTCATATACATGCTTGACAAGAGGGCTCTGTGAAGGCCGAAACATTGCTACTATGCTTTAAGCCAGTGGTTCTCAATCTTTCTTGAAGCACCCTCCAGTATCAGTATTTTTTTCCTGGCACCCCTGGGCTAGAAGGGTTCTTATTGGAAGATTTATCACATATTGTAAACTGTGCTTAACTATCATCCTCAGGTCCAGCCATGTAGTGGTGGACAGGGCTGTGCTTCTGTTTGTCCACATGTTATAATTGGGTGTGGTATTGAAGGTCGACCACACTTAGGTCGACAGTGTCCAGGTCGACCACTATTGGTTGACAGTAACTAGGTCGACAGGGTCTCCGGGTCGATATGGTCTAGGTCAACAGGTCGACATGAGTGTTTTAATCTTTTTTTGGTGTCGTTTTCGCCGTACAGTGACTGGGAACCCCAATTGATGCACTGCTTTGCTCGCCATGCTTCAGGCAAGGTGCCTCGCTCCGCTACTGCTGCGCTCAGCACTGGTTACCGTTCCCAATCGTAGTCCACGTGGATCGTAAAGTATGAAAAAGTTCAAAAAAAGAAAACAAATGTGAAAAACTCATGTCGACCTTTTGACCTAGAACATGCCGACCTAAAGACCCTATCGACCTAGTTACTGTCGACCAATAGTGGTCGTCCTAGACACTGTCGACCTAAGTCTTGTTGACCTAGAGACCGGATACCTTATAATTGGTGGCCACAAGCACTGGTTTTGCCGATCACATGCACCATAATGAATTTAATTTGGACCTGGGTCAACAAACCATGGCACTGCTGCAAGTGCCCCACAGCACCCAGTTTAGAAATTACTGCTTTAAGCCTACATAAACACATTGATGTTTCTCTATTTAGTAGTGCCATGCATTTCTCTTTACTATACTACTACACCTCCGGCACTGGCACTCTACATAATAATACCTCTCTCTTTCTCTCTTGATAGATAGATCTACATAGATTTATTAAAAAAAGACACACTCCAGTGGCAGCAGATGGCATCACCCAGGTAATATAAGGCAAACAGACAGAGGCTACAGATTCAGTGGAATCTATATCCGCAGTCTGCATTCTTTTACCCGAGTGCTGCCATCAGCTGCCACTGTTCTCTCCCGTTCTACAATGGAAGGCACCAGGAAAAGCAAAGCTAGTGGTACCGAATGCCAGGAACCATTTATGTTGCAATCTTTATGTAGCCCCGTTCAGCTATTTTCGAACCAAAAAAACACACTGCAGAGTACAGAACGTCTGCGGGTTTACAGGCAGGAAGTCTGAAGTGCAAATGAGAAAATTCTGCCTCCATGATCAAACCATTAGGGTTTTTTACACTGAGATTTCTCAGACATATACAGAGGGCATAGTGTTGGTGGACTGCCATAAATCACTGATCCCTATAATAGCTGGTACTACTCTACCTATTAAACAAACAGACAGCTAACAATATATGCCCTTATTTATCAATGAGTGATAAATTTCACTGTGAGTGATAAATTGTACCAGCCAATCAGCTCCTAACAGCGATGTTACAGACTGTGGGGTCTATTTACTAAGCCTTGGATGAAGATATACTGTAGTCACTGGAGAAGTTGTCCATGGCAACCAATCAGCACTGAAGTAACATCTAGAATTTGCATACTATAAAATTATACAGAGCTGCTGATTGGTTGATGGGGCAACTTCTCCACTGGCTCACTTCTCAGCTCTTATCACTGCTTAGTAAATGTCCCCCAAAGTACCAGCCAATCGGCTCCTAACTGCCATGTTACAGGCTGTTTTTAAAAAATGACAGTTAGGAGCAGATTGGCTGGTACTTTATCTCCAGTGACTTTATCTCCATCCAAGGCTTAGGGGTACATTTACTAAGCAGTGATAAGAGCAGAGAAGTGAGCCAGTGGGAGAAGTTGCCCCATCAACCAATCAGCACTGAAGTAACATCTATAATTTGCATACTATAAAATGATACAGAGCTGCTTATTGGTTGATGGGGAAATATCTCCACAGGCTAATTTCTCCACTCTTATCACTGCTTAGTAAATGTACCCCTTAGTTTGAAAAATGACGGTTAAGGTGCATACACACTGAGCGGTTTTTCCCCCTGCTCAGCGATGTCAGCAGGGGTGAACGGCTTTCCACAGCAGGACGCTATGGAAAGCCGTTCACCCCGTCATTCATCTACTGGTAATACCAGAAGATGAACGGCGGCCGCCGGCAATGAAGCGGGATCGCGCATCAGAGCTCGCCGCTCATCGTTTGGGCATACACACTGGGCGGTTTTCAGCTGAAAGCAGCTCAACACACCAAAAGTAATCTATTTTCAGCTCAAAATCGCCCAGTGTGTATGGGCCTTAAGGAGCGGATTGTCTGGTGAAATTTATCACTCACAGTGAAATGTATTACTTATTGATAAATAAGGGCAATAGTGTGCTGTGGTTTATACCACCTTACACAGGAAGCATACAGTCAGAAAGTGTTGTGGCCTTATAGTGTCCTCGGTCAGGTAACCCAGGTAAGCATACTCACCTTCTCCCTTAATAATAGGGGGTATGCCAGGCAGAATGCCATATGCTTGGCAACCTGGGTGCCTGTTAGCACCCCCAGCCACCACCACTGCAGACTTCCTGTCATATACAATTCACACAGCATAGCACTAAACACGGCAGGCAGAAGTAAAACATCTGCATGCTAATTACACCTCCTGCAGCAACTCGGCTCATTACTATGTGGCCTTTGGGTCCATGAGAGCATTGCGTGAGCTATAATCAGTCAGGGAACCTGATTCCCATATTAAATTTTTCCAATAAAGGAGGCCGTCTGGACATGGCCCAGGAGGCGCTGAACTGACCAGTTTAAGCATTTCACAACCAGATAGTATTCTGGCAAGGCATGGGTTAAGCTCCACAGCATTCATATTTTTAATACTTCCCCCGGCTGGCAAATCATGATCCAAGCCATACCTCTCCAGCGGTCACACTACAACTTCCAGCATGCCGGTTACTCACAGACTACATACCCCTGCATTAGAGGTATTTGAGGTGTTAAAACTAAAAGGCAATTATATGAACACAGTCGGCTGTGAAGAATTTAATTAATTTATTATCAGTAACAATGTTCCAGTGGACAAGAACATTTTTGTTGTTGTTTGTTTTTTGTTGTTGTTTTTTTTTTTTTAATGCATTCATCTGTTCTTGTCTGGCCTTTTGTTTGTTAATAAATAAATTTAGGGAACAGCTATCCCCATATAACCCCACTGTAAAAAAAACTGCACACGGAGGAAAGAATGGACTGAGGAGAGTAGGAAGGTAGCAACTTGCACCGACGGCTCTGTAATTATCACACACACCCTTGTGAGGTACTGCTGGCAGTGGCACAGGATAACCTTTTGATTGGCCAACCGTGGTCACTAACCAAAACCTACACAACAGACCGACAAAAGTCCGCACCAGCGAGCATGAATTTGGTTATGGAGTGGACCTTGTTGCAGAGAGATAAGCGATTCTCACCTTGCCATCTTCAGTGTAGACGTTTTCATTGTAACCTTTCACTATGGTGCGGTCAATGAAGAGACTGCGCATGACCACGATCACTTTCAAAACTTTACCCAGAGTCACCTGTAGTGAGAGAACAGAGCAGGATTTTAATGTAGGGAGAGCGTAGTAACAGCACAGGTAATTACTTGTCTACAGTGCCAGCTGAAAAGTCTATGCCACGTTTATTTTACAGGAAAACACCTTAAGGCCCATAGGACGGCATGAGGTGGCGGCTGCTACGTGGACAGCTCTGCAGAAAGATACCATGACTAGAACGTTCGTCAAGCGTCGGTGTGACACTATGATGAAAAAGGAGGACGGTAAACTCTGCAAAAATGATGCACAGTACATGTATAAAACAGAAGGAGGCACAAAGCTGAGTTTAAACTGACAAGTACGCATCTACACTATGAAGAGATATTTTTATACCTAGATATCCCTTTCAGAAGTACAGTACTTGCCATGGTAATTACTTAGGGGTATATTCAATTAGTGTCAGATCTTCTCAGACGGAGAGGATCCGACACGTCACTATTCAATTTGCGGGCATTTCCGACAGGTTTTTGCCCGTTTTCGACAATTATTTATTATAATTTATTTATTACGAGTTACTTATATAGCGCACACATATTCCGCAGCACTTTACAGAGAATACTTTTGGCCATTCACCTCATTCCCTGCCCCAGTGGAGCTTACACTCTATTTTCCCTACCCCATGTACACACAGACACATTCATGCTAGGGTTCTTTTTTTTTTTGTTGGGAGCCAATTAGCCTACCAGTATATATTTTTTGGGATTGTGGGAGGAAACCGGAGTACCCAGAGGAAACCTACGCAAGTATGGAGAGAATATACAAACTCCACACAGTTAGGGCCATGGTGAATCTCAAACCCATGACCTCAGTGCTGTGAGGCAGTAATGCTAACCATTACACCATCCATACTGCCCAAAAGTCGAATCGGCATTGTCGAAAACGGGCCAAAAAACCTGTTGGAAGCGCCCGCAAATTCGACAAAAAACGTGGATCCGTGGCTAATCCGCCTATACATGTGTTTTACGACAAGTTGGAAAATCGGCACTGGACTCAACCTAAAAAAGTCGCAAGGTGCAGTTTTTACGACTTGTCGGGAATTCCGACAATAATTGAAAAGACCCCTCTAACTAGATCAGGTAGAACAATGTAATGTTTTCTCCATACCGCTCTACTGTGTGTTTTGGTTTCAGATAAAAAAAACCCCCAAAACAACTTGTCATAACGCCCAATGGCCCTTCTTACACCACATTTTGAAAGACATTCTCTAGGATGAGCCCCACTTGTCTGATATAGTGCAAATATTTAGCTTGCAAATACAGCAACCACACTTGGCTAAGCTGATGAACAGGCTTGTATATAGCATTACGAGTAGTAGGGCCATAGCCTATGGCGTGACACATACTGAGATATGGCACTTTCTCTCCATATTACATATATGAAGCTGTTGGGGAAATTTTGAATGCACCAGATATAAATAGTGCCTGAGCAACTACAGAATGTTCTATATAGAATAACTGGATCTACAGCATGCAGCAGGCATAGGGAGCCAAAGGCTATGCACCTTCAGGCTTCAATCAGGTGAAACCAAGCCCTGCCGATGGCTGGACATAAAGAGCAGACTCACCATGACAGGTCGGACAGATTAGACCTGAAGAAGAGGAAAGTGCTCAGGTAGAGCATCTATGTGGATAACATTACATTTGCAATTTTAGCTACAAAATACAAACTAAGATTCCCCCCCACCCCCAAGTTCTGATGTGCTCCACATACGGACTCACTCCCGCACATACTATACATGTCACTCAGTGTGGTTTCCTGGTGCGTCCTAGTCGCATCACGTTGCAACCAAGCCACATTTCTGGCTTCACTGACACCCAACGCTAGCAGAGTTGCAAGGGACTTGGTGGCTCACTGGCACCAGGCATCTCATGATACATGGAGTATTGAGGCTAGCAGTATGAGGACTCATGTATGTGACATTTTCCCCAAATCTGTTCTTTGACACACATACAGTACAAACCACACTGGGGATGTACAATGCACCACCAGCATTTCCTGTCTGTACCTAAAGGACGGCATTCTTAAAACAAAAACAGTGAAGTCACAAAAGTTTTCGGATGGAAATACTTGGCGTAATTTAGGGTCACATCGGAAAAAAAAATAAGATTTTACTTACCGATAAATCTATTTCTCGTAGTCCGTAGTGGATGCTGGGGACTCCGTCAGGACCATGGGGATTAGCGGCTCCGCAGGAGACAGGGCACAAAACTAAAGCTTTAGGATCAGGTGGTGTGTACTGGCTCCTCCCCCTATGACCCTCCTCCAAGCCTCAGTTAGGATACTGTGCCCGGACGAGCGTACACAATAAGGAAGGATATTGAATCCCGGGTAAGACTCATACCAGCTACACCAATCACACCGTATAACTTGTGATCTAAACCCAGTTAACAGTATGACAAACGTAGGAGCCTCTGAACAGACGGCTCACAACAATAACAACCCGATTTTTTTTTTTTTTTGTAACAATAACTATGTACAAGTATTGCAGACAATCCGCACTTGGGATGGGCGCCCAGCATCCACTACGGACTACGAGAAATAGATTTATCGGTAAGTAAAATCTTATTTTCTCTGACGTCCTAAGTGGATGCTGGGGACTCCGTCAGGACCATGGGGATTATACCAAAGCTCCCAAACGGGCGGGAAAGTGCGGATGACTCTGCAGCACCGAGTGAGAGAACTCCAGGTCCTCCTCAGCCAGGGTGTGCCCCTGACCAAGTAGCAGCTCGGCAAAGTTGTAAAGCCGAGACCCCTCGGGCAGTCGCCCAAGATGAGCCCCCTTCCTTGTGGAATGGGCATTTATATATTTTGGCTGTGGCAGTCCTGCCACAGAATGTGCAAGCTGAATTGTACTACACATTCAACTAGCAATCGTCTGCTTAGAAGCAAGAGCACCCAGTTTTTTGGGTGCATACAGGATAACAGCAAGTCAGTTTTCCTGACTCCAGCCGTCCTGGAAATCTATATTTTCAGGGCCCTGACAACATCTAGCAACTTGGAGTCCTCCAAGTCTCTAGTAGCCGCAGGTACCACAATAAGCTGGTTCAGATGAAACGCTGACACCACCTTAGGGAGAAACTGGGGACGAGTCCGCAGCTCTGCCCTGTCCGAATGGACAATCAGATATGGGCTTTTGTGAGACAAAGCCGCCAATTCTGACACTCGCCTGGCCGAGGCCAGGGCCAACATCATGGTCACTTTCCATGTGAGATATTTCAAATCCACAGATTTGAGCGGTTTAAACCAACGTGATTTGAGGAATCCCAGGACTACGTTGAGATCCCACAGTGCCACTGGAGGCACAAAAGGGGGTTGTATATGCAGTACTCCCTTGTCAAATTTCTGGACTTCAGGAACTGAAGCCAATTCTTTCTGGAAGAAAATCGACAGGGCCGAAATTTGAACCTTAATGGACCCCAATTTGAGGCCCATAGACACTCCTGTTTGCAGGAAATGCAGGAATCGACCGAGTTGAAATTTCTTCGTGGGGCCTTCCTGGCCTCACACCACGCAACATATTTTCGCCACATGTGGTGATAATGTTGTGCGGTCACCTCCTTCCTGGCTTTGACCAGGGTAGGAATGACCTCTTCCGGAATGCCTTTTTTCCCTTAGGATCCGGCGTTCAACCGCCATGCCGTCAAACGCACCCGCGGTAAGTCTTGGAACAGACATGGTACTTGTTGAAGCAAGTCCCTTCTTATCGGCAGAGGCCCTGAGTCCTCTGTGAGCATCTCATGAAGTTCCGGGTACCAAGTCCTTCTTGGCCCATCCGGAGCCACGAGTATAGTTCTTACTCCTCTACGTCTTATAATTCTCAGTACCTTTGGTATGAGAAGCAGAGGAGGGAACACATACACCGACTGGTACACCCATGGTGTTACCAGAACGTCCACAGCTATTTCCTGAGGGTCTCTTGACCTGGCGCAATACCTGTCCAGTTTTTTGTTCAGGCGGGACGCCATCATGTCCACCTTTGGTCTTTCCCAACGGTGCACAATCATGTGGAAACAACTTCTCGATTAAGTCCCCACTCTCCCGGGTGGAGGTCGTGCTGAGGAAGTCTGCTTCCCAGTTGTCCACTCCCGGAATGAAAACTGCTGACAGTGCTATCACATGATTTTCCGCCCAGCGAAGAATCCTTGCAGTTTCTGCCATTGTCCTCCTGCTTCTTGTGCCGCCCTGTCTGTTTACGTGGGCGACTGCCGTGATGTTGTCCCACTGGATCAATACCGGCTGACCTTGAAGCAGAGGTCTTGCTAAGCTTAGAGCATTGTAAATTGCTCTTAGCTCCAGTATATTTATGCGGAGAGAAGTCCCCAGACTTGATCACACTCCCTGGAAATTTTTTCCCTGTGTGACTGCTCCCCAGCCTTTCAAGCTGGAATCCGTGGTCACCAGGACCCAGTCCTGAATGCATAACTGTGGCACTTTAGTAGATGAGCACTCTGCAGCCACCACAGAAGAGACACCCTTGTCCTTGGAGACAGGGTTATCCGCTGATGCATCTGAAGATGCGATCCGGACCATTTGTCCAGCAGATCCCACTGAAAAGTTCTTGCGTGAAATCTGCCGAATGGAATCGCTTCGTAAGAAGCCACCATTTTTCCCAGGACCCTTGTGCAATGATGCACTGACACTTTTCCTGGTTTTTGGAGGTTCCTGACTAGCTCGGATAACTCCCTGGCTTTCTCCTCCGGGAGAAACACCTTTTTCTGGACTGTGTCCAGAATCATCCCTAGGGACAGCAGACGTGTCGTCGGAGACAGCTGCGATTTTGGAATATTTAGAATCCACCCGTGCTGTCGTAGAACTACTTGAGATAGTGCTACTCAGACCTCCAACTGTTCTCTGGACCTTGCCCTTATCAGGAGATCGTCCAAGTAAGGGATAATTAAGACGCCTTTTCTTTGAAGAAGAATCATCATTTCGGCCATTACCTTGGTAAAGACCCGGGGTGCCGTGGACAATCCAAACGGCAGCGTCTGAAACTGATAGTGACAGTTTTGTACCACGAACCTGAGGTACCCTTTGTGAGAAGGGCAAATTTGGACATGGAGGTAAGCATCCTTGATGTCCAGGGACACCATATAGTCCCCTTCTTCCTGGTTCGCTATCACTGCTCTGAGTGACTCCATTTAGAATAGGTCTCACCGAGCCGTCTGGCTTCAGTACCACAATATAGTGTGGAATAATACCCCTTTACTTGTTGTAGGAGGGGTACTTTGATTATCACCTGCTGGGAATACAGCTTGTGAATTGTTTCCAATACTGCCTCCCTGTCGGAGGTAGACGTTGGTAAAGCAAACTTCAGGAACCTGCGAGGAGGAGACGTCTCGAATTTCCAATCTGTACCCCTGGGATACTACTTGTAGGATCCAGGGGTCCACTTGCGAGTGAGCCCACTGCGTGCTGAAACTCTTGAGACGACCCCCCCACCGCACCTGTTTGTACGGCCCCAGCGTCATGCTGAGGACTTGGCAGAAGCGGTGGAAGGCTTCTGTTCCTGGGAATGGGCTGCCTGCTGCAGTCTTCTTCCCTTACCTCTATCCCTGGGCAGATATTATGGGGACGAAAGGACTGAGGCTGAAAAGACTATGTCTTTTTCTGCTGAGATGTGACTTGGGGTAAAAAAGGTGGATTTTCTAGCTGTTGCCGTGGCCACCAGGTCCGATGGACCGACCCCAAATAACTCCTCCCCTTTATACGGCAATACTTCCATGTGCCGTTTGGAATCTGCATCACCTGACCACTGTCGTGTCCATAAACATCGTCTGGCAGATATGGACATCGCACTTACTCTTGATGCCAGAGTTTCGCATATATAGAAATGCATCTTTTAAATGCTCTATAGTCAATAAAATACTGTCCCTGTCAAGGGTATCAATATTTCCAGTCAGGGAATCCGACCAAGCCACCCCAGCGCTGCCCATCCAGGCTGAGGCGATCGCTGGTCGCAGTATAACACCAGTATGTGTGTATATACTTTTTAGGATATTTTCCAACCTCCTATCAGTTGGCTCCTTGAGGGCGTCCGTATCTGGAGACGGTAACGCCACTTGTTTTTATAAGCGTGTGAGCGCCTTATCCACCCTAAGGTGTGTTTCCCAACGCGCCATAACTTCTGGCGGGAAAGGGTATACCGCCAATAATTTTCTATCGGGGGAAACCCACGCATCATCACACACTTCATTTAATTTATCTGATTCAGGAAAAACCACATGTAGTTTTTTCACACTCCACATAATACCCTTTTTTGTGGTACTTGTAGTATCAGAAATATGTAACATCTCCTTCATTGCCCTTAACAAGTAACGTGTGGCCCTAAAGGAAAATACGTTTGTTTCTTCACCGTCGACACTGGAGTCAGTGTCCGTGTCTGTGTCTGTGTCGACCGACTGAGGTAAAAGGACGTTTTAACGCCCCTGACGGTGTTTTAGACGCCTGGACAGGTACTAATTGGTTTGCCGGCCGTCTCATGTCGTCAACCGACCTTGCAGCGTGTTGACATTATCACGTAATTCCTTAAATAAGCCATCCATTCCGGTGTCGACTCCCTAGAGAGTGACATCACCATTACCGGCAATTGCTCCGCCTCCTCACCAACATCGTCCTCATACATGTCGACACACAAGTACCGACACACAGCACACACACAGGGAATGCTCTGATAGAGGACAGGATCCCACTAGCCCTTTGGGGAGACAGAGGGAGAGTTTGCCAGCACACACCAAAAACGCTATATTATACAGGGACAACCTTTATATAAGTGTTTTTCCCTTATAGTATTTTAATATATATATACATATCGCCAAATAAGTGCCCCCCCTCTCTGTTTTAACCCTGTTTCTGTAGTGCAGTGCAGGGGAGAGCCTGGGAGCCTTCCCACCAGCCTTTCTGTGAGGGAAAATGGCGCTGTGTGCTGAGGAGAATAGGCCCCGCCCCCTTTTCGGCGGGCTTCTTCTCCCGTTTTTCTGAGACCTGGCAGGGGTTAAATACATCCATATAGCCTCCAGGGGCTATATGTGATGTATTTTTAGCCAGAATAAGGTATTATACATTGCTGCCCAGGGCGCCCCCAGCAACGCCCTGCACCCTCCGTGACCGTTGGTGTGAAGTGTGTGACAACAATGGCGCACAGCTGCAGTGCTGTGCGCTACCTTCATGAAGACTGAAAAGCCTTCTGCCGCCGGTTTCTGGACCTTCAATCTTCAGCATCTGCAAGGGGGGTCGGCGGCGCGGCTCCGGGACGAACCCCAGGGTGAGACCTGTGTTCCGACTCCCTCTGGAGCTAATGGTGTCCAGTAGCCTAAGAAGTCAATCCATCCTGCACGCAGGTGAGTTGAACTTCTCTCCCCTAAGTCCCTCGATGCAGTGAGCCTGTTGCCAGCAGGACTCACTGAAAATAAGAAACCTAAACTTTTTCTAAGCAGCTCCTTAAGAGAGCCACCTAGATTGCACCCTGCTCGGACGGGCACAAAAACCTAACTGAGGCTTGGAGGAGGGTCATAGGGGGAGGAGCCAGTACACACCACCTGATCCTAAAGCTTTAGTTTTGTGCCCTGTCTCCTGCGGAGCCGCTAATCCCCATGGTCCTGACGGAGTCCCCAGCATCCACTTAGGACGTCAGAGAAAAATATTTGGTGTTAAGGAATTCTGACAGTCGGAGAAAAACGATACATATTTCTTATGTCTTTTTGGTGAAATACATCAATCTCTGCCGTGTGGGGACAAGTAGGTGAAGATCCTGTGCGATCCATCTCGCAGACTAATTAGCCAACGAAATATCATACGGGATATTTATATTCAGCTCAAGTCTATGGGACTGGCGGAAGGATAAAGGACTTTTTTTTATCCTGCAAGACTGATGGAAAAGCCATTTGGCCCAGCAACTTGTTTCTTCCCCCTGCAGGACTGCCTGCCCAAGTGTGCTATGTTGCTGTGCCAATGCAGACGTAGCCAGGTCTGCCTTGGGTCACTAGCGGCAGGGATGGTTGCTGAACAGAGCTGGCACCGTATGTACCCAGATGGCAGACTGAAAGGCTTACTCTGTGCTGCTAAACCGGCCTCCAAAACTATTAGGGATTCATTCAGCAAACCAGGTGTAACGTGTACACTTGCTGAGATGTGGGTTGTACAGTTAGCACACCGATATGCATAATGTCAGAAGAGACAGGAGCTATTTCCTCATCACAGTATCTCATGTCATAGCTGACCCAAGTATCTGTATCTACAGCTAAGGCTAGTTCAAACGGACACATGCATAATATGGTCTATTCCTTGTATGCAATCCGGTGCTATGAATGGCTAAGACAAACAATACTGAAGTCTGCTAAGCAACACAATGTAGAAGATAGAAAGAAGTTCAAGGGCAAACACATAAAGGTGTCACCTGTCCTGAAGAGCTTACAGCCTGCTAATAATATGACCTAAGGAGATAATGGGGTCTATTCAATGCATATCGGATCCTCTCCGACGGAGAGGGTCCGACAATGCAGTATTTAATTTGCGGGCAAATCTGACAGACCTTGCCCGTTTTCGACAATGCCAATCCCACTTTTTTTAAAGTCTGATTGACATTGTCGAAAACGGGACAAAAACCTGGCCTCTAAGTGAATTACACTGAGTGTTCTTTCAAAATGATGACTATTTGGCAGTTATCAGAATGGTGTTACTCCTAAGTCTATGACTACCCCCATTCTAGAAATTAGGTCTCCAATACTTAACTGCACTGACATGATGCGTCAATAGCAAAGTGATTAGGAACAACATTTATTCAGTAATGCCCGCATGATCCGAACTGGACACAGCCTCTAGGGGCTGATTCAATCAGACACAAGCTGTCGCCATTAGCTTGCGCTGCATTTATAAACGCAATTACGGTAGGTTGATCTCAGCCTGCACCTCTATAGGCTGTGAACAGAGATCCGCCTCAGAGACATATCAAGTGTAGCCTCCAGAAGACGTAATTAGTCCTTCAGTTTCCATTCATTGTCTCTGGGTGTCACTGCTGCTATATATCTCTATGAAATATTTGCTTCACAGTTAAGTTACTCCAGTACAAAATATACCCCGCCCCCATCTGATCTGAAATTGCCTCCTTGTCTTATTCTGGACCCAAAGGCAATAACAGCTGAATAGATGGACATTACAGACTTCTAATTAGATAGCTACAGTATGTAAATATTATCATAGACAGTAACACCTGCAGCTACTCTAAGATGGTCCAAGCTACTATAGCATTCGGAATATGTGTGACCAAATTAATATATTTTCTAATTAAGTAAACTGATAATTCAATTGCATGTAATACTTCCATATACAATTTGATTAGACATAATTTAAAGAGTAAACATGTGTAGCATCAGGACTGCTGGCTGCCCGAAAGTGGCAGTATTTTGCAGGCAACCCTGGCACCATCCTCTGCATTACAGTACCTATTCCTCCCTCCTCCCACACTAATTCCCAATGCTGGGAGGGTATGCAGGTGGTAAGGGGACTTTGCACATCTTCCCATCAGGACAACTAATAAGCTGTGACACCGCTTTGGCAGCGGAGGGGATGAAATGACAGATCGACATCTTTGAAAGCCCCAGACAGATCCGTGAAAGAAGAAAAACTTTGTCAACCTCTCACAACACGGAGCATAAAATATAGATGCATCCAAACATTTCCTCCGCCCTCAGCTTATTTTGTCAAATCCCCAAACTGTTTTCTGCCCGAAGCTCTAATATAAGTTGCAGGTTGCAGAACAATTATCTGTCCCCCATCCTTCCATCACACAGTAGGTCAAAGAGTCTCAGAAGACATAAAGACACAGATCGGGAAGGGCCTGGGTGTCTGTATTACCGGTGCTGACACGCACGGGATTGTCAGATGTGCAACTTGCTCTAATTGCATTGGAGAGATCTGCAGCTGGCAAGGAGTTCTGCAGACTGCAGGTATCATACAAAGCAAGAAGGTGCAGGATCTGGGGGTTTGTAAGGGAATTAGGAGCATGTGTAAGGGTCTTATAATGATTCTAAAATGCCTGAATACTCGGAATTGAAAGAATAATCGTTGGAGATTAAACATTTACTGCTGGCACCTACATTTTTGGGGTACTTTCAGGAGATCTCAGTGGGTGTAAGTCTGTGCCAATAGCCAGAGCGGTTTATCACCCTATTTTTCCCTAAACTGGATATGATTGGCCATTGATATTGACAGACTGGAATGTAGTTATGTGACCGTCGATCAGGAGATCATCGGTCACAATACCGATGCTGGGATCCCGCCCCCTCACAATCCCGACAGTCGGCATGCCAACTAACATCTACCTTTTCTATCCTCTCCAGCTAATGAAATGCAGCAGAAACAGAATTAAGTGTGTACAAGCCCTTCAAACATTCAACTATGGTCTGTCGTGCAACACTCCAATAAAGTAACAGTAAAATGTTGCATATTTTTATTTTACCAGATTTAATACACTCCATTTGATTTTTATAATACTAATGTGTCTCCATTACCTTTCACACTGTTACTGAGTATCTCTTTATTATCCAGTACAAACACTCCTTTAGTTCATTCATGTACAGTAGTTGGTGGACTTGTTTACTTTTACAATTCAAAATTCTAGCTTTTGCCTTCAAACTCGGCATCACCTCCTGCCTCCGTACAACTGGCTAACGAGACGCTGTCCACCAGCAGCACCTCATGCCCCCATGCAACTAGCTAACGAGACGCTGTTCACTAGGAGCACCTCCTGGCTCCATACAACTGGCTAGATAGACTGCTCACCAGCAGCACCTCCTGCCTCTATGCAACTGGAGACTCTGCTCACCAGCATCACTTCCAGCCTACATGCAACTAGCTAACGAGACGCTGCTCACCAGCATCACCTGCTGCCTCCATGCAACTGACTAGAGACACTGCTCAGCAGCAGCACCTGCTGCCTCCATGCAGTGAAGCTAGCTAAAGGGCCAATGCACTCTAGCAGCACCACCTCCCTCCATGCAGCTAAGGGAAGGGACTTCTTGTCCCTGGGTGAACATGTATCACTGCTCAGTGCCACTAGATGACTTGGTATCTACTACTGTAGCTAGCAATGGGCTACACACAAATATGAGAAAAACACTGGGAAACACTGACAATGAATACACCCGGTCCCTATTAATGAGAAAACAATGAGTGTGGTATATTCTGTCAACATTCATCATGTCGTCGTCCATGTCAACATGAGAACGTTGACATGCTTGGCATTGACAGTCACCATGTGGACACTAATGAAATGTTGATGAAAGAAATCTCTGGAGGCCTTGTGGTGACTGGCCTGGTCCGGCAGCTCTTCTGGGTCTGGCGGTCTGCTGATGTGGACTTCTGGCAGATCCGGCAATGATTCCAGCGGTGAGTATAGCTAACCCTAACCTCGCCTCCTGTAGCGTAACTCTAACCCTCCCCATAGTGCCTAACCCTGACCTCCCCTACTGTAGCCTAACCTCAACCTTCCCCCTAGTTCCTAACCTAAACCTCCCCTCCCATATCCTAACCCTCCCCCTAGTTCCTAACCTTAACCTCCCCTCCCATATCCTAAACCTCCCCCTAGTTCCTAACCTTAAACTCCCTTCCTGTAGCCAAACCCTCTCCTCCTACAATCTAACCTTAACCCTCCCCCCAGTGCCTAACCCTAACTTTCTCTCCTGTAAACCTTTCCCTCCCCTCCCGCAGCCTAACCCTTCCCCCTAGTGCCTAACCCTAACCTTCCCGCTAGTTCCTAACCTTAACCTTCCCCTCCAATATCCTAACCCTCCCTCAAGTTCCTAACCTTAATCTCCCTTCCTGTAGCCAAACCCTCTCCTCCTGCAATCTAACCTTAACCCTCCCCCCAGTGCCTAACCCTAACTTTCTCTCCTGTAAACCTTTCCCTCCCCTCCCGCAGCCTAACCCTTCCCCTAGTGCCTAACCCTAACCTTCCCGCTAGTTCATAACCTTAACCTCCCCTCCCATATCCTAACCCTCCCTCAAGTTCCTACCCAAACCCTCTCCTTCTGCAATCTAACCTTAACCCTCCCCCCTAGTGCCTAACCCTAACTTTCTCTCTTGTAAACTATTCCTTCCCTCCCACAGAATAACCCTCCCCTCCCGCAGTCTAACCTCCCTCCTAGTGTCAACCCCTAACCATCCCACTAGTGTCTAACCCAAACCTCTGCTCCTGTAGCCTACACTTAATCCTCCCATCCTGTAGCTGAACCATAACCCTCCCCTCCCGGTCTGTGCAGAATGTTGTGTTCACATGTCGACACTGTGAACACAACATTCTGCACATGATGACATGTTCAAAGTCATTTTAATAATTTTGACATCACAAATGTCGACAGCTGCCTGGATCTCACCTACTTTAGCTGCCTCCTCCATTACGACGATGCAAACATCCAATGTTCCACAAGTAGATCCATTAGGAACACACATTATTACCATGAAGACTACATATCCTAATGTTGGTAACAGACACTTTCCTCCCTGACACCTATCCATCACGTAGTCCTAATATCAGTGATCCTCCAGTATATGGATATACAGTATACTACATCACATGAGAAACATACAGAGGTACACGACAAGCACAATGGAAATATAACATACAATCTGGGGGAGGTGTTGTTAAAATACAAATAGACTGTCCAGCTACCTGTGCACACAAACACTTTATTTCGGGACAAGGGAGGGGTGGATAGGGAGGAGAGGCTGTAATTTTGTGCAGAACACATAATTTCAAGAAAATGTTACACAATTGTTCTGTCAATTATTTTATTACAATTTAAATAGTGTTTTAAATAACTAATTTTATTGACACTTTGAAGAGACCCAATAGTGACAGGAATCAAAATAATCTCACTCACACACTAATAATAAAGCAGCTTATAAGTAACTTGAATCTAATAGTTTAAGATGCAGGGAAGATCCCATCTGAACCGTCCCCCAGGGCGCCATCCTCTACTTGGCTGCTGAACTTCCTCTACAGAAGTTACTCCTGGTGATGTCATTGTGACAGCACCAAGCTTACGTGGCATTCCCATGCCCTGGAATGCGGAGGTACTTGGCACATTTAATTCTGCACACTGTGTTCACTTTGCTTATGGGCAATCTAAGAACATCCTATATTATAAAAGCCAACTCTGCTCCTCACCTCTGTTATGTTGTTATCTGTTATGCAATAAAATAATGTCTGGGCTTCTGCCATCGAATCTTTCAATGCGATGAACACTGACAATCGAATCAAAGAATTTGATTGGAAAAAAAACATGATTTGCACATGCGTAAAAAATACCTATTTACACATGCATTATTTTCTGCAGTGCGCATGCACAAACCCTCTGCTGCATGGCCGGATGGGGCCCGGGACATTTGTAAAACCATCTTACCATTCGATGGTGGCAAACATCGGCATGCTACCACTGAATGGTAAAAACCATACCATCTCAACAAAACTATTGATGGTTGCAAACCATCGCGATGTGATGTCCATCCCTAGCTCATGCTGACAATATTGATCTGACTGTTTCACAATTGCCGGATATGGAGAGAGGGGGATGGGGAAAGAGAGTGGGGGAAGGGGTAGATAGGGACTGGGGGGTGGGGAGTGGGGGAAGGGGCAGATAGGGACTGGGGGAGAAAAAAAGAGGGCAGGTGACTTGGGGCAGATAGGGACTGGGGAAAGGGGGGGGGGTAGATAGGGACAGTGGAGAGAGAGATGTAGATTGTTTCAAAATAGTCACCTCTGTGTGACACGGACACACACACTTCTTATGTACACAGCACCCCACACCATATACTGCCCCTATACACACTGCACCCCCATCCTCTTCCATATTCTGCACCTATATACACAATGCACCCCCATATCCCTCCATATAGTGCCCCCTATATACAGGGCACCCTCTCCTCCAAATACTGCTCCCGCCATATATCGCATACCCCCTCCTACATATACTTTGCTGCAACCCCAGGTTATTTATTTGCCATCCCTGGACTTGGCAATAAGTAGCAGCAGTAACCAGGAAAGTGATGCAGACACCACCAGACGGTCCCGCAGCGCTTAGAGCAGAGGCATCGGGGACACGTGTGGCCACTTACCAACGTGGGTGGGGGGAGGGAGAAGGTGAATCGGTTTGTCAGGAAGTAGTGAGACCCTGTGTCGGGTGAGCAGTGCAGTGACAGGGAGGAGAACGGGTCACCGCTGGATCTGCAGATGATGTGGGTGAGGAGGAGGCAGATAACCACGTCAGTTGCTTTAGATATATTGTGCGCCAACAGAGGGATGGGATCCTGTGCTCACCCCTCCCACACAGGCCATGCCCAGACCCCTCCGGCCAGCTGCTGGTGGCTACTGGTATCCATAACCCCCTAGACTGGCCAGATGCTGCGCGGGGATTGGTGAGCTTACACGTGCCAGTACTGGTATCTATAGTGCAGCATAATTACAGCCTGTGCATTACAGATACACAGCATCTATATTTATAAAAGGTTAACGCTGCACACACACACTCAGCATGACTTCCAGAAACCTGGCAGCTCCTGTGTGAGTAGCGACTGCCCCTCCTAATATAATCCGGCCCTGGTGTCTGTCATTTTGACGGGCTTTTAACTAGTGTTTAATAAAGCACAAAACTAAATGGAAAACTCTAATTCTCATTTTCTTGTTGTTTTTGTGTGTGTATATTCATGCTATTTAGCTACAGAATGATCCAAAATAATGCAAAAGAGGCCTTTCACTGAGCAGGTATCGCTCACGTTACTACCATCAAGGTGGCGTACAGGTCTGCAATTTCCTGCAGCCAAAAGGGCTAATTTGGGGACACCTTTACAGAGGTGCAGCATAGGCCCAATGACATGCATTAGAAGTTAATGATCTGCAGATATACCTATGGGCGGATCGGGCACTGTGCTGTGCATACACGTCCGCCCAGTTCAGCTGTCAATTACCACCGGCCGCCGCAGCATGTGTACGGGCAGTTGGCTGGTCGCCCGTACACACACTGCGATGCGAAAATATATCGGTAGATATATTGGCCGTCGGCTGTGCTGCGGGGCTGACGCGATATGTCTGAACGACGGAGTTCACAGACATATCGCCCGAACACACTAGCCTACGGACCCGTGATATATTGGCCGTTCAATAGAACGGCTGATATATCGGGCAGTGTGGACCCACCTTTACTATCTGGTGGACCTAAATATTATTTTTTAGTTTGTAAACAGAAACAGAGAGTCTCTATAACTATTTCTAGCTTCTGCATGGAACACTCCGACATACTTATGTACAGACAACTCTCCATGCAGACAGGAGGGACTGCGCAAAATTAATCAATCAATACCTGTCAGCTGCGTTTAATATTAAACAGTGTGTCTGGCTGCAGGAAAGAGTTATGCTTTCTTCTTCTTTATACCAAAAGGTACAATATTCTTATTTGGCCATTTATAAAGTCTGGCAACGTGTGGCAGTAGCCTTGCTTGGCGAACCAGGCCCAGTTAGTGAATGCAAGATATCTGCTATCCCCACAATGTCAAACAAGGACACTCTGCACTTTCGTCAGACAAGCTAGAACAAGGGAACACACTACACAAACTACAGCGGGATCGAAGGAGCATCCACAGCCTTAGGAGAAACTTTGAAGTTAAGAAAATGTGAGGTGCTGAAATATTAATTAAGTGCACATTACAATACATCGGATTAGAACTGGAGAGCTTCCTCGGCTCGACGCGTGGAACTTTTAAGGGAGTCGAGAATGCTAGGATTTCTCCTGGTCGCTAAACGACCTAATTATTTCTAAAACACCTCTCATTTGACAAGGGATCATCTGAGAAAAGTTTAGCCATCTGGCTGTGGGGCTTGTAGGCTCCTTAAACTTTGGTGACATTATCCTTCCCTCGGGAGAGAATTGTGTTGGCAGTTATAAATATACAGTCTCTGTAATGAGGAATAGGCAGTTGTCTTAATTCACACTGATCACTGCTCGCTTACGATACGGCAGAATTGTTCCTATACCACCCTGAGCTACAACTGGTTTCCCCATCCCCCCGGACTTAAAGGGGCAGCGTAATGGGGGGGGGGGAAAAAAACATTATTAGGGTAACTAGGAGAATTGCAAGTACATGTACCAAAACTATTGTCATTGTAGGTAAACCAATGACTGTTGCTGTGTGTGCATGCCTTTTTGAATTGTGTTACCTTTTGAAGCTGCTGATTGGCAGTGTAAGTGGAGACCCGCCTCAGGGAGTGTATAAAGTGACATGCAGAGTAGATACGGCTGAAGACAAGGATTCAGTGTGAAAGGGGTCAACCCGGGTTTCAAGCTCAGTGTGAAAGGGGTTCAGGAGCTCTGACTCGGGTCCAACTCATATTAGAAAACCCGTGACAAAGCAGGGTCAAAGCCATACATGTTGGCAAGTTGGCAAAATGGGGGGAGGGGTGTGTGTGGCATGATGGGGTGTAGCGGTGGCCATGACTGGGGCATGATACCGGGATCATGTCATCTTGGTCCAGCTCCCAGTACACAATGCTGAGATTATCGGTATTGTGTCATCTGACCCCCTGACAGACAGTGACAATTGCTAGGGGACTGCAGGGGAAGATTTGCCCACTCTTCTGGGAGCGTCTCATGATTTCCAGTAGCCTCCCGGCCATTCCGGGAGAGTAGGCAAGTATGGTCCAAGCCCCGGCTTCTGTCTGAAAGTGGTATAAAGTTTTGGCTTAAAGTTATGTTGTTTTGTAATAGAGAAGTGGTTCTCAATCATTCACATGGGTACCTCCTGGCAGCCCACTTGCGTTATTTGTACCGCCAACATTTGCAAAGCAATACATTTGTAATTAATAGAATCGCTATTAGATAAAATGTTAAGACACCACTATATATAAAAATAAATGGGCAATACAGAAGATTTAAAAATAAACACAAAAATATAATTGTTATGGTGGACTTACCGTTGATAACTCTATACCACAGCATAACATTAGGATATGAGGTAGCGACAGCGGATTGGCACCAAACGATCAAAGCTTTCGGCCTCCCAGAATGCTACGGGCCCGTCCCTATATCCCGGGTCAGGCAATTAAGTTGTTTTCCAAAGCTCAAGGCAGGAGCATCATAGAGAGCCCTAATCAGGCGAGAACACCACACATGCACACCCTTCAGTACAAGAAGGACATGCACACCCTTCCGTACAAGAAGGAAGAAGTTAGTATGTGAAAGGATCCTCAAATCAGGTGCGTCAGGTTGGGATCCCTGTGGATCCTGTGGATTTAGGAGAAATAGAATTATCAACGGTAAGTCTACTATAACAATTATTTCTACTGCAGGGTCTACAGGTTATCCACAGGATAACATTGAGATGTCTCAAGCAATTTAGTGGTGGGGACGCTCCTCATTGGACAGAAGAATCCTTCGCCCGAATTTAGCGTCCTGAGAGGCAAAGGTATCAACGGCATATTGTCTATTGAATGTGCTAATGGAAGACCATGTGGCTGCCTTACATATCTGTTCTGCTGAAGCATCACGCTGTGCTGCCCATGATGGACCTACCTTACGAGTAGAGTGAGCAGAGACATTAGCCGGAAAAGGGAGATCAGCTTGAGAATATGCTTCTGAAATCGTCATTCAAAGTCACCTCGCCAGTGTCGGCTTCTGAGCAGGCCATCCTCTCTTGTGAAATCCATAGAGAACAAAGAGAGTGTCTGTCTTTCTGATGGCACTGGTACGATCCATGTAGATCCTTAGAGCACAGACTACGTCCAATGATGCATCTCCTGCAGAAAGGTCCGGCCCTTGGAAGGCCGGGACTACAATTTCTTCGTTAAGGTGGAATTTAGACACCACCTTAGGAAGACACCCAGATTTGGTTCTGAGAACCATTCTACCTGGATAAAAAAAAAAATCAGAAAAGGAGGGCGACCTAACAATGCCCCTAAATCTGAAACTCTTCTAGCTGAAGCAATAGCCAGCAGAAAAAGAACTTTAGCTGTCAACCACTTAAAATCCACTCGTTTTAGTGGTTCAAATGGGGCAACTTGAAGGGCCTTTAGTACTAAACTGAAGTCCCAAGGCACTGTAGGAGGAACAAAAGGAGGTTGAATGTGCAGCATTCCCAGGAAAAAAGTGCGCACATCCTGTAGGTTAGCAATTTTCTTTTGGAAACATACAGTCAATGCTGACACTTGCACTCTCAAGGAAGCCACCCTTAGACCTTTGTCCATTCATAACTGAAGGAATGCTAGGACTCTGGCAACTCTGAAAGACCTAGGATCAAATTTCCGATCACTGCACCATTGAATATAGGCTTGCCATATTCGGTGATAAATGCGAGCTGAAGGTTTCCTTGCTCTGAGCATTGTTTGAATTACCTGTTGTGAGAATCCTCTTGCTTTCAGGAT
Source organism: Pseudophryne corroboree (assembly GCF_028390025.1). Lineage (NCBI taxonomy): Eukaryota > Metazoa > Chordata > Amphibia > Anura > Myobatrachidae > Pseudophryne > Pseudophryne corroboree. The sequence goes on from NC_086451.1 coordinate 83,489,377, forward strand.
GGAAGTCTCAAGAGCCATGCCATCTAAGACACTCGATTCAGGTGCTTGTCATAGCAAGGACCCTGAGACTGCAGATCTGGATGCTGAGGAATGGAGCATCCATCGACAACCTCTGCAGATCTGTGTACCAATGTCTTCTGGGCCAAGCCGGATCTATTAGTATCAAGGCGCCCCTTCCTTGTTTTGCCTCTCGCATCACCCTGGGTAACATGGTGATTGGTGGAAACATATAGGCCAGACGAAAGTCCCATCTCACTGACAGGGCATCTACAAAGATCGCTTTGAGATCCTTTGTTCTTGACCCATATGCGGGAACTATGTTGTTCTGATGGGACGCCATGAGATCTATCTCCAGTAACCCCCACTTGTCTACCAGAATTTGGAACACCTAGGGGTGTAAAGCCGATTCATTTGCTTGAATGGCGTGTCGACTGAGAAAATCCGCTTCCCAGTTTAGGACTCCCGAAATGAACACTGCGAACAAGGCTGGATAATGACGTTCTGGCCACTGTAACGTGTGACTTACCTTCTTCATTGCATTTTGGCTGCGAGTTCCTCCCTGATGGTTGAAGTACGCTACTGCTGTTGCATTGTCCGAGCGGATTTGGACTGGTTTCCCCTGAAGGATGTCCTTTGCCTGAATAAGTGCCATATATATGGCCCGAAGTTCAAATATATTTATTGGCAGGCAACTCTCTTCCTTGGTCCACTGCGCTTGGAAGCAACTCATTCCTGACACCGCTCCCCAGCCCTGAAGGCTTGCATCTGTTGTCAGAATTTCCCAATCTGATATCCAAAAGGGTCTCCCTTTGTCCAGATGGGATGTCTGCAGCCACCAGGCTAATGACCTCCTTACTTGCAGAGGAAGGACCATAGTCTGCGTTTTTATTGTCTGATGAAAACCATTCCATTTGGAAAGGATCAGATGTTGCAGAGGCCTCGAGTGGAACTGAGCATACTCCACCATGTCGAATGTCGATACCATCAACCCCATTGCATGCATTGCTGCGTGAATGGATACCCTTTGACTGTGTAGCAGCTCCTGAATCCTTGACTGAATTTTGGATATTTTGTTCAGAGGTAAAATTACTCTCTGAAGACTCGAATCCAACACAGCCCCCAAGTGAGTCATTTGTTGTGACGGAACCAGGGACGACTTTGCCCAATTTATGAGCCAACCGTTTCTCTGCAAACAAGCTATTGTCTGCCGCAGATGACACTGAAACAATTCCTGAGATTGTACCAGGATTAATAAGTCGCTGAGGTATGGAAAAATCCTTATCCCCTGCTGACGGAGATAAGATACCATTGCCACCACAATTTTGGTGAACACTCTGGGAGCTGTGGCCAGTACAAATGGTAGGGCCTGAAACTGAAAATGTTGCTGGAAGATAGCAAACCTGAGATAGCGCTGATGAGACAGTGCTATAGGAAGATGAAGGTAAGCATCCTGGATATCCAGGGATACCATAAAATCCTCCGGCTCCATGGCCAAAATAATGGAATGTAAAGTCTCCATATGAAACAGAAGCACCCAAATGTACTTGTTCAGCAGTTTGAGACTGAGTATGGGCCGGCACGACCCATTTGGCTTCTTTACTAGAAACAGGTTGGAATAAAAACCTTGTTGTGCAGGAGAAAATAGAATTATCACTCCTGACTGAAGCAACTTCTGAACTGCCTCTTGCAAAGCCCTGGCCTTCGTTTCCACTGAAGACGGGCTGGTACAAAAAAACCTTTGAGGAGGGTGTTTCTTGAATGCAAACGCATAACCGTGAGATACCGCTTCTTGCACCCAGGCATCTATGGTAGACTGCTGCCAGATCTGAGCAAACTGAAGAAGTTGGCCTCCCATCCTGGGGTCCCCCAGGTGGAGGCCCTCACCATCACGCTGATGGTTTATCTTCTAATTTGGAAGATGGCCCTCCAGTAGCCCAATGCTTTTTAGACTTACCAGACTTGTCAGATTGAGACTGTTTGCTATAACCCTTTCCTTTTGCTTTTCCGAAAGGGCCAAAAAGCTGGAAATCTAGGCTTGGATTTATGTGTGGAAGGAAATTTCACTTTCTGCTTGTCTGCTTCGACTCCAAAATACTGTTTAATTCTTTACCAAAAATAATATCTCATGTAAAAGGCAAAGACTCCAGAACTTTCTTAGAGTCTGAGTAAGCTTTTCATGTACGTAGCCAAACTGCTCTGCAAGCTGCTACCGCTGAGGCTGATACCTGAGAGGCAATTGTACCCATATCCAAGGCTGCTTCTTCCATAAAAATAGCTGCCTGTTTGATATGTGCAATAAGGGATTTTTGCTCTTTAGATGCCATTGAAAGGTCATCCTCCAATGCATAAGCCCAGACAGCCACTGCTTTTGCCATCCAGGCCAAAGCCATGGCTGGTCTTATGATTGCCCCAGACAAGGAAAAAATGGTTTTAAGAAAACCATCTATTTTCCTATCCGTGACATCATTTAATGATGTTAAAGGCAGAGGTAATGTCAATTTTTGCACCAATGATGATATTCGTATCTACTTTGGGAGCCACCTCCCTTTTTAAACAGTCCCCAGCCGAAAGAGGATAATGGGAATTCCATTTCCTTCGAATTCTAAACTTCGTACTGGGTGTAACCCAAGCCTCTTGCATAATTTTCGTCAGCTGTTCTGACCCAGGAAACACAGTCCTAACTCTTTTGGGACGTTTAAACACAGGTGCCTTAGATTTTAACAAAGGGTCTTCTGCCTCCTCCAAGAAGAGAATTGCTTTCATAGCACTAATTAGTTCAGGAATGTCCTCTGAGCTGAGGCCTTCCTCCTCGTCTCTGCATGCAAACCCGGAGTGAGAGGAGTCCTCATCCTCCAACGAGTCCTCATCTGAAACATGTGGAGACTGTAAAGATGTTGTTTCATGTCTATGTGATTTACTTACCCACTGGCCTTTCAGCCTGTGTCTGTTGAGAGGCTGCCGATTCCTGTACTGGATGTGATAACCCCCAGGTGGAATGATGCATGTAAGGGTTAATAGGGTAACCTATCCCTAGTATAGGAGCTGGAATTATCCGCTCAGCTATACTTGATAATGTCCGTGAAAAGTAGCCCATGGGGGTTCAACCTGAACCTGTGCCTGCCTCAGATTATTCAAGAGGCTTTGGTGAAAGCTAAAACAACTTGCACATAATCCATTTTGAACCAGATCCTGAGAGGTTAACCCAGCTTTGCAAGACAAACATGGCATGAGTGTTGGTGCTGCTGTGGAGAATGTATCCTCCTCACCCTTGCCTCTTTTAGACATGATAAATAAATCACACACCTTTACAGTGTTGTTACACAAATTGTGACTGCAGTCACTTTAAAATTTGTTAAAGTGACATACAATCCGATCCCTCCCTGCTTGGCACCAGCAATGTGGATCGGAATACACAGAAACTGACAGAAAATAGTAAAGTCAGCAATCCCACTAGCAATCAGTCACTGGTTATACATTAGTATAATAAGCAATATGAGCACATAATCAGCTACAGATACATTTCATGTATGTAGGAGAAACATATTACTGCATTACCTTATATAAGAGTTTAAACGTATTCAGTTGCACAGCGAAAGAAAACAGTAGCAATAGTTTACAGACTCGTATGCATCAGGCACTTACCAACTATCCATACCAAAGGTAGATAGAGACTTAGTGCTGTATCACCTGGCTCAGGAGAGTGGGATACAGGGAGACTTCACCCAGCTTCCAGGATTGATCAATACGTTAGTGAACGCTGAGTGGATCCAGTTGCTATTAGTGTACACAATCGCCCGGTGAACCTACAGTGAACACAGATGCCCAAGTGAACACCGACACACCAGTCATACAGCTGCTACTGGGCCCTTTTAGATACACAGCGTCTCAGACGGAAGCGGGAACTCAGTTCATGGCGGGAAACTCGAAGGAAACTGGTAATGAATCGCGGGAAGGGGCGACCAAGGGAGCGTCTTACTCCCCACTGCTAATATCAACCCTAGGGATCGCGGCCTCATACTACCCCTGGAGTCTATGATCCAGGACGCCTAGCGCTGGTGCACCTGAGGTGGCAGCTGCGTCAGCGACTGTTCGGTAGTCTCCATCCTGAAACAGTGTGGCTGTTTCTCGCTTTTCCCCTACTAAGTGAACCGATGCCTTACCTTCTCCCTGTGCTCCAGCCACAGCCTGGTAACGTCTGCTGGACTTGCTAGTACATCCTACACAGACGCCCGCCGAAACAGCACTGTACACACGGGTAAGCGTTGTCGCGACCCGGCGGGGAATTGTTGGAGCGACTCTATCAAAAGGTATGTATAAGATGCTTTTTAGAAAGAGCACTCAAAAAATATAGTAAGACTATAAAAATAAAATCTAAAAGCTTATGGCTGCTAAAAACCAGCAGCCCACTGACCATGGTCCGGCTCCTGCCGCACCAAACAAAAAACTGAATTGCCTGAGCCAGGAGGCGGGAATACAGGGACGGGCCCGTTGCATTTTGGGAGGCCGAAAGCTTTGATCGTTTGGTGCCAATCCGCTGTTGCTACCTCATATCCCAATGTTATCCTGTGGATAATCTGTGGACCCTGCAGGAGAAAGAATGAATTGTACAAATATAATTATCACATATTACAATTTAAATAAAAAAAACAAAAAAATAAACATAAAATTGAGTCCACATCTGCGTTATTTTACAGGGATACAGGGATAGACTAGATCATTTAGTTATCAGGGTACTAGAGTGATGTATAGGGCCAGAGTTTCTCAGGACACTGCTTTCCCTGTGTCTAATTATCACCTGGATGTCGCGCTTCTAACAGTCATTACAGAAGATTTTACAAGTCCCCCTGATCATCACAGCAAGTAGCAACCAACATTACAGATTTTCATAGCCAAACAGCATGGTGGCTTTTCTGGGTATGTTGGGAGAGAGGAAGGAGTTATTGATGTTATCACTCCTGCCCATGAAAGTCTGGCCACTAGGGACTAGTCTTCTACGGTACACAATGAAGCATGTGGCTCCCCAGTGATCTCAGCACATGCAGAGGTGTCCTTTAATAATCTCCATCGCATCTAAATCTGTTCAATGGATATTTTATTACACATGATTACAACTAGACGGGCAGCTAATAAATATTTACATTTAAATGAGTATTATACTCAAAAGTAGCATAAAACCAAAGTACAAACCAAAGTACAATAATTTTAAAATAGTAAGTAAAACTACCCTCCTGTCAATAAATTTTGTTTCATTGTTTGGTGGCGCTGTTGTTACTGCAGCCTACAAACAATGGCAGCTCCCACTCATACATAGAAATGCAACTCTACAGAGGTTTCATCATCATATGAAAAGTTTCAGGCATCCCACTAGACTGAACATACAGTACAATGATTCCCTATTAAAATTCTGTGGCCGAAACAGACTTAAGACGCAGCTGCTGTGAAAGGTCCCACATAGTAAATTTACCCCTAAGAGTGTTAACGCCTCTTTACAAATTAATATTTTGACAATGGTTAACATGGTTAACAAGTCACCACAGAAAACCTTGAAACACTGTTCCAATGAAAACATATACAGAATGTATTTTTGTTGAACTAACTAAGGTCTTAAACTGGATAGACACTAGACGATATATAATCTGATCCGGCAAGTTTCTAGATGTGGCGCAGAATATTATATTGCGCTGCCGCTACATCATTCAGTGTGTACAGGACGGCTGATGTATCGTTACATTGGCCATTCAGTCGTCCGACAACTACATCGTCTAGTGTGTCCAGCTTTAGACACGGACTCATTTTCAGTACAACAGGTATACTAGATTTATAGACAACCAGTGCTATTTTCTGCTTGATGTACAGATTGGTGATCCCTATAGTAAAGAGGACAACCCACAAACACACATGCCGTAGGGAAACAAGTCAAAAAAAAATGTGGAAAAGAACATTTGTTGCATCCTTGGTCATGACCCATCAACTTTAGTAAAGAGTTCAGTGAACTCAGACCCCCATAGGCTGCGCTAAAAATTTTACATGTCTGAAGTTTAGGGTGAACCCATCATCTGGGGGTTCACATAAAATGATGGACAAGAATACGTTTTCTTATATCACCACTATTTAATGAGGCCAGGACTCTTCATATTGGTTGGTATTCTAAAAACATTTCTACCCAACCAAAGATCCAATGCAACAGAAAAACCAAGACAACAGTGTATATTCACTACAGGACCAACAGCAGTCTTTCTCCTGACCCTCGTTCTGATAGGGCTGGCGTGTTAGCACCTCGGCCTCCTTGCACCTTCATTTCCAGGGTCTTGGTCAACAGGGAGACAAGTGATACAGATGGATGAATTTGTGCCAGTCTACACCTCAGCAGCTGTGACGCACAAAGCGATGTCGATCCCCGGGTAACCAACAAGCACATATATTACATACAGTATACCATGTATGTTTATATGTGCTAACCAGTAACCCCCCCCTCCATGCACTGTGTGGTCGGTGCTTCAGCCCAGGGGCAATACCCGCTACTGGTGTGTATACAACTATAAACATGATGTATCAGAAGAAAACGGATTGCATCTGAAGATCAGCTTTTATGGGCATCATAATGTTAGTCAGACATGGAATGTCAGACAAACTTGGAAGTGTGTACGCACTAACGGGTGTGGACTGAAAGATACGCAGTACATATACAGGCAATCAATATGTTAACATCAGATGGTCAACAGAGCAGTGTTTCCCAACCGCGGTCCTCAAGGAACACTAACAGTCCTGGTTTTAGTGATATCCAGGCTTGAACACAGGTGACTTAATTAGTACCTCAGTTATTTTGATTTAACCATCTGTGCTGAAGCCTGGATATCATTAAAACCTGCACTGTTGGTGTGCCTTGAGGACCACGGTTGGGAATGCCTGCAGTAGAGTGACAGGGTCACAAGACCAACAAGGTGATGATCAACACTTGTTTTTGCTATTTTTACCCTAATCTTAACCCTTCATCTGGTGCCCAACCGTCCCCTTCCATAGACTAACCCTATCCCCTGCCAATCGCCTAGCTCTAACTGCCCTCTCCGGCAACGTAAAAAATAACCTTCCACCATGCGTCCTGTCACGCAATACAGTGCAAATTTACATAGCCTTGATTGGGAATACAGTACAAATTCTAAGCCCTTAGTACACTACAATCCTGTTTGTGTGCGGCTGCAATGTGAAAAAATAAGATTTTACTCACCGGTAAATCTATTTCTCGTAGTCCGTAGTGGATGCTGGGGACTCCGTAAGGACCATGGGGAATAGCGGCTCCGCAGGAGACTGGGCACAGCTAAGAAAGATTTAGGACTACCTGGTGTGCACTGGCTCCTCCCACTATGACCCTCCTCCAGACTTCAGTAAGGATACTGTGCCCGGAAGAGCTGACACAATAAGGAAGGATTTTGAATCCCGGGTAAGACTCATACCAGCCACACCAATCACACCGTATAACTCGTGATAATATACCCAGTTAACAGTATGAACACAACAGAGCCTCTCAAAAGATGGCTCAACAATAACCCTTGTAGGTAACAATAACTATATACAAGTATTGCAGACAGTCCGCACTTGGGACGGGCGCCCAGCATCCACTACGGACTACGAGAAATAGATTTACCGGTGAGTAAAATCTTATTTTCTCTGACGTCCTAGTGGATGCTGGGGACTCCGTAAGGACCATGGGGATTATACCAAAGCTCCCAAACGGGCGGGAGAGTGCGGATGACTCTGCAGCACCGAATGAGAGAACTCAAGGTCCTCCTCGGATCAAATTTGTAGAATTTTGCAAACGTGTTTGCCCCTGACCAAGTAGCAGCTCGGCAAAGTTGTAAAGCCGAGACCCCTCGGGCAGCCGCCCAAGAAGAGCCCACTTTCCTCGTGGAATGGGCTTTCACAGATTTAGGCTGCGGCAGGCCAGCCACAGAATGCGCAAGCTGAATTGTGCTACAAATCCAGCGAGCAATAGTCTGCTTTGAAGCAGGAGCACCCATCTTGTTTGGTGCATACAGGATAAATAGCGAGTCAGTCTTCCTGACTCCAGCCGTCCTAGAAACATACATTTTCAAGGCCCTGACTACGTCCAGTAACTTGGAGTCCTCCAAGTCCCTAGTAGCCGCAGGCACCACGATAGGTTGGTTCAAGTGAAAAGCTGATACCACCTTAGGAAGAAACTGGGGACGAGTCCTCAATTCTGCCCTATCCATATGGAAAATCAAATAGGGGCTTTTACATGACAAAGCCGCCAATTCTGACACACGCCTTGCCGAAGCCAAGGCCAAAAGCATGACCACTTTCCACGTGAGATATTTTAAATCCACGGTTTTGAGTGGCTCAAACCAATGTGACTTTAGGAAACCCAACACCACGTTGAGGTCCCACGGTGCCACTGGAGGCTCAGAAGGAGGCTGAATATGCAGCACTCCCTTGACAAATGTCTGTACTTCAGGCAGTGAAGCCAGTTCTTTTTGGAAGAAAATCGACAGAGCCGAAATCTGGACCTTAATGGAACCCAGTTTTAGGCCCATAGTCACCCCTGACTGTAGGAAGTGCAGTAATCGACCTAGCTGGAATTCCTCCGTTGGGGCCTTCCTGGCCTCACACCACGCAACATATTTTCGCCATATGCGGTGATAATGTTGTACGGTTACATCTTTTCTAGCTTTAATAAGCGTAGGAATGACTTACTTCGGAATACCCTTTTCTTTTAGGATCCGGTGTTCAACCGCCATGCCGTCAAACGCAGCCGCGGTAAGTCTTGGAACAGACAGGGCCCCTGCAGCAGCAGGTCCTGTCTGAGCGGCAGAGGCCATGGGTCCTCTGAGATTAATTCTTGAAGTTCCGGGTACCAAGACCTTCTTGGCCAATCTGGAACAATGAGAATAGTTCTTGCTCCTCTTTTCTTTATTATCCTCAGTACCTTGGGTATGAGAGGAAGAGGAGGGAACACATAAACCGACCGGTACACCCACGGTGTCACTAGAGCGTCCACAGCTATCGCCTGAGGGTCTTTTGACCTGGCGCAATATTTTTCTAGCTTTTTGTTTAAGCGGGACGCCATCATGTCCACCTGTGGCTTTTCCCAACGGTTTACAATCAGTTGGAAGACTTCTGGATGAAGTCCCCACTCTCCCGGGTGGAGGTCGTGCCTGCTGAGGAAGTCTGCTTCCCAGTTGTCCACTCCCGGAATGAACACTGCTGACAGTGCTAACACGTGATTTTCCGCCCATCGGAGAATCCTTGTGGCTTCTGCCATCGCCGTCCTGCTTCTTGTGCCGCCCTGTCGATTTACATGGGCGACTGCCGTGATGTTGTCTGACTGGATCAGAACCGGCTGGTTTTGAAGCAGGGGCTTTGCTTGACTTAGGGCATTGTAAATGGCCCTCAGTTCCAGAACATTTATGTGTAGGGAAGTCTCCTGACTTGACCAAAGTCCTTGGAAGTTCCTTCCCCGTGTGACTGCACCCCAGCCCCGAAGGCTGGCATCCGTGGTCACCAGGACCCAGTCCTGTATGCCGAATCTGCGGCCCTCTCTGAGATGAGCACTCTGCAGCCACCACAGCAGAGACACCCTGGTCCTTGGAGACAGGGTTATCAACCGATGCATTTGAAGATGCGATCCGGACCATTGGTCCAACAGGTCCCACTGAAAGGTTCTGGCATGGAACCTGCCGAATGGAATCGCTTCGTAGGAAGCTACCATCTTTCCCAGGACTCGCATGCAATGATGCACCGACACCTGTTTTGGTTTCAGGAGGCCTCTCACTAGAGAGGACAGCTCCTTGGCTTTCTCCTCTGGGAGAAACACTTTTTTCTGGACTGTGTCCAGAATCATCCCCAGGAACAGTAGACGTGTCGCCGGAACCAGCTGAGACTTTGGAATATTCAGAATCCAACCGTGCTGGTTTAGCACCTCCTGAGATAATGCTACGCCGACCAACAACTGCTCTCTGGACCTCGCTCTTATCAGGAGATCGTCCAAGTATGGGATAATTAAAACTCCCTTTTTTCGAAGGAGTATCATCATTTCGGCCATTACCTTGGTAAATACCCTCGGTGCCGTGGACAGGCCGAACGGCAACGTCTGGAATTGGTAATGACAATCCTGTACCACAAATCTGAGGTACTCCTGGTGAGGATGGTAAATGGGGACATGCAGGTAAGCATCCTTGATGTCCAGAGATACCATGTAATCTCCCTCTTCCAGGCTTGCAATAACCGCCCTGAGCGATTCCATCTTGAACTTGAATTTTCTTAAATATGTGTTCAAGGATTTCAAATTTAAAATGGGTCTCACCGAACCGTCCGGTTTCGGTACCACAAACATTGTGGAATAGTAACCCCGTCCTTGTTGAAGTAGGGACACCTTGACTATCACCTGCTGGGAGTACAGCTTGTGAATTGCCTCTAACACAGCCTCCCTTTCTGAAGAAGTCGTTGGTAAGGCAGATTTGAGGAAACGGCGGGGGGGGGGTGTCTCGAATTCCAGCCTGTACCCCTGAGATACCACTTGAAGGATCCAGGGATCTACCTGTGAGCGAGCCCACTGATTGCTGAAGTTTTTGAGACGGCCCCCCACCGTACCTGGTTCGCCTGCTGAGCCCCAGCGTCATGCGGCGGACTTAGCAGAAGAAGCGGGGGAGGACTTTTGTTCCTGGGAAGTACGCGCCTCTACCCCGTCTGCTCTTTTGGGGGCGAAAGGACTGCACCTGATAATACGGTGCTCTCTTTGGTTGTGAGGGGACATGTGGCAAAAATGCTGACTTCCCAGCTGTTGCTGTGGACACTAAGTCTGAAAGACCATCCCCGAACAACTCCTCACCCTTATAAGGCAAAACTTCCATGTGCCTTTTAGAATCTGCATCACCTGTCCACTGCCGGGTCCATAACCCTCTCCTGGCACAAATGGACAGTGCACTTATTTTTGATGCCAGCCGGCAAATATCCCTCTGTGCATCTCTTATGTAAAAGACAGCGTCTTTAATATGCTCTACGTTTAGCAATATAGTGTCCCTGTCTAGGGTGTCAATGTTTTCTGACAGGGAGTCTGACCATGCAGCAGCAGCACTGCACATCCATGCTGAGGCAATAGCTGGTCTCAGTATAATACCAGTGTGTGTATATATAGCTTTCTGGAGAGCCTCCTGCTTTCTGTCAGCAGGTTCCTTTAGGGCGGCCGTATCCTGGGACGGCAGTGCCACCTTTTTTGATAAGCGCGTAAGTGCTTTATCCACCCTAGGGGGTGTTTCCCAACGTGACCTATCCTCTGGCGGGAAAGGGTACGCCATTAGTAATTTTTTTGAAATTACCAATTTTTTATCGGGGGAAGCCCACGCTAGTTCACACACTTCATTCAATTCTTCAGAAGGGGGAAAAACTACTGGTAGTTTTTTCTCCCCAAACATAATACCCTTTTTTGTGGTACCTGGGGTCACCTCAGAAATGTGTAAAACATTTTTCATTGCCTCAATCATATAACGAGTGGCCCTATTGGACATTACATTAGTCTCTTCGTCGTCGACACTGGTATCAGTATCCGTGTCGACATCTGTGTCTGCCATCTGAGGTAGCGGGCGTTTTAGAGCCCCTGATGACTTTTGAGACGTCTGGGCAGGCACGGGCTGAGAAGCCGGCTGCCCCGCATTTGGCATGTCGTCAAATTTTTTATGTAAGGAGTCGACACTTTCGCGTAATTCCTTCCACAAGTCCATCCACTCCGGTGTCTGCCCCGCAGGGGGTAACAACACATTTATAGGCACCTGCTCCTCCTCCACATAAGTCTCCTCATCAAACATGTCGACACAGCCGTACCGACACACCGCACACACACAGGGAATGCTCTGACAGAAGACAGGACCCCACAAAGCCCTTTGGGGAGACAGAGAGAGAGTATGCCAGCACACACCAGAGCGCTATATAAATCAGGGATTAACCAAATGATATCCCCTTATAGCTGCTATATGTATATTGCGCCTAAATTTAGTGCCCCCCCTCTCTTTTTTACCCTTTTCTGTAGTGTAGACTGCAGGGGAGAGCCAGGGAGCTTCCTTCCAGCGGAGCTGTGAGGGAGAAATGGCGCCAGTGTGCTGAGGGAGATAGCTCCGCCCCTTTTTCGGCTGACTTTTCTCCCGCTTTTTTATGGATTCTGGCAGGGGTATTTATAACATATATAGCCTCTGGGGCTATATATTGTGATATATTTGCCAGCCAAGGTGTATTTATTGCTTCTCAGGGCGCCCCCCCCCCAGCGCCCTGCACCCTCAGTGACCGGAGTGTGAAGTGTGTATGAGGAGCAATGGCGCACAGCTGCAGTGCTGTGCGCTACCTTGGTGAAGACTGATGTCTTCTGCCGCCGATTTTCCGGATTCTTCTTGCTTCTGGCTCTGTAAGGGGGCCGGCGGCGCGGCTCCGGGACCGAACACCAATGGCCGGTTCCATGCGGTCGATCCCTCTGGAGCTAATGGTGTCCAGTAGCCTAAGAAGCCCAAGCTACCACCAGTTAGGTAGGTTCGCTTCTTCTCCCCTTAGTCCCTCGCTGCAGTGAGTCTGTTGCCAGCAGATCTCACTGTAAAATAAAAAACCTAAAATATACTCTCTCTCTAGGAGCTCAGGAGAGCCCCTAGTGTGCATCCAGCTCAGCCGGGCACAGGATTCTAACTGAAGTCTGGAGGAGGGTCATAGTGGGAGGAGCCAGTGCACACCAGGTAGTCCTAAATCTTTCTTAGCTGTGCCCAGTCTCCTGCGGAGCCGCTATTCCCCATGGTCCTTACGGAGTCCCCAGCATCCACTAGGACGTCAGAGAAAACGCCATGCGCTGCAAACTAGATATCAGTAGCACGCTATCGCAATATCGCTAGGTGAATAATGACACTGGCTGCCCCCTTACAATTGACCACTTGTTCCTCCCACTGGCCAGTTAAGTAAGAAAAATCATGCATTGCTTTACCAGCACTTACTACAAAACAGCAATGTCGTTTTTTAAAGGTTTTTTTTCTTCCAAGCAGACAATTATTCAAGAAAGCTTCTCTTGAAATACCTACCAGCACCGCCGTACATAAATTCCGAGTAAATAAAGAAATCAAAGCCAAGAATGTATAATTAACTATGTGCGGCCTTAGAAACTCCTCGTCTTGAGCCACATTAATGATGACAGCCTCCTTCTCGCAGTACAGAAAACTTTTCCCATTACATCTTAAACTTGTTCCGTCAATACCCTGTTAGACAGGTCTTTGCTTTTTAATATTTCGCCTGTAGGACGAGAGCCAAGTCGACCTTGATGTGGAAAATTTTTATTCAAATCAATACATGTGCAAGGTCATTTTTAAATTCAATTAATATGAATGAAAACGTATGCCTTGCCGCTCCTGCGGGAGGAAAATGGAACTGTTCAAACCGGTTTTATTTTTATGTTGTTTTATTGTCCAACAGTTATAAAAACACGGGCCGAAATATGTAATAAAATCGAGATGAACACGTCTGCCGCCTAGAAAATCAGATTCAGCACAGATTAGCTGCAGTCTCTTAGCAAGTGATTTTAAAATCCTTAAAATAGTATTCTCTTTTGATCCTGGAAAATATAGGTTAAATTAGAGAGTACACGCTTGAGATTTAAAGGGGTGCATTAATACCCACGAGGTGAAAGAGAAACCTGGTGCTTAAATGGCATGAGTTAGCATGACACAGAGAGGCATTTATGAAAACTGGGACAAAGGAAAAAGGTACAGTATAGCTGCTGCGTATTCAATTACTGGTGAGGTGCATCGCAAGTCATGGTAAAAGCGACACCGCAAGTGTTTCTTGCGGATGGATGTTAAGTGAAATTCCACAACGGCACAATGCCAGTAATTGTATGTCCCCCATAATGAGCATTTTCTAGCGCAGTTTAGAAAATAAACAAATATCTAATTGATTGCTATGGTCAATACAGGTGTTTGTGGATTCCCCCCCCCCCCCCCCCCCCACCATTTTTATTTAAGTTGTTCAATTATAGACAGATAAAGCAATCAAGTACAAACACAGGGTAACATATATTCAGGCAGAGCTATAAGAGGAATTCCAGGTTTAAAAGCAATATAGAGACAGTATCCTATATCACATGTGACCAATTAAAGACGGAGTGTGTGCCAGAGTCATCGGAGGGTAGCGCCAGGCAATGAGACATTATGGATACAAGCCTAGAGTAGAACACAGCGTTCCGACAACATAAGCAACCAATGTGCCATCCATGCGGGAAATAAATTAGTATACATTTGCACCTGGGATGAGGAGTGAAGGAGAAGGGGCAGAGAGAGACCGGGTCCAGGCTAGATTATAAATAAATTAGGTGATCATGTAAAAATATTTGTCTAGCGGAAGCATTTCAAAATGTGATCCCTACGAGGAGACAATAACGCGCTGCCATATTACAAAGAATTTTGGTATCCTTTTGAAGGAAGGCTGCAAGCAATCCATTCTCATTGTTTTTTTCTTCTTCTTTAAACAAGTCCAAAGTGAGATGAGAGCCCCAGATCCACATGTGGAGCGTACACTAATTAGTTTAGGACAATTTAAGTACATGGATGCGAAGGTACAGATGTGTCCTCTTACATCTTTGCACCGTGCGCTACAAGTTGCCTTACACATAACGCATGAGTGCCGTGTGACTCGGTAGCACAGAGCGTCTTTTTTGCATTTTTTCCCATGAAGATGCGTCTTAGTTGCAATGTAATGCAATAGGACGCACGAGCAGAGTCGGCTCATTAAACTCATATGAAGCATGCGTGTTACATGCGTGCACTGCAACTATTTGCATACAAAATGCTATGCAAAAACGTGGCATTTTCGGATGCAGATACAGCCGCAATTACACACAGAATAAAGGGTGTGCTGCATATCATTTTATTCAGCAGGATCTGCTCGTTGTGTCCTATTGCATTTACACAATTACGCAAAAAATGCGCTTGGCGCTACAGAGTCCCACCACGACATGGCAAGACTTCAAGGGCTGTTTAGCATGACGGCAGCAAGCATATAAGAGGACACATCTGCAGGATACAACAGAAAGCTGCAATATCAAAAGTTGCCTCATTTTATTTTATTGCACTGGAAATATGGAAAGTAATTTACACAGATCAGGACAAGCACTGCCAACAATTGTATTATTTTTTTGATGTATTCAAAGGACCAAATTTGCACAATTTCGCAAGATCTCTACATGACGACACTTAAAACACTCTAACCCATATTCTCCTACAGCTCCCAATCCATCATCAGTTCATTCTCTCCAGTTACTGAGTACTCCACAACCTAGTCCTTTAAACCTGTATCTTTCCACTTCTAGCGCACTTCAGTCTGTCTATCTCAACTGGTACATTACCATCTTACAATAAGCATGCGCTCATCTCATGAATCCTAGAAAACAAAATAATGACTTGGTTTTTCTCTCTCTCTCTCCTTCCATTTGCCTCCAAACCACTTGAACGACTCCAGTAGAGCTGCCTATATAACTTATTGCAAACTCACTAAATTCTCTGCAAAACAGGATTCTGCCCTCAACAGTCCACAAAAGTGATCACTGAACTACCTACAGTAAAGTCTAAGGGTCACCCTCCTGCATTTCTCTGCCGTTTTCACAATTTTCGATCACACTTTACCCCAGAACCCTTCAACGAGACAACGGTTTTCTGATTTACTGAATACCTATCAAAATACTCCTTTAGTGCCTTTACCATGTTATGGGCTGATGGAAGTACCTGGGCAGACTGGTGTGGAGACCCTGGGTGACTGAAGATGATGAGTAGGATGAACTTGGAAAGATGATGGTCTTCTGGGCAATAACCCTGGATCTTCTGGACAATAACCCCAGACACCTGACAGTAAGACTTGTAGAGTGCACCAGCAGGTCTTCTTGCCTATAAGAGCCACTTTTCCCATAAGGCTAGACGTGCCTACCGGTACTAGGATGCCCACCAGGACTTACGCTACTGGCGACAGTACAGGCTTACCCCCGAGATGACCAGAGTTATCTGTCGGGAGAAAATACAAGAACAGGAAGAGAAAGACTAAGACCAGGAATTGGTCTGAGGACAGACTAATGGAGCTGAGACAATGTACACGAACAAAAGGGGCCATGGAGAGACTCTGTAGTGGAATGGGACTGTGGTGATAGAGGCAAATGTGGTGGTTATGTGTGAAGCAGCTGTATGCAAAGAACAATGATAATGGATAGCTAGCTGAAAGAAAAAAGGTAAAGACAAGACAAAGAACAAATATTGTGTGGAAGAATCCATACTACACCTGAAGGTAAGGCAGACAAGATCCAGGCAGGACTGGGTCTAGCAAAAATTCTTTAGCACGAGAGCTCACGGGACTGGCAGTTTCTCACAAGAAGCAGGAACTATAACCAGCTTTTGAGGGGAACTATAACCAGCTTTTGAGGGGAACTATAACCAGCTTTTGAGGAGTGCACAGGAAAGGAATATAACAGGTGCCTGCACCAATCAAAGCTGAGAGGTCATAATGAGAAAACCCCTGTGCAGGTGCCCTGCTGCACGTCCACAGACAAACAACTAATTACCTAGCAACAGGGAATGCCGTCTGCCTCTGGTGTCACTGTTGGCAAGCACTTGGCGGCTCTCAAGCACCCCAGCGGCAGCGTTGCAGGACCCGGTAACTCTGGCAGCCAGAGGAGGCGCAGGGTCCCAGACGCCTGGAAAAGGCCGGGATCTGTATCGTCCCTGAACCGGTCGCGGCTGCTAACATACCTCTGGCACATTCTCATTATCAGTTGGGGTCCCTCAAGGCTCTGTTCTGGGTCCTCTACTCTTCACTGTACACCTCTTCACTTCCTAAATGTTCTAATTTGGCCGCTGTATGACTTCAATGCCAACACCAGCCAAATTTACCTCTTATCCTGTGACATCTTCTGTACTACCCGATTGTCTCTGTATGGATGTCCAAAAGCTGCCTAAAGCTCCACACGTCCAAAACAGATCAATAACTCCACAATTTCCTCAGTCTCTATCTGCTTTATTCCTCACACCCTGTCTACTCAACCATCTACCCCTGACTAAATTCTAGAAGTGGAGGAAATAGATTGAAGCCTGATCTATCTTTCTTGTACCCCCACATCTGTAAATGCCTTTACTGGCTCTTCCTCCAAAGAAAATCAAATAACTCGCCCTCATAAATCTCACCTCAGTCTCTTAGATCTTTGGTTATTTATTGTAAACATTTGACCATTATATATTACCCACACTATCACCCTCCACCATCACTGTCCCAATCTCCATTGAGTCACATTCATGATTCTTTTTTCAGCTGTGTCCTCTTCCAATTCGATTGTAAGCACTCCTGTGAGTAGGACCCCCAGTACCTGTGTTTTCATGTCTGTCCTTTTTTTTTTTTTAATGTACAGCATGTCCTGTTTTCACCACTGATTGGCACTGCGGCACCTTACAAGAAGAATGTCTACCTCCTAACCAATATGTTTATAAGGCCGTCTGTATGCACTAAATAACCTGTGAAAACCACAATAAAAAAAAAAAGTACAAACAAAGAAAAACACTGTTCCTAATGGAGCTAATTCACACCTATATGTGCTAAAGGATAAACAAAAAAAATAAAATAAATGAAAATCCATAAAGGAAAGCTGTATTCCTGGAACATTAAACACATTTTGGCAAATGAGCCCTTAAGCTGCGATGCCCTTGCAGATGCCATACTAATCAGGACCGACCGTGACTTGCATCCCTGCAACCCACAGCCACTCCTAGCCCTGAAAGCAACGATTGAAAGTGACTGAATTAAATTTGAACGGTTTCTTTAAGCGCTAAAGAGGAGATAGCGTAACATCTGTGTAGGCTGTGCACATAGCTGCCAGGCAAGGTGTGAAAACAAACCCCCAAACCCAGCTCGCTACCCTCATCTAGTTCCTGCTGTTCTCCTTCAGTCTACCCTACAAATACACACTTCTATTTGACAAGGCTTGTTTGCAAATAGCAAGATAGGTTGCAATTAAGCCATTAGCAGCTAAAACAAACAAGCATGCTAATTAGTGTCTTTACCAGGATGGTTTAGAGGAGAGCCTGGCATTTACCTTTCATTAATCTTACTTAATTGCAAGAGTGCATTTTCTGAAAGCAGAGTCAACATGGACTGCAGGGCAAAGGGGGCAGGTGGGTGAGGGCTATTCTGCAGGGTGAACACCGCGAACAGCAATTATCCCTTTACTTCTCCATAAGGTTATCGGAAAGGTTACACAGTAACAGCAGTCTCACCTAATGAGTCATTATACAGGGCTTGCACTCGGTGCAGACGGGTGAGCGGGCTGTTGTGACCTGCGATGAGCTCAACGTAGGTAATAAGGCCTGGGACGTGCAGATTTAGGGAAACCACTTGTGGCTTGGGAAGTTATTCCCAGCAATATATTACCTGTTTAGAAATGTGATGCTTGTCTGTTTCAAAACGGAACATTACATCAAGTGCACCAGGACATTTACAGCTAGAACAGGACTGCAGGCAGGCTGTGAGCAACAGCTGAACATCACAAGGGAGAACGTTTCAACTATTCGTTATAGGAAGAGAGACCTCTAGTCCTGATCCATGCCACAGTGTTAGCTTGTTTTAGAGTACACAGAAGAGAGACATATGCACATATAGCTGTAAAATTTGCCCATTTCCCAAAAGATACCACCGTAAAGCCTGTACAGGGCCCGTGACCTATATTCCCAATCTAACATTGTGGCCAAGTGTGAATCCCAAAAGGAGCGTAGTTCTCACCTAGACATCATCAGGCACGGCGGGAATCCCCAGTGATATGACTGCTGGAGACGCAGGGAAAGCTCCCGTTGTGTAAACAGTCTGTTGCTATTAAAGCCATCATGATGGAGTACTAGGACGGTGGTATAACCCTCTTTTCTACAGGATTCAGTGAACACAGTTTCCACAGGAGCCTAGCAGGACAGTACGGGCAGCGATGCGGTAAAGACAGTGTTCCTATGTGAGGATTTTTCTGTAAGCAGCTGCGTTGCAGTACTGCTAGAGCTTCTAGGGCCACCGACAATGGGCATGAAGGCAGCAGCTTTTCTATCGGGAATGCAATTAGGGGAAAGACAATATTAATATAGGGGACAGCAATGGAGGTAGAAGCAGTGTTTCTATTGGTGGGTTGCGATGAACTTAAAGGCAGGATTTCTACCAGGGGCTACAATGGTGGTATAGTCAGTTTATCGATCAGGTGGTATAGAGGGGGGTATAGGCAGTGTTTCTATCAGGGACTACAATGGGGGTATAGGCAGCTTAACTATCAAGTGCTACAATGGGTGTATTGGCAGTGTTGCTATCATGTGCTACAATGGGAGTATGAGAAGTATATCTATCATGTGCTACAATGGGGGTATGAAAAGTATATCTATCAGGTGCTACAATGGGGGTATGAGAAGTATATCTATCAGGTGCTACAATGGGGGTATGAGAAGTATATCTATCAGGTGCTACAATGGGGGTATGAGAAGTATATCTATCAGGTGCTACAATGGGGGTATGAGAAGTATATCTATCAGGTGCTACAATGGGGGTATGAGAAGTATATCTATCAGGTGCTACAATGGGGGTATGAGAAGTATATCTATCAGGTGCTACAATGGGGGTATGAAAAGTATATCTATCAGGTGCTACAATGGGGGTATGAGAAGTATATCTATCAGGTGCTACAATGGGGGTATGAGAAGTATATCTATCAGGTGCTACAATGGGGGTATGAGAAGTATATCTATCAGGTGCTACAATGGGGGTATGAGAAGTATATCTATCAGGTGCTACAATGGGGGTATGAGAAGTATATCTATCAGGGACTACAATGGGGGTATGAGAAGTATATCTATCAGGGACTACAATGGGGGTATGAGAAGTATATCTATCAGGGACTAAAATGGGGGTATAGGCAACGTATCTATCAGGTGCTACAATGGGTTATAGGCAGTATTTCTACCAAAGTAAGCAAAAAGACAGAAAAGTGTTTCTATCAGGGGTGACAATGGGGGTATAGGCAGTATTTGTATCAGGGGTTACTATAGAATAAAGGCAGCGTTTCTATCCTGGGCTGCAACAGAATAAAGGCTGAGTTTCTATCAGGGCCTACAATGGGGGTAAAGGCAGCGTTTCTATGAGGGCCTATAATGGTATAAAGGCAGCGTTTCTATCAGTGCCTACAATGGGGGTAAAGACAGCGTTTCTATCAGGGTCTACAACGGGGTAAAGGCAGCGTTTCTAGCAGTGCCTACAATGGGGGTAAAGGCAGCATTTCTATTAAGGTCTACAACGGGGTCAAGGCAGCGTTTCTATCAGTGCCTACAATGGGGGTAAAGGCAGCGTTTCTATTAGGGTCTTCAACGGGGTAAAGGCAGCGTATCGATCAGTGCCTACAATGGGGATAAAGGCAGCATTTCTATCAGTGCCTACAATGGGGGTACAGGCAGCATTTCTATCAGGGTCTACAAAGGGGTAAAGGCAGCGTTTCTATCTGGGCCTACAATGGTATAAAGGCAGCGTTTCTAGAAGTGCCTACAATGGTATAAAGGCAGCGTTTCTAGCAGTGCCTACAATGGCATAAAGGCAGTGTTTCTAGCAGTGCCTACAATGGTATAAAGGCAGCGTTTCTAGCAGTGCCTACAATGGTATAAAGGCAGTGTTTCTAGCAGTGCCAACAATGAGGGTTAAGGCAGTGTTTCTATCAGGGGCTACAATGGTGATAAAAGCAGCATTTCCATTGGGAGCTCATGCCACAAACTATAGTAATTTGGCAAAATTATGAACAGATACTTCATTTCTAGAGTAACGCAAGGCTGTTTATAGCGCATATGCGGTATGATAAGTTGCAAGTTACAGCTAAAGAAGGGCACAGAATGTGTTTGTGCCCGACTCTACATCACCCCTGAAGGCCTAACCCTTACAGGTACTTAAATTGTTATTTAAAGGAAGAGGGGTGAAAAATCCTATGTGGAGTTGCTGCTTTAATCTGCAACTGTAAAAGAACAACGTGAAGCTCTCAAACACCTATGCCCTTTTTATTAAATGGTTGTAGTAACCTTGTGATAAGCAGGTAATGACTGTTATAACAGGAGTAAATACACACTGCGAGCTGTGATCTCATACTGAGCGCTGGAAGGCTCCTGGAATGTGGAATGATTTAATTAGATGTGCTTGCAGAAATGCCTCAGTATGATTCTCATTAGGATACATTAGCAAGATCGGAGCAAGTGTTGGCACACTCTTAATTAAATACGGGTGTGAGAGAGTATCAAATTATGCACTTCACATCCTGCAACCTCCGGAGCCATTTTCTGTAATGAAAACAGCATTACAGGGATCTTACTGTGCTGCCACCTATGACTGGAGAATGCAGCCACACATACTCTTTCTCCCTAAGAACTTCAGCACAAGAGAGGGTGACTGGATTGGTGGGGTGTGGTATTGTATGTTATGTCGTCAATTATCATGTTGACATGGATTAGCTTGACACAAGAATTTCAATATGGTCGAACTGTCGACATGCTTAGCAAGTCGACATTCATTTCTACATGATAGAATGCGGACATAACGTCTCCGGTGGCCCAGCAGTCACTTACGTGGTGCTGACAGCAGCGACATCTCCAGTGTCATCTACCAGGTCCCAGCGGTTGTGTAACCAGATGTTCCAGTGCCTGTCGACATGATGAACAATGTTGACATTTTAGTATCAACATAGTAACTGCCGACCATGTGACCGGATACTGACTGGTAGGGATATCAGTAGGCCCTAATGCAGTGGTGGGCAAGTAGCAGGCGGCCCTCCAAGCATTCACTTGCCATTGCCAGCTCCTTCCTGCTTTGTAATCATGTGTTACAGATTGTAGCCTGCTGATTGGCTACTACAGAAAGCTGCCTCCTTCATTCATTAACGTTTGCTATAACTTACTACTGGAATTAAAAGTAATGTGAGGCCCTTGTGTATAGGCTAGAGGGCAACCCAATGTGCTCCCTGAAGTGTATAAGGGTGCTTATCACCAATTGTGGAGCATTGTGGGATAACTTCAGTTTATGCACCGTCTATCTCCAATGTGTCCTCTTACATCCTTGCTGCAGTCACACTAAATAAACAGCCCTTGAAGTCGCGCCATGCCGTGGCAGGATTCAGTACCGCTGAGCGCCCCACCCCCCCCTTCCCTGCAAAAAATGCATCTTAGATGCAAAGTAATGTAACAGGACGCACAATCAGCTTCTGATGACTAAAATGATATGTAGCATGCCTATATTCTGGGTGTAATAGCGGCTTCTATCTGCATCCAAAATGCCAGATTGCAGCATTTTGTATGCAAATACAGTCGTAGTCACACACAGAAGACAGGCATGCTCCATATTACTGTGATCAGCAGAAGCTGCTCATGCGTCCTATTACATTACTTTGTGTCTAAGACGCATTTTTGAGGGGAAAACATTCAAAAAAGATGCTCCGCGCTACAGAGTCACGCGTTGTGCAACGCGGCTTGTAGCACACAGAGCAAAGATGTAAGGCATGCCTGGCCAACCTGTGGCTCTCCAGCTGTTTTGAAACTACAAATCCCAGCATGGCCCTGCCACAGTTTTGTTATTAGGGAATGCTAAAACTGTGGCAGAGCATGCTGGGACTTATAGTTCCACAACAGCTTGAGAGCCACAGGTTGGCCAGGCCTGATGTAAGGGGGGGACACATCTGTACAGTACCCTTTATGTATTTCAATGTGATTTGTATAAGTGGGCTGCGTTCATGATTAATGTTTAATCACAAAACAAACAGGAGTTTAGGTTGTTGAGTGGGGGAAGGGGGGCAATTTCTAAAACTGGTGGAAAAGGAAATAAAATAAAAAAAAAAAAAAGTGTTGCTGCCCAATCAGTAGTATAGTTGCCCACATATCACATAACCCAAGTGTTAGAAATAACACTCACTCCCCCCCCTTCCTCCCCCCAAACACACAGACACATTTTAGTAAATGTCTCCCTCAGTTTATACATCGCACCCACAAAAGAGGTTTTACCTTGTGGTCTGCCAGCACTGCAACAATGGAAAAAAAAAAAAGGATATTTACAGTGATCGCAGTCTGAATTTTTTTGTGGAGTGCGCTCCTCGGGAGCCCAGTGAGATGATAAAAGCCGCTGCGCAGGGGTAGGATGGGGGTTAGGGTTAGACATGCAGGGTGGACTAGCCCTGTGCTGGTCGTACTCCCGCATGTCTGAGAAAATGATTGTAGATGTGCTAAATTTAGCACATCTACGATCAGATCTGAATTTGGCCCATAGACTGGTTAAATAAAAAAGAGAACTCGGATTTCTTGGACAAAAATGTGCCATCCAAATCCTGGCTAACCTAACACAAATGTTAGGCCATTTGCAGTAAATCGCTTCACCAGTAGGTGGCACAGTTCCTTCAATGCTTGTAGATTATATTTAACTAATAGTAATATTATTTAACAAATGTCCATGTTTTAATGAAATTAAATAAAACATTTTCCCATAAACTGGGTGTACTTTTTCATAATTCATGCAGCTCAATTAAAAAAAACTAATGCTGTAGATAAACCAGTGCTATAATATAGTTTAATTTACTTAGTCAATTGCAATTACCAGCCTATTTATACACATAATTAGTTATTATAACAACTCTGAACTGCAGTCTTCTTAAGGAGCGCCGACCATCTAATGTCAGTAGAAACCCGCTCCTAGCATTGTAGTACAGCAAAACACACGCACACCAAGACGACACTGCCTCCCTAGAGATGGGGCAATTTGTCTCTCTGTGTCAGGCATAAGAATTCAGTCTGTCAATCAAACTGAGGCACGAGGCACTATGTGACAGCCCTATATGCCTCAGTCTGAAAGCAGCCAGCTGTCTGGAGGGCATACAGACTAGACTGCAACTGCTGCATTTATTACAAGGAAAACTACATTAACAAAAGAGAACAACCACAGCCAATATTGGAAGACCACAAAGTGGTCCAATATACCCCAATCCTGTTCCAACAATCTCTTTAATGTATCCCAGAAACATGATTTGTTGTCACAACTTAGAACTGAACAACCCTGACCCTATACAAACTTTAAAGAAGAAGCCTTCATCTCTGTTCTCAATCACCATTGCTAGGACCAGGCCACAACCATTTGATACAACCATTTACCTTGCCAGATGACACAACTCAGAGCTCAATACATTGGCTATACAGGAACAGTTTTCAGTCATAGCCAAAACTTTTTACCAATACAAGATCTGGAATGTAGATGTAAACCTTTATTTTACTATGTGTAAAACTAAGAAAAACAAAGCATTATGTACTAAAAGGTAACATAGTATCTGAGGTTGAAAAAAGACAATTGTCCATCGAGTTCAACCTATTTGTGGTGTCCTATACATGATGATTTGACTAAAATTTCTGACTGATGCTGCTGTCAGCCATTGCATTTTATCCCTATTAATAGTAACTATAATGCATGACTATGCACCATACCCCTGGATATCCTTATCCAATAGGAATTTATCTAACCCATTCTTAAAGGTGTTGACAGATTCCGTCATTACAACTCCCTCGGGCAGGGAATTCCAAACACGTATTGTCCTTACCGTGAAAAAGCCTTTATGCCGTATTGTGCGGAATCTCCTCTCCTCTAACCTGAGCGAGTGTCCAGTGTCCACGAGTCCTCTGTGTTGATCTAACCAAAAACAGGTCCCGCGCAAGCTCTGTGTATTGTCCCCTTATATATTTGTAGATGTTGATCATATCCCCTCTTAGTCTCCGCTTTTCCAATGTAAACATGCCTAGTCTTTCAAGCCTTTCCTTGTATTCCATCGTCTCCATGCCCTTAATTAGTTTGGTCGCCCTCCTCTGTACCTTTTCAAGCTCCAGGATATCCTTTTTGTAGTACGGTGCCCAGAACTGTACACAGTATTCGAGGTGTGGCCTCACTAGTGATTTATATAACGGGAGTATAATACTCTCGTCCCTAGCATCAATACCCCGTTTTATGCATGCTAATATCTTATTAGCCTTCTTTGCTGCAGTCCTACTTTGGGTACTACTGCTTAGCTTGCTATCTATGAGGACACCTAAGTCCTTTTCCAGTACAGAATCCCCTAATTTTACCCCATTTAGTAGGTAGGTGTAATTTTTGTTCTTGTTACCACAGTGCATTACCTTACACTTGTCTGTGTTGAAGCGCATTCTCCATTTGGCTGCCCATGCTTCTAATTTAACTAAGTCGTTCTGAAGAGACTCGGCATCCTCCTCTGTATTTATAGCCTTACACAATTTGGTATCATCTGCAAAAATTGACACCATGCTCTCTAGACCTTCTGTTAGGTCGTTAATGAAAATATTGAACAATAGCGGTCCTAATACTGAGCCTTGCGGCACACCACTTAGCACTTCAGTCCAAGTTGAAAAAGATCCATTAACCACAACGCGCTGCTTCCTATTATCTAACCAGTTTTTGACCCAAGTGCATATTGTGCTTCCTAGCCCTGATTCTTGTAGCTTGTATATAAGTCTCATGTGTGGTACAGTATCGAACGCTTTGGCAAAGTCTAAAAAGATTACATCCACGTCTTTACCCTGATCTAGGTTTGCGCTTACTGTTTCATAAAAGCCAAGTAAGTTGGTTTGACAGGATCTGTCCTTCATAAACCCATGTTGATTCCTTTTAATTACCTTATTGGTTTCAAGGAACTTCTGAATACTATCTCTTAGAATACCTTCCAATACTTTCCCCACTATAGATGTAAGACTAACTGGTCTATAATTACCTGGTTCAGCTTTACTTCCCTTTTTGAATATAGGCACTACTTCCGCTATACGCCAGTCTTTGGGAACCATACCTGATATAACTGAATCCTCAAAGATCAAAGATAGCGGTTTTGCCAGTTCAGAGTGAAGCTCCATTAGAACCCTTGGATGAATACCATCGGGCCCTGGTGATTTATTAATCTCTAAATGTTTTAATCGGTCACAGACTACTTCCTTGCTTAAATAAGTACCTATCAGTGTGATATTGTCATTATTGAGATTGTGTGTCAGTCCCTGAATTGGGTCCTCTCTAGTGAATACTGTTGAAAAAAAACTCATTTAGTGTGTCCGCTATGTCATTATCATTTTTGCTTAAGACTCCCAACTTGTCTTTCAAAGGGCCTATACTCTCCTTTTTTAATCTCTTGCTATTAATGTATTTAAAGAATTTTTTGGGATTCGCTTTGCTTTCCTTTGCTACTAGTTTTTCAGTTTCTACTTTAAACGCTCTTATTTCCTTTTTGCAATTTTTGTTACATTCCTTATAGTGCTGAAATGACTCTGCTTCCCCGTCAGATTTGTATTTTTTAAATGCTCGCCTTTTCTTGCCCATAAATTCCTTAATCTTTTTGTTAAGCCACATCGGTTTATGATTTTTATTCCCTTTTTTGCTACTCATAGGAATATATTTGAGAGTATTTTTAGCTAGCAGGAATTTTAGTACCTCCCATTTCTCCGTAGTATTTTTTCCTAAAAACAAACCTTCCCATTCAATATCCCTGAAAAATACCCTCATCTTTTCAAAATTTGCTTTTCTAAAGTTTAAAGTCCTAGTTGAGCCAGTATAGGGCTGTTTGTAGAAACTGATATTGAATGTGACCATATTGTGGTCGCTGTTTCCTATGGGTTCCCCTACTATAAGCAGAACTAAATAAAAAAAATTCACCAAATAGAGATACTATGGATAACTGGAGTACAAGGCCTGGTGTGGAATACTGAGCTTTGCAAGAGCACACACGGAACGCTTACACACCAATCTGGAATCTCAGCGTTTATCCTGTGACAATAATCCCAAATGACGTCAAACACTTGTAATATTCTGATCAGGCAGAATAAACCCCTTAGGGCCTTATTTGGAAAAGCTTAGACTTGGCCAGTTGTGCACGGTACGTCAAATTATCCACCTGACACATGAGCTTTGAGCAATATGCTACGTATTTACCAAAGCATAAATGTAATGTAATGAGAAAGCAGGATTAATTATTTAGAAGACCCCAGTGTAAGCACATCCACTGAGTACTTACCTTACCTGGCAACAGCAGCTTAGTTAAGAGAGGGCTGGGATGAAGTGGTTGAATGCATTGTACAGACAGAGAAGGTTTTATAGTGTATCAGCAAGAACTTCATGTAACCCTAAAAACCCTAACATCAGGGGCGGATCCAGAACAAAACTAAAGGGTGTACTATGACAGGGGGGAAAAGTGAGGGGCTCTTTTTACGCGCACACAATCCTGGAAAAGTGGGTATAACCTCAAAACAATGGGCGTGACCTCAAAGGGAATCCCCATATGAGGATGCCATCCTGGATATAAAAAGGTTTGTGCCCCTTCAGCTGACTTGCAGACCCTGCTTGCACACCGGCCTCTGGGGGTAATTCTGAGTTGATCGCAGCAGGATTTTTGTTAGCAGTTGGGCAAAACCATGTGCACTGCAGGGGAGGCAGATATAACATCTGCAGAGAGAGTTAGATTTGGGTGTGGTGTGTTCAATCTGCAATCTAAATTGCAGTGTAAAAATAAAGGAGCCAGTATTTACCCTGCACAGAAACAAAATAACCCACCCAAATCTAACTCTCTCTGCACATGTTATGTCTGCCCCCCCTGCAGTGCACATGGTTTTGCCCAACTGCTAAAAAATTTCCTGCTGCGATCAACTT